>NC_052532.1:73238046-73593385 GCF_016699485.2 Gallus gallus | reverse complement strand
GCTTATCTTCCAGCGCCAGCAAAGCAGGAGACAGTTGCCACCCAAGCTGTCTGGATTTCTATATCTAACCTCATTAAGCACTCTTTTTGAGAAATTAATGCTTCAGATTGTCAGAAGGTCCTTTTGTCAATAGGGAGGTGAATCTGATAGTGGTTCAGTAGTGCCTGAAAAGCGGTTTAGTGAGTACATATGAAAAATGCAAACCAGGCAGGTATGCATGGTAGACTGAGCAGAAAGGCTGGGAGGACTGAAAGGAGTGCTCAAATCACCTTTAGTAAGGGTGGTGACTCTCCAGTTGCACTGCTGCGTTGGTTAGTGGGCCACTGGAGGTAGAGTCTGTGCTACTGCAAATCCATATTGCTTGGTCTGTGGAAAACAGGAGTTTGATTTCTTGATAAGCTGACAAGTTTTGCCATGCTGAAATACACTTGAAAGAAAATGAGTGAGACTTAATGGAAGGCAGGCCTCAAATAAAATACTGTAAAGTTATCAGTTACCAATGTGTCATCCTTACCTTTGTTCACCATAAATCCTATTACAACTTGTGGAGTAGATACTCTGTGCAATTATTAGATCTGTAATAACATTGTGAAGAGAAAGCTGTTTGGTTTTTTTTTTTAAACAAACATTCTGAATTTTGGCTAAAAAAAGAGTAATCCAGTTTAACGGAAAGGGAAGAATGTTAGTTTCTTTTTTTCTTTCTTTAGATGAGTTAATTTTAAAGTGCATTTCTAGGTCTTCCCATTTCTTTTGGTTGGAAATGAGTTTTGCAAAGAAAAAGGAGCATTACCAATTCCAAATGCTTGTAATGTAAATTTAGAAATTAAACATACGTTCATTTCAAGTGAAAATTTCACATAGGTGATTTGCCTTTTTGTGCCATTTTTATAGGCATGGAGGAACAGTGGTGGTACATTGCAATAAACAGCAGAAGCACGCAAGAAGAATCCTATATAACAGTTCAGACTTCATGGCCCGATGCAAGTAATGCATAGCACTCATTTGTATAGTTGTTCCATTTAGAGCAAGATGATCTATAAAGTTTACTTAGTATATTTAGAAAACAAGAATTACCAGTTACTAAAACTGGCAGTTACTGGCTGGCTGAAATTTTCTACTTGAATGTTTGATTGGATGTAATGTGGTAAGTTTTGGATGCAGCATCCAGTGAATGTCAGGAAGGACTCCAGATATCGAGTGGACATCAGAAAGTTGGGTGAAGGAAGACTAAGATTTATGAAAGACTGAGATTTTGTTAATATGGGTGCTGCTTTTGGGTCATATTTGTGAATATCCTACTAATAAGGAAAACAGTTGTTGCTAGCTGTTGTGAGCTGTGGAACTACAGCAGTCTGAATGTTGTGGAGTGTTGGAAAGGTTGAAACTGTCCTGATTTTGCTTGTTACACGGAAAAGCCAGGTGAAGTTGACTCCTTGACTGCTTCTTGTTTTCATGCTCGTTTTTACTGATGTATGCCCCACAACCATTTATGTCCCTGTGCTTCAAACCCCATCCTGGGACTCATCTAATTTAAATAAGAGAAAGACCATCTGTTGTTGTTTTGAGGTTGTTGATGGGGAGTTGCTTGGCTTCTAAGAATAGCTAGTGCTTCTGAGTTGGACAACTTTAAAGGCACAATTTTTCCATCACTGGACCATGTTCTGTACCTGTGAGCTCTGAATAAATTTCTGAAACTGTTCTCACTTGTCAGAGGGGAGATGTTAGGGTAGCCCTGCTGTGTTTCTCTCTGTTATATTTAGTGGGTTTTGATCAAGCATTGAGTTCTGTCTTTCTGGAGATGTCAGGAAGTTTTTCAGGATAAGTCTTCATTTTCCTTGTGCAGCCACGTGGATCTTTTTCCTCACTCATTTTCAGTGTGGACAGGTCTGGCTTTCAGTGACAACATGTTGCTGGTCATACTCAAGTCTTAGGTGAGGGTAAGCAGGCTCAACATGTTGGGCACAGGGGCTACATAACTGGAATCTTGCAAAACACTTGTATTTTCCTAGATTCCTCCATAGTAGGGGGAAGGGCATTTCCCATCCTCACATGCCAATTTTGTCAGCATCTGATCATTGCTTTCTAATGTAGCCTTTGCTGTGGTAATCTGTTCCTTACTCACTTTTAGACTAGGTTATTGCAGTTCATGTTGTGTGGGACTACTTTTGGATAACGTTTATATCCTCAAGCAAGGCTAGACGCTGCTGTTTGCTTGCATAGTTGCTTCTTCTGGTTGCACCTTCTGTTGTTTTTTTGTTTTTTTTTCTGGTTACTGTCAGGTGCCTTGCTGTTCGACCTGTGAGACTGTACTTGAATCAAGATCCCAGCTGTTTCAGAACCAGGCTCTTCACATGCTCTGTTTGCATACTAGGGTTGTTTTTGAAGGCTTTTAGGGACAAATGAGAAGTCACAGTAAGGGTGTCTTTCTCTTGGGATTTTCTTTCTTCTGTGTCTAATAGAACCCTTGCTAATTGACTTCCTGAGAATGCTCTAGGCATATTGTGCAAGACCATGTCAGAGAAGGAATATATGGCTTTTATTTTTCTTTGCTGTTTTAAGAGTGTTTTTGGGTTCTGTTCATTTGATGTTTATAGGTATGCATTTAAAGCTCATGCTCTTTCTTAAAGGAGATACTTGAAGCTTTCTCAGGCATCCCAGTGCTTCTTAATGTAAGGTGTTTTTTTTTGCAATATCTTGCAGGTTGGACAACTTTTTCTCATTCTGAGTATTTTAACCTGATTGATTCAGTTTAAAAAAAAAAAAATACCTGTCAGAATAGCCTAGTAGCTTCTAAGTGGTTAGAAAAAAACAAATGTTATTTTTCTCATTGAAAAACTTATCATGACTTTTCTTGGAAATTTTGTTGATGTTTTTGTCAAAAATGTGCTTTTTGCTCTGTCCTGGTGAAAATCTTCTCAAATTTGGCTGAGATTATATGTCTTCAAAGGAGAAAAAAAAAATCACTCTTCCCAAATAACAAAGAATTCTTAGGATTTTACTAGTCACATCCTCTCCAAGAATCTGTTGGCAGTGAGTAGAGAAAAGCTTTCTTCTCTTTGCATCTGATCATAGCCCACAGCAGCACAGACTACTAAGGAGCTTCTTACTTAAGTCAGAGCACACTTGGTACGAAGGGGATTTCTAGATAATTTAGCTACTCAAACATATAAATCTTTAAAGAACTTAGATATGCTGTAATTTTTCAAGATATTTACACATGGCCAAGTTTGGAAGATTCTCATGGTTGTTGGAAAGCTGGTTGTAATTCAATCTGTCTCCTGCATGATTCAAAGTCTCAGCTCATCTGAAAGGAGCTGTAATTGTTAACTTGTGCAAAATAGCATATTTTTCATTAGCCAGATATTTAGAAATGGCAGAAGTAACTCGGTAGATGCGTTCCCCATGACTTCTGTTTTGGTATTAGGAGCCAGGACTGAAAAACTTCATCCTACCTGTTAAAGCTTGAGAGACAGGGAAAAGCAGCTAAAAACAGGGTCTCAGGGAGTTATCAGGCACTCTTAATGATAGGTAGTAATGTCAGCCTCATCTGTAGAACATATTGTTGAGAAAAATGTACTGGTTGGGTTGTGTAAGAGTTAGCTCAAGGCTGTGTTAATGAAGAGTAAAGACTATTGTAATATACTTTATACTGGGACTTAATTAAAATTGAATGAAAAGCTTCAGTTCTCTGATTTCTTAATTTGATGCCTAAAATCTGTTCTTGCAGTGACACAATTCATCATTTCTGCGTGAATGATGATGTTTTCAAAAGGTGGGTTGGGGAATACCAAGAATCTAGAGCTTGGAGGCTGCAAGGGCATCACAGCATGAAAAAGCAAGGTATCCTACAGAGTTCACAGTTCTGCAGGGGGAAATGCTCTTGCTCCCTTCTGCCTCTTGATAGCCTGCAGAAAACTGTGGACAGCTGTAAGAGACCTTCCTGACCAGCACAGCTTGCACTAGAGTGCTGCAGGGTTCTGCTGCATGTGGGGAGTGCTGGGGAGTTTTGCCTAGTTTCCCTGTTTCACAGTTGCCCTCAACTTGTAAATAAAATCAGTTTTCCTGCTTTGCCACCCAGGACCCATGAGGAATGTAAAGACACTTTCTGAACTGCCTATCCTGCATGCTTCTGATATTTGAAATTATTTTTGAGTTACTCAGAAACAAAGAAGTGTTTTAAAACCCCATTGCTGAATGAAGGAGGTGGAGAGATTGCTTAGCTTGGAAACTGGAACATTTGCATGAGCTTTCAAAAAAATGTCACTGTCTGAGGTAAAGCATGAAAAAAATTGAGCTTTAAAGTTTCAAGCATATGAAAAAGGAGAATGATAATGAAATCCTGTTGTAACTAAACTGCAGTGAGATTTTCTAAACTTCTGCTATTTCTTGAAGATAGTTGGAGGGTGCTGTTTTCTAGGAAACAGTAGCATGAACCAAAAAGCTGGAATCAGTGGAGTTATTTTAGGTGGACACCGGTGCAGCAGAGAGTGAAGTTTGGCATTACAGACTGTAATGTGTTGGGTGTTTCATTAAGAAAGACTCAGACCAAAAAGGTGTTATTAATGAACACCATTTAATTTAGAACCCTGCTGCTGGATAAGCAAACAACAAGCATGAGTGTTTCTTTCAAAAACACATGGATGTTGTTTTTCTGTGTATGAATCCAAAGCAGTACTCTGGGCTTTAGATGAAATGGTACAAGGCATCATGTCAGTATCATTTTAGTGGTAACAGTGGTTTTTGATAAATAGCTGTCTCTGGCCATTTGGTGAAGGTTGAATCACAGTCTAAAAAGGCAGTGACAACTACCTCATGCAAATCTTGGTTTCATTACTCCTTCCATCTACTGAAGTAATAGTCGGAGAACAACTCTTGGAGAAACTTCAGGGCACTCAGCAGCCTTATGGGTAGTGAATATATGCTCTACTTGGTATATTTGAGTGGCCTTTTCTGATAATTATTGTCTGAAAAAGTTAAGAGCTATTCCAGTTCAGCTTTACACAGTTTTTGCAAGATAGCGGTCACACAGTCTAAGCTGTTTTGCTGCCAGAGTGGGAATGTTTCCTTTGCAATTTCTTGAAGAGGAATCAGGAGACTGGTAGACAAATAGTTAACAAACTTCTCACAGGAAGTGCATGAGCTCCCTGTGCATCACTTGGTGGATCATTGCAGTGGAAAAATAAACAGCTTGGCAAGTCAGGAATTTTCATAGCATCCCAGACAAGGACTCCAGTGTACACAATATCCTGTCCCCAGTGGAGGCAGGTGCTTCAGAGGAGTATACAAGTATTCCTGTGGTGTACAACTATGGGATATGAGGAGGGATAACTGAATGGGTAGGGTATAAGCCTGGCATCATGAGAGCTTGGGTTCAGTATTCTGATTTGTCACAGATCTGCCTTCGTTGAGTCTCTCTCTTTACCTCCCAGGAGAGCTGCCATCAGTTTAGCATGTCAGCTTGCTAGCCGTGTGTCTGGAAATTGCCTCTTTCTTTGTGCCTTGGATCATTCTTATAAATCACGTGTATGTCAAACATTTGACCTGGTTATTGCTTGCATTTTCCTTGAGTCTGGAAAACTGCCTGTATGTTCTCTTGTTCCCCCGATCTCCTAATGGAGGAGAAGTATATAGGACTCTGAGGAGCTTAAGAAACTATTGCAGTGCTGGATAAATAAAGGTCTTCTTTGTTGCAAAGCTCCTTGGAGCAGAATTCTAGAGGTGAAAATTTATGCAAATTAAACATGTAACTGTGTTTTAAAGATAACTGCTCTGAGCAAAAGGTTGAACTAAATGATAGCCAAAGGTCCTTTCCAACCTTTTCCTGCTACTCTTAAGAGCACTGAAACAGGGAAACGACGTTCACGTACTAAAATGCTTTCAAACTTAATCACTGATGAAAACTGGCAAAGTTAGACCTCAAGTTAAGCTAGTTAGCAGTTGCTTGTGAAATAAACTGAATGGTAGCATCCAGAAGAGCTGGCCTTGTTCATTCTGTGTGAATGTGAATGATGAAGTTTATGTCTGCATAAGGAACATACTCTGTAGCGCACAGCTTTCAGGATTGTGGTTGAATGACAGAAGTTCTTCTCCACTGCATCAGCAATAGGGAGAGGATTTTCAGGCAGACCACATGTTGGGCTTGTATGCAGGCACAAGTCTCTTATAAAAGTCTATTCCCACATTGGGCTGATGTGTTCTGAGAGTATTAGTAAGTCCAAGACATGTTTGAGGGCCTGTGGTGGAATGAAAAAAAAAATCCAAACTTTTCTTAATGTAGTGTCAAAAACAACTATCTATGAACTGCTGAAAATGTGGATTCAGGCTGTTTTGAAAACTGGGTCCATAATAAATGGCATTTAAAATATCTGCACTTAAATGAACTACATATGTTAGTGCTGGGATTTTTTTTCCAAAGGACTGAAAAGTTCCTTCATAAAGATCCTTGCAAATTGCTGTACAAAAATGGCATTTAGTACCACCACATTCAAGAATTTGTTTCCTGTTGAGCTGCAGTATAAAATCATGGAAAACTGTCCTTGAACAGACAGCATTCGAACATTGTCCCTAAAGCACATACACCATTTATTCTCCTGTTTTTAGTGTTCAGGGCCTGTGGTTTTGGAACCAAGTATCAGGACTTGTTGTATCTTATCCAGCTTTATTTGTTGCAGACCACATTTTGTATGCAAGGAAACAACAGACGAAATAGCCTCCAAAGAAAGGAAGAATGAGATAGTTTCCTAAGTTGTCTTTGCCTGAGTTGGCAGCTGCTCTGGTTCATTCAGCTTTTTGTTCCCCAGTGAGTGCTGTGCGTGTGTAGTAACAATGGGGTGATGCAGTTACACTGTAGGCTAATAGCCGAGTTCCGTCAAATCCATTCATAAATGCAGAGGAGAGTGCAGTGCTGTGAGAGCCAGCCAGCGCGCAGAGGAAGTGAGGCCCCCAAGTAATGAGCTCCACATCACAAACATAGCTGTCAGAGCTCAGGGACTGGTGATAGACTGCAGTCATCTGGTTGGAGCCTTGCCCTGACCCATGCTGCTGCAGATGTGTGACCTGCTTGAGTTGACAAGGGACGCTGATAGCGGCCAGCAGAGATCCCCTCCAGGCGTCCTCTGCCCTGGAGCAGCTTGGTGTAAGGCAGACAGATAGGTTATTTCAGAAAATCCAATATTTTGATAAGCAATCACAGTGTTTAGTACAGCAGAGTAATGTAAATTCACAGCTTTTGTCTAGCAGTTTCAGACTATTATACTTGTTGGAGAGAAATCAGCAACTTGAAATCTCAAGTCACGTTAAGCAGGGAGTATAAATTAAAGCATGGCATCTGCCCCCTGGATCACCCTGATAGTGTTTTGGCTTTACTGTCACTTTTTCCAGTTCTTCCCTGTTGCTATGAGAAATACCCCCACAAGCAACAGGAAACCAGCAAACTGACTGTTTAAGCAAACAGTGGAACTAAACCTACAAAGTATACTGCTCAAAGTTCTGAAAAGACAGAAAAATTTCCAAGAAAAATGTGCCAACTTTCAGATGCTTCATTCTAGTCATCTTAAATAATCTGTATAAAATGTTCTTTGGAACAGTAATTTTTTTTTTTTTTTTTTTACTTTGCAGATGGAAGGCAGTCAAGCTTATCTGTAATTGATTGTCACAGTAGCAAAAATAGGCACATCTAGCAGGGTAAATATTTCTGGTTTTAAACTGCATCCAGTAAATGTGAAAACAGTGGGATACAATAAATGCAGTGAATGGGCATAGTATTCCCACAGCTGCATTTCAGGGTGTTTGGAAGTATGGTGGTGTGCTGATGATCAGTGTTTTGCAAATGAAAGCCCTGGCTGGAGAAGGAATCTCTGTTCATGTCAACAGTAAAGCAGAGGAATCCAGCCCTCTTCTGTATCTAGGAGTATAGATGACACATTCTATGCTAGAATTACTGTAAATTCTAGCTCTTCAGTGCGTGTCTCACTGCTGTTTTCTCAAGTTATCCAAGCAATCATTATGCAACAGTTGAACAGTATTGTCATTTAAAGTATCTTGAGCTTCTTCTCCATGTATCCTATCAAGTCTTGCGCCTAAAAAAGTCATTTTCTGGTTTCCTTTGTACAATTAGTTTTAAGGAAGAGAGATTTAAAGCAGACATCAGGAATGTTAACAGTTATTTGTGAAGTTGTTAGTCTGTATATGGAAAGCTAACTGTGCTTTAATACAGCAAAGCCAGAAGAATTTTGCAGGGTTCTCAGCTTCGGGAATTTCAGCACGTGACAAAGCATCCAGGGTATAGATCCACGCTTCTAAATCTCGTTAGGAAATGTGGAAGCATAAAGAAATAATGGCTAGAGTGTTTTTGTTTTTTTTTTAGTCACCTATGTGCATATTTTATGTACATTAAATAACAGTCCTATTGTTGTTCATCTGCTGTTCGTTGTGAAGGACTGTGGTTTGGGTTTAGAAAATCCTTGAGAAATGACCAGCTCTATTAGAGTGTTTGCCCTCGTCCTTGTCGTCACAAGGGATTTAATGAATCTCCTTTGCCATTAGCTTAGCCTTGGTGTGACTTGGACTGCAGTAGCAATGACATGCCTGCTGAACCCTGCCAACTGCAGTTGTGTTTTCACTGGAGTAGCCCGGCTGTGCTTTTGACAGCTGGATGTCCATACTTCCCTGGTAGGGTTCTGAGATACAGCTTTGTGGTTTCTTACTAGTCAATCAGTGCTGCTTACTGAGTTTCTGCTGGTGCCAGCCTTAAACTTATACTCTGTGGTAAAGCTAAGTTCATGTTAAAGGTTATGTGTTATTTAAATTCAACAGAATTAGTGTGGAACCTTGGTAAACAGTAGTGTTGCAGTCTAGTTTATTTCTTAAATGCTGCTATAATGCGTTTTCTCTGAACACTGGTATTGCCAAATGAATACCATTTTGGATAGGCAAAAGCTGGCTGGCTGTGAGGTTCAAACGAGTTTCCGTGCCCCCAAGTGTTTTCCTAAATTTAATTATTGATAATTAAAACATTGGGAGGCTTGCCAGGGTAAAGCTGAAACTGTAATACAAAAGGGGAATCGAAAAATCATGACACACAAAGTACAGTGTCCTGAGCCACTGTGGAGAAGACCAGATCCACGTTCATCACAAGAGCTTACTTCTGCAAGGCAAGCCTTCCTGCCTGCTGGAGACAGAAAAGCTCTGATGGTTGCTGACACAGGTGGCTTGATGCCTGGCAGAACTGGGTGTTATGTGGCTTTTCATACCTATCAAGTCCTCTTGCCCCCTGCTTCCATCTTTTTTTAATCAGACTGGCCGTGGTCTTGCAAGATGGAAAAGATACTTTGCATCTGTTTATTTCAATAAAGCTAGGAAGAATACATGAACAGGTTGTAAGTTGTGATGAGATGGTTCTGGAGTTTGGAGCAGTTAGGTCTGAAAATTTAGTGACTACTAATGCAAAGCGAGAGTCTGTTGGTTGGATTGAGCTGAGTGGGATTCCTCATATCATGGCTTGCTAGTTGGAACCATTTTCATTGTGACATTACAAACATTATTTTCAAACCGGAAGCTAGGGAACAGTTTAGGTCATATATTAGTATGTTGAAAAGCTCAAGAAAATGAGTTGTATATGATATTCTGCGTGATCTTTCCTAGTATGTTTGCTTTCTTTAAAGATTTTCATGCATGGAAGTGGAAATTCTCAGTTATTGTTGAGAGGAATAACTAGATTCTGCCATTTTACTGGTGATTGCTCTTACCAATCATTTTCACTATCAACATTTCTATCACAGCTATGAAGTTGCTCATCACAGAACACAGAAAAGCGTTTATATTCCTTCAGCTGCTTTTCAGCTGTTCTAGTAAAACCATCCCGGAATGAAGAACTCTCCCAAAACATCATCAAAAGAAAAAAAGAAGAAACAATGAAATTAATTGGCTTTTCAGTTGTGCATATGCTAAAGTAAAAATAAAATTGTGGCGTGGAAAGTACCTGAACTATTTTCATCATTAAATCTACTGGACCATAAAGAAGAATGAGGAAGTTGATCCATGTGACACACTTAAAAAACAAAAGCAACCGCATGATACTCTGAAGGAGTGGCCTATTCCCTGTATTGTAAAATCTAAAGCCCTTACTTCAGTACATTTTACTGCTTTTTCAAAGAACATCTGTTGAAAATACTGCAATTCATATATCTTTTTTTATTTTATATGATGTTGAAAGTTTTAATTTTCTCTTGTCAGTACTGTCTAGAGCTTGTGAAATGAAAGTTTACTAGTAAAATATGTATATGTTCAGCAAATTCACGGATGAAACTTCTAGGAGTTAATACTACTGTCTCATGGGAAGAGCAGATTTGTTGGCCCTGATAGCTTCTACCTTTTTTATTTGTATTGTATCACTTTGTATTGACGGTTCCAGTGAGACAAACAAATGTGGTAGCCCTATCTATAAAATAAACCAGTTCCTGTAATCACATTATGGTCATTGGGCTGATTAGATAGAAAAAATTCATTATTTTTCCTATTGCACGTAATGTTACCATCCAGCTGGTATATTTCATAATTCCTAAAGTTAGTTGCAGATTGTGGCTGTGGTTCAAAAGCACTGCAAAGGTGGTTTTAGGAATTATTGTATAAGAATTCTAGCATTTTTATCATGTGTCCTATTGTCTAGGTCTGAACTTTGTCTGCCAACTTCCATTTTATTAGAAAAGCCACTGACAAGTTTAGTTAGTATCTCATCTGGTACAAAATATGTTGCTTGTATGGTATCCACACCATTCTATGTTTTGCCATGTTTCGTCTATTGTCTTGCGTATAGCATGGTCAGTAAAAAGCTGTCATGCAATCTGAATACCTTGGCAGAACTAGCAGTATTGGCCTCTGTGTGATCCTCACAAAATCAGCTTAGTACGTTGATGGAGTGGTTACACAGAGGTAGGATTAATGATTGTGCAACCTCAGGTGGACAGCTTGATTGTATCACAGTCATCAGAGCTGAAGAGTCTAGACTAAATCTACTGGTGAGTTCCAGCTCATTTTGCTGTGTGACTGAAGTTCACTTGAGAATCGGACATTGGAGTTTTTATTGTTGTTTTTTTTTTTCTTTGTAGATTTTGATTGTAGGACTTGAAAACTTGTAAAACGAAGTGTCACCATTTTTATTTAAAGCTGGCCAGCCAATTTCAGCTCCTGAATGGATGCTTTACAGGCAAAACTACAAAGAATGTTTAACTCATGTTAAAAACTGAGTTTTAGTATGCAAATAGCAACTGTTGTTTGTTGGGTTTTTTTTGAAACTTTTTCACCCTGAATGCACCATGGTTGTAATTTTGCCATAGTTCTTTTTGTTTTAAGGACTTAAGTAATGCACTGTTTTCACATTCAAAATGTAGGTGTAAATCAGAGCTAACATATGACAGTAAATGTATCAGTGGCTTTGTGGATATCTGTATGAGGTAAAATCCGTGCAAACTGTGGCAATCCCAGTCTGGACAACTTTATTGCTTTTATGTACAGGATGATCCATTTCTGTATAAAAGTACTAAGAGACTTCATAGAATCACAGAATCATGAAGGTTGGAAAAGACCCACAGGATCACCCAGTCCAACAATTCACCCATCACCAATGGTTCTCATTAAACTATGTCCCTCAACACAACGTCCAAACATTCCTTGAACACCTCCAGGGTCAGTGACTCCACTACCTCTCTGGGCAGCCCATTCCAGTGCCTGACCACCCTTTCAGAGAAGTAGTATTTCCTAATGTTCAGCCTCTTCATAAATTAAATAAAGTGCTAAATAAGGACTTTTTACAAGGTTTTATAATTTTGGTGTAAATGATAACGTGTAAGAATATTTAGAAACAGAGAATTGGCTCCAAGTGCTCATGCCTTTTGTTCCATATGTCACCATCCTTTCTTCTCTAAGCCTGGCTGTAAGGAACTTGCCTCATTAAGTTCAGCAGTCTGTAGCTGCTTGTAAAAAAAAAAAATAAAATAAAATAAAATTCAGAAGGACATGTTATTTTGAAATTATACATCGCTGCTTTAGAAGAGATTCTTATACAAAAAGAACATTAGGAGTATAGTCTCTTGTAGGAATCTACAAATGGGTGGCTCTGCTGTTTCTTCTTTTTATGGATCTGATCCTGCTCAGTTTGGCCATTGACTTAAATGCAGACAGGTTTGAGATCTGCTCCAGGGAGACTTGCTGTAGCGGAGCTGGCAGCCTGTAGGCTGTGACTCTCTGACTCACCGTGGGGCTCCCTCAGCACCAACTAGGATTGAGTTCATTTCTAGGATTGAGTGCCATTTCTATCACTGAATCTCTGCTTTCAGAGAAAGATAACTCCTAAGCCAGGGTGACCCTGCTATCAAGTGGAGCTGCATGAAATGACATCTGACTTGTCACAGTCAAAGGTACCTTTGGCAAGCATGTTGAGCAAAGAAACAGTACAGGTAGGGTTGCTTCACTGAGCAGAGCAGCTCTCAAAACTTTGATTAGGTCTCAGACATTTTCTTAGAATCTGTTCAGGAAATGTCAGCTCCTGTTGCTATAAGCAAGAAGCATTTTTGAGCAAGTAACTGTTTCAGCCACACAGTCTATTTGTCAGTGTAGCTTCTTCAGCTCCATACTCTTGAAAAATGATTTGCAGTGTCACAAACAGGTAAACGCTTACAATGGACTTGAAACCCACGCAAGTAGCAGGGGATTTTCTTTATCTGAGTTTCCAATAGCTTTTGGCAGTAAAGTACTTTGAAAAAAGGCCAAGGAATATGTTCAGTTCCCATCATTAAAAAAATGATTACAAAGCTAGGAAGTCACTAAGCTCCCAATAGGCAAGAGCAAGACCCAGCTATGAAAAGCATTTACCTGATTCAATAAAAGTACATGCTATTACCTTAAAAAAGCTTGATAGGCATCCTTCTCTTTTTGCTTTCTTGTAGCTGCTGGCAAATCTTTTTCCTTACCTTCAGTTAGTTAAAGTGAGAGGAAGTGAGACATGCTAAAATCTTGCTTGTCTGTCTTGTAGCTCATCACGAAATTCACCGTGCTAGCATTTTGTTGCATCTTCAAAGACATTCATCTTGTCCTCACCCTTCTGAGACTTCCTGCTTGCTCTGAGGAAACTTCCCTTAAAGCTTCCCTTCTCTCCAAGGGTAGTCCAGAAGACTGTGGTTCTCTGCCTTCTCTGAGAGCCACACACAGATGTGAGCACGAGCAGAAACAGGCAGCCCAATCCTCTGTCCATTAGGCAAGCTCTGGAATGTTGGATGTTAGGCATCCCTTCCTCAATCAAATCCCATTTTTATCTAATTATGCAAATTCATAAAGTGTGTGTTTGGTAACTGTTTTTTTTTAACCTCATGCTGACATGGTTGCCATGTGAGGAGTTTTGCAACATGGAATGCTGGTGAGGAGCAGAGGCAACGTGCAGCGGAAACTCATGTGGGCATGCAGCCCAGGGCTGGCGCTGGGACAGGCTGGTATCCTGGCTCCAGAGCAAGGGAGGCAGTGATCAGGCAACTGCCAGTGTAGTGAAGGGCAGACACACTGAGATCAGCATTTTTGAACATTACTGGGTACTGCTTTTTTAATGAGTTATCCTTTTCTTAACATACTGAGAATCCCCACATCTCTGAATTAATTTGGCGTTTTGGGTACTCTATGGTTCTCAGCTCCACAGTTATCCACTGGGTGACAGTGGCACTGGCTGTGGCAATGCAGTTATTGTGCTTGTGCAATATCTCTAATCTTCCAAGAGCATCATATCTGAGCACTGGGATGAGGTAAGGGTGTGACATAAATCAGGGCATGACCCAGAGACAAATACAAAGAGGGTGATCTCTGGAACACAGCTGATGCAGGAGTCCTTCCAGATCTTAGATGAGGACTGGCACAAGTAAGAGCAACTGCTGTGCTCTGTGAGATGAGCCTACAGCCACATGTGAATTCAGTGTTCATTGCTCACCAGATGATCTTAAACAAAATTCTCTTTGTCCCAACTTCCCAGCTTTGGCGTCACAATACATTTGTATTCTGATTCTTTGTCAGTGATGTGGTAGAGTTTTACAATAATCTGGATTCCAGAGGGTGGAAATACAGGTGCTTGTAGGGAATTCATTCCATCCCTGTGGTTTAGCTGCAAATCACTCTCTTGAGAGTAGAAGAGTCACAACTTTTGCCTTCCTCCAAAGCACAGTTCTTTTCAGTCTTAAGGTCTCTAAATGAAGTTCACCAAACTTGCTAATACCTGTATTAGAGCAGCAAGATTTTTGAGACTGTGTTGCCAGACTCCTGCTGTCCAGGGTCTGGGCTCCCATCCACTTGGGGAAGTTTCATTTTTCTGCAGTTAGGCTTTGGTAGGCTGAGGAGGCAAAAACTGTTGTTGGTCTGCTCACAAGAATCTGTTTCATAGATTTCATACTGCAAGAGGTGAGCACCAAGCCTTCCATAAGCTATTCTAAGTGTAGGGAAGTGGTAGAGCTAAAAACCCACCATGATTGAAAATTTTGGTTATAAGCTGGCTAATTTTAGTAAAATTACCTGCTTTCCTTATCCTTCATCTTAGAAACAACAACTCTTCTATTGTGGTTTCTTCCTTTCAATAAAAATGTCAGCCTGAGGCAGAGAATGAACCATGGAAAAGTTTAGCTCCAGTGACTGAAACTTAGGGAACTTGCTAGTAGGAGTATTGCTTATTGTGGAGCTTTATTGGGGTAGATACAGTATGCCTGCAAAACAGTGAACTTGACAACTAGTCAGATTTTTCATAAGCAGTCCCACAGTTGCCTGCCTTCAAGACAAATGTGAGCACAGGGAAGGTTTGGTCTGTCCATGCATGTAGTGTGGTAGCAGAGATTTTTAGAATCATCATGCTCTGTTTCACCATGATGTTACTATGATTATTTTTCCTGGGGGAACAAACTTGTAGATTCTGATTACATGCAGGTATCCCAGATGGTCAGATTCAAAACATCTGTTTCTAGTTGAACATCGTTGGCTTTAGCTGGTGTGATCCACATCACTGAATATTTTTGTCTTCAGTACAACCAGCATCCCATGAACCCATTTTTCCTGGGTTAATTGGAAAAGCCATTTTTCACATTCTCTCTTTAATAGATGAATCTTCAAATAGGGGTTGTTATAGGACAGTTTCATGAAAAAGAGAGGACGTGATTTTACAGCTAGCAGTTGTTGACTGCTAACTAGTTGCCAAGAAAAAATGGATGTTTGTAACACACCAAAGTTAATTGCATGCATCATGAATGTAAATGCCATCGGTGGAACAGATACTTTGCATTTGGAATATTTTTGCAAGTCTGACCAGGATGACAAATTGCATACATTAATATTTCAAACTCACCTGAATAACTTGATATTGTATGGAGAAAGTGGATGTTGCTGATCAGTCTTGCTCTCCAGAGTTGCATTTGCATTCTGTATTCTGTTTCTGGGCTGACATAGTGCCTGTGTGATCTGCCTGTGTGAGGTCAGTGCCCAAAACTGCAAGGGTTCTGGATAGAGTACTCTTGTTTAATTCATACTAGCCAAAACTGTGCTGCCTGAAGTCCCTGGGAGAAACCCAGTCCTTAATGAGCTCTGACACACACTAATGCTTCAGTGAGTTCATAGTATTGATATCTTTTCATGTATTTTAGAAGGACACTGCATGGCTGCCTTATAGTTGCACCACCTACCCCTTTACACAGTGCAGTATTGACAGTGTCTCAGTCCCAGCACACGACATACTAGCGGCATTGTGCTCACATAGTCGTGGCTTGAGTTTTATTTTTCAGTTTTTTCTTCAACTAAGAGTTTATGTACCTTTTCTCACATTCCTCTTTTTTTTCAGTAACCACATTATTTCACCATCCAACATACTATCAAGAATGTGGAACGTGTGGTGACACTTTAACAGTCTTGTTCTTTGTCACTGTCTAGTTTTAAGTGTAATGAGTCCTTCTTATTTATTTGTTTATTCACATCGCATGCTGGTTGCAGGAGTTGTAATATACAGGGCTTCCAGATTTGTGTTGCTGTACTGTATGCTACCCTTTTGCTATGTTGTATAATTTGTAATATAGTGGTCTCAAAGGTTTGGTTATGCATTTTTGGCTTATAACTTCTTTTTGTAGCTGTCTTTTCTTCAGTGTTCTCTTTAAAACAATTATCAGTGACTATTCCTGGTGCTGTTAAAATAGCCCAATTCTGCAGGTAAAGGTGTGGGGAGGGTGCCCTATACCTGTTGAAATCTCTTGTCTTCTCTGGAATGTGCTCAGAGAATGGTGCTGCTGGCCTATTTGGGGCTGTATAATTAGTTCCCATGTTGCGGACAATATTTTATTTCCCTCCACAGTGCCCAGCTACGAAACAGTGTGATTTGTTCTGGGATTAAAGTTTGAGTGCGTTGTTCAGAATATGGGATTCTTGTTTGGATACTTAACTCGGAGATGGTTCATTCTTGTTTCTTCAACAAAGACTTTTTAAAGGAAAAAGCAAGAATGGCATGAATTGATGGCCTGTGCCACACCATGTCGCGGTGTGCATTTTGGAAGCTGTACTGTTCAAATTTTGATGTTTCTTTTGTTCTGAACCTTTCCTTCTTGCTTGAATTTTCACAGGTAAATGCACCTTTCTTCTGCCTTTGTCTTGAGGTGCCAAATGCATGACCCATGCAGTGACAAGGCACTGCACATTTTTGGAAACCTCAAAACCCTTCACTTTTACGTGGTGAATTGAGTTGGTGTAAAACTCGTGTGCCTCTGTCTGTGTTGCGTTGTTATAGTACATTTGGTAATGTCAAGAGAAAAACACAGTATTTTTTTTAGTGAAAAACAGCTCAAATCACTTAACTTTGCATAGGAAAGTGCAAATATACCCTGCTTTTCATTTTTTACAAGAGCACTGAGGAGCACTTTGAGTTCTTGCTCAAGACAACACAAATGAGCAAGGACAGGTAAAATATTAAGATGTGGAAATTCTAATAAATGTAGAGTTAGTAATGTACAGCCTAGATGTGTCCAGTCTGTGGGCCTGGGCAGCTAGTAATGCAGCTCCATGCAGCAAGATCATAAACTTTTAACATTATTAAGTTATTTTAGAGATATTTTTCATGAGTCAGTTGCACATAGCTTTAGCGCAGGCTACATAGGAGACAACGATGCTGTGGAGGTGAGGGTGCAGTGCTGTGCCAACTCTGCCTCTTGCACCCACCACAGTGTATTCAGTTGAATCGAAACCTGTCTATATTACACATTACGTGTGCTTGTTCTAGTTGACAAGTAAAATGCTGTGATTACCAGTAACTGTACTTCAGCTTACCTACATGTGCATGCATGCATGTGAAGACATGGATTTTTTGTTATTAGACAGACACATTAAGTTTTATTACTTAATTATTAAACTTGGCTTTGTGTTATTTTGTAAAATAACAAGGTAACACATTAATTGCAGAAGAAATATCCAGAATACTTGTGTATGTCCTGGCTTTAGCTGAGGCAGTGTTAAGAGAACATCAATGTTTTCGTTGTTCTTGAGTGACTGGAGCACACCCAGGGCTGGGCTGCTTGGTGGAAGAGCTGCCACCATTATGGCATGGCATGGCAGGGGATGGAGTGAAGTCAAGATGGCTGGCTTGAATTAGGAAAGCGTTTAGTGCATACCACATGAGACCATGCAGAAAGCTGTAAAGCTGTGGGGAGTTGGCTGAGGGCAACTGCTGCATGGAAATTGCTTGGGTGTTGGTCAGGGGCTGGTGAGACACTGTGTTAATATCGGGCTGTTGGTCAGCAAACAGTTGTATTCTTAGGTGGGTGCTGGTCATCAAATGGAAAGTAATTGAATTGTGGATATATAGAGAGACAGATATAATTGTTTTTATTTCTGTTTTCTGTTTTATAAAATAGTTTGCATCTCAACCCACAAATTCTATTTTGTTTTCACTTCTTTCCTTCATCCCCCTTGAGGGAGGAATGAATAAACATCTCTGTGGTGCTTAGTTGACTGCTGAGTTAAACCACAACAGCGTGGTGCTGACAAATGTTGTAATTTTCAATGTCTTAAGCTCACAATAAGTATGAGTTATTTTGTGATATATTTTTAATCAGTTTTGTGATAGGTATTTGATCTGTGTTTCTGATACTCTGACCACATGAGGGCAGTTTGAGAATAGGTTTCAAGATTTCTGAAAAATGTCATCAATATTTTGTTATGTTTGCAACACCATTTTCAATTGACTTAAAAACATTACCTGAAAATTTTTAGATGGAATGTATAGAATTGCAGTCAGGCATTCAGCTCAAGGAAAAACTTGACCATGTCTCTTTACCAGATTTTTATAAGCCCTAGGGAGTTTGTGGATGCCCCATCCCTGGAGGCATTCAAGGCAAGGCTGGATGTCGCTCTGGGCAGCCTGGTCTAGTGGTTGGCAACCCTGCCCACAGCAGGGGTGTTGATCTTTGAGGTCCTTTTCAACACAGGCCGTTTTATGATTCTGTGATTCTATGATTCTATCTTACTAAAGAAAAATATCCCCTACTTCACAATCATACATTATTCTTATTGTCAGTTTTTAGCAGTACGTACATTTATGAACAACCGTTCTGAAAGATGAAGAACAGGAAGAGTAAAATTTCATCAAAAATGTCTGATGACCACCTTGAGAACTCAGTAAGAGCTACAACTGCTTCTCTTGAACCATACAATGATGCATTAGTTTCACAAAAACAAGGTCAAATATCCCACTAGCTTTATGTTATTGTTGCTCTCTTCTGTATGTTTTAATAAAAAAATATGAAAAAATACAATACATTTTGTTACTTCTATGTAAATATGTTATGTATTTTATATACAGCCCAAGGTAATTCCTCTGCACTCAGTGTGGTCTGTGTGAGCGAAAAGGTTGGACACCCATGATTTAATCCAGGGGAGTTTGTAAACAGTGCTAATCTCTGAGAATTTAAGGTTGTTGTCTGTCACAGCAGATACGCGTTTCCTGCTCTTCAAACTTCACAAGTTCAGTATGGAAAAAAATATATCTAATGAACAGATCAATTTGCTTTTTATCTCCTAGGACTGCCTTAAAGCTTGTCAAGAACAGATTGAGTCGGTGCTAGTAAGCAACCTTAGGCAAGTCCGGCAGCAGCAACAACAAAGCAATCCTTCTAAGACCATTGAGGAACTGGACCAGGCCAGCACTCCCACAGATGTGAGAGATATCAACCTGTGAGGACATCAGCACAGAAAGTCAGGCTTGTTCTCCCACCCCTTTTATTTTTGTTACTATTTTTAGATTTATTTTTTTCATCTACTTCCACGTAGAGCATATTTAAAGCTCTTTTAGGTGAAAAAAACTGAATAATGAAAAAAACATTTGGTGCCCATGATGTTCTACAGAAGGGAATCCCGCAGTGTATTTGGTAATTATTATTTGATTATGTATCAGTGATATTAAATGCTTATAAAAGCATACAAAGTAGCTAGATAAATATAAGCCTGCATTTGTGGGAAGAGAGTATACTTGCCTTTGTATTACAACCTACTGCATACACCCTTCTTTTAGATTTGAGAAAGGAATTGTGTGTGCGATTTCATGGCTTGACTAGATTGCAAAACAGTAGAAGAAGGGCTAGGGCAATGTGGGAAAAGGTCCCTGAAGCAACTGAACCATTTTCAATGCAGAAGAGATTTGCTGATCTGTCACCCCTGTTAATAGTCAGAAGTGTTTGTTGGATCTTTGTATGTTAGTTTTGTTTACTCTTGCTGTCTGTGGTAGCTGCTACTTAAGAAAGAAGATGCTTTATTTTGCCAGCTAGATGAGAAGGTGGTTTTTTGTTTTGTTTTGCTTTAAATTTCCGTCTCCCCTACGACTTTTTCTACTCTCCTTCAGAAATGTTCATTCTAAACACAGCAGCATCTTTGGCATAAGGGCAATCCCTTTTACCTAACTGTGGGCCAAGCCAAAGTTATAGAGTACTCATGGTAAATGGGGGAAATGCAACAATTAATTTTGATCAGTCGGCTAATCAGACCACCTCCGAACTTTGGATTGCAAGATGCAGTGGATCATCTGTGAGAAAGCATTATATTCCTTTGCAGAGATAATGTTTCACATCCATGTTAACTTTTGGCAGCTCCTCAGGTTCGTGTAAAGATAATTAAATGATGCTGTGTCCATTTTCCTCTTTAACGTATACTCACTGTGTTAAAGAAGATGAGATTTGGTGTGAGACCTGTCTACCCAGCTTCCTCCACTGCTCCGTCATGCTTTTTGAGCATTTCACTAACTTTATTGATCCATAGTGAACATTATTATAAATCATTTCATTCAAAAAGCACTTTGAAAATTGTTCCTAAGGGATTAAATGAAATGGTTTATGACAATTTTGCCAAGGAAAAAAAAAAAAAAGGAAAAAAAAAAAAAGAAAAGACACAAAAGCAAAGCATATAGCTTTTTATAGTCAATATTTTCCAGTATCTGGTGTACTTTTTTAGTTGTGGTGTTTCTGGAAATACCAACACCTGCTTCAGGTGACATTCCCGTCATGACATTCCGGATAAAAGCCTCATGATTTGTATTGTTCAGTGTCACAGAAGGATCTGAATACCACCTGTATGTTATCCATGGACAATGAAAGCAAATTTGCTGGTGCAGAGGACACAAGTGGTAAACGTTGAGGTTTAAGACTTGGATTTTAATTACAAAGGTGTATTCAGTGTACTTGAATTTATTTTTCTGCTCCATCTGTAAAGAAGAGGCATTTAGTTGGCAAAGGAGTTGGAGCAATATTTTTTTTTTTTTTTTTTTGCACAATTGTATTAACAGTTTGCAAATACACAGAATGAAGTTGTTGGTTGCAATGTTAATGGTTGCAGTTTTCAGACAAAGTCCAGAAAGAGCATGCTACTTTGAAGAATATTATATGAATGGACTCAGCTGCATTTGGCTAGATGAGGGTAGAAGATGGAGTAAAGTTTTGGTTATTTTGTTTGGGTTTTTTTTTGTGCGCTGCTAAGAAGCTATGATTTGTTTCATTCTTATTCACATTAACAGTACTTAGCTGTATTGTTTCACTGAGTGTGCTGCTATTTTATAAACGTTTTTATAATATATTATTTTACTGCTTAAATTTCAAATCCTGAAGTAGATGGTTAAGTGGAGATATGATGAATTCTTTGATTTACTGGAAATGCCCTGTACAGGTTGGGTTGTTTTGTTTTTTTCCTAATAGCGTGTTCATGATTTATTTTTATTTTTATTTCCTTTTTTTCTTTCTTTTTATTTTTTTTTTTCCTTCCTGATCACATCCTGCAAAGATGGTATACTTACCTCAGGTTTACTGGACAAGATAAAAATGGTTCCCATTTTCACAATACCTCACAACATGACAGTTACGTATTCCCTGCTGAAAGCCTCAGCAGAGCTATTGGTGCAAGTGGCTGCTTAGGACCTGTGCTTTGGTCAGTGGAACACAGTTGCACCAGCTGCGTTGGGGAAAAATTGCAGCAAGCAGGGGCATTGGCTCCCTTACGGTCCTTCATAGTGGAAAAAATGCATTGGTCCAAGGGCGTATCCAGGAGCAGCTCTTGTGCCTCCACACCCTAATCCTGGACGCATGGATGATGTGTATGGTGGCTACGCGTCTCCCTCTGGGCACTCCAGCCCCTTGAGGTGCCCAACAAGCACAGGTACTGTGCCTAGGACCCACAAGCTGTTAGGCGGGCAGCAACATGGCAGCCAGAATGGCCACTCTCAGAGTCTTGCTGTTCAGAATGGCTAGCTGTGCCACAGAGCCCATGTGAACAACCTGGCCCAGCTGCCTGATGTGCCTCAGTGTTCAGCTGTCAGCTCTCTCCCTATCCTCTCTGAGCCCTGAGCCATAGTGCTCAAAACTGCTGCTCTGTGTGCAGAAGACTCCATCTTGTAAGATGCCAACAATAACTGCTCTAAGTGAGGCGTGAGGGCCCAAGTGCTCTTCCCCCAACTGGCTTCAGGGCCGCAGCAGCTATAGGGACAGGCATAACACCTCACAGCTCACCAGAGCAAGTTTCCAGCAGCTGTGTTGCTGGAAAATGGTAACTGGATGGCTTTGTTCTGACTGGTTTTTCACAGTGAAAGCACATAAAATTCAGCAATTGCATCACTCTTAAATGAAAGAGAGCTAATTTTTGGAAGCATTGTGATTAGCAAGACTCCAAAGCCACATGCAGTGCACACATGAGGTAATATTCCCTGACAGATAGATAACTCTCTGGCAGCTTTTGCACATGGAAGTTTTTATGCTAGTGTTTAATGGAGAAGCATGCAGACTGTGGGCAGAATATTGCCTGTGCTTGGCATTAGCATGGCTGTACACAGAAAGTGTGGTTTAAGAGCATGTAAGTGTTGCACTTACATGCTCTGCTCCTCTCAGTTCTTCCAGGCAGCATGGCTGAGTATGGATGGGAGAAGTAGCTATGAGAACTGCCCTGCTCTTGAGAATTACAGGAAGTTTTCTGCCATATTGAAATGGCCATCAGGATGTTGGCTGCTAGGTCCTCTGGAAATACAGCCAAGTCAGTGGACTGAGGCGCTTGCTGTTTTGCCCTGCCAGGTTTACTTGGGTGCAGGGGATGAAGGTTGGCCCCATGTTCTGCAGTGTCCTTTTCCACCACATGGCTACCCATTGAAGCTTCTCTCTGCTGTGTCTCCGCATGCATGGGCTGTATATTCATGGTTTCAGAGATTTCACTAGGAGTAAGTGTAAGTGTTGTGGCTTCCACACCTCACTGCAGCTGCAAGGGCAAGTAGTAGGCACAAGAGCTGGTTTGGAAGCAGCAGCGCCATGCAGGCCCTTGTGCAGCAGAGACTTCTCCAACACAGAGCGGGCTTGTGCAACCACTGTGAGTGCTGGGAGCATCATCCGCTACAGTGGCATTCTTTAAAAGTATGTGACATACTTGTAAAGAACATGAAAAGTTTCACAGTAACATTCATAACAAAAATACTCCATAGTGCCCCTTTTAGAAGATGTTAAAAAAAGACTATTATTGCAAATGAGGTGTAGGATTTTTTCCCGGAATTGCAGATATCATAAAAGCTTCCTGTGGGTTAATTAAAAAAAAAAGCAAAAACCTACTGCTGATGTGCCAGATGATTGGCATAACTGAGAGCATTTGTCTCAGCTATTTATTATTGGTATTTTGATTTTCTCCCTCCAATGAATGAAGAGTAGGAGCACCTCGTAAACAATGTATTTGTATTACCTACATGCTTATAAAAAAGAAAAATAGTATATTAGATTTTTATTTCAGTGATTTATGTGGATGTCTCTTAAGTACTCAGTGAACCACATGGCCACTGCATTTTTTCCACTATGTTCATTAGTATTTTCTCATGTACCTCAGAAATCACTCTCAGTTGCACAGTTCCTGTTCTCAAACTTTTTTTCTTTTTTGCTTTAACGAGTGTGATGCAATATCAAGTCAGCTATTCTCTCACAATATGTTCTTTAAGAGATATGGATGTTTATATGGTCAGGGAATGCTAGGAAGTGTGGTAGTAGACATGATCAGTGTAAACAAAAGTATTTAGAAAGTATATGAGATTATTTTGGATGGATAAGACTCTGATACAGTATAGTCTTGATTACCTTTTAAAAGGTCTTCTCTGTTCAGTGTTGTCCTTTTTTATTAATAATCTGTTGTTTTGACTAGTTTAAAGATGGTTTTAAGAAAAGTGTTTTGGCGGAATTAGGTATGCTGTATAGACAATAAACTCACCTTGACCTAAATTTGCGTGTCTTGTTTTTATTCATTCAGTGTTCAAAAGACAATGTGATTCTACAGTTTTTTATTTAGATAGATCATGTTAGCAGGTGTGTAAAATGAGAACTTTTGAATTCCGCAGTCCCAGAAGTTTTCCTCTAGAACATCATTTATCATTAATAGGCAAATTCTGATGTGTTTCTTGTGTGAAAAGATCCAGTGAGATCTAAGGAGAACAAAGTCCTAAAAATGGTATGTTTCTAGATTAAAATATTTTTTGGAAATTAAAATGAACTGGTAGAATTAAGTCCTTGTAAGTACATATGAGTGTGCATTTTTGCAACCAATTTAAATTTTATTTACATCTCCAATTATTTGCTGTATTTAAAAGTCAACTGTAACATTTTGTAGTTTTTCTTCCTATAAACTTTGAGCAAATGATGATTGAAAGGAAGCGGTTTTATGGTGAAGCTGGTGAAGGCAATGGGAAGAAATGACCCTCTACATCCAGACTCCTTGCTTAGTCTGTGGTCAGGAGACTGGACACTAACTCTTTCCCAGTTTTCATGTCTCTTGCAAATGCACACATGACATTTGTGGCTTAAAATCCTCCTGTTCCACAACACTGTAAGAAGGCACTGCCTCTTTTCTACTGCATTTAAGGCTTTGGAGTGCACTTGGGTAGAGCAAAGAGGCACTGAAGAATGAAAATATTTTGGCATGAAAGAAAAAGTAACATCATCATAAACTGAATAATACTATAGATAAAAACAGACAAGTGAAGTGAAAGAAAATGAAGAAAAAAAAGATATATTGAACAAGGAGAACAAAAAATACTCTGAGGAAGAAAAAGTGTTCCTAAAATGGAAAAAAAAAAAAAAAAAAAAAAAGGATTAAAAAAATACGTATGAACAAATAGAAGAAAAAAAATTATTGATGGGATGGGAAATACTATCTAAATAATGATGTATGAGTCAGGAGATACAGACCTTTCTAGTAAAAATCACGCAAAATTGGAGCTGTGGATTCAGGCAAGGTCTTCTAAAACTTCCCTGGAAAGTGACTCTTTCCAGTCACTAAAGTGAGCCCTTCATTTTACCAGTTACTAGCACTAAAGATAGAGATTTTAAAGCATAGTGAGTCCTCATTTTCCTCTGCTCCCCACTTTAACATAATCAACAACCCGCAGCGTTTCATAGACATAACTAAGAGTCAAAGAACTGGAATGTGTAAGGGTAGACCTTTCAACTTCCATTTGTAATTTAAAGCTCTATAGAGATGCCCACTGATCTAATTTCAGATCTTGTAAAGTTAATTCTTTTCCCTCTGTAGTGTTCAGTAGTCTACTGAAGCTTTAGTGATGTGCTCTGCAGTTTTTGTGTTTTAAGAAGTTTTACTAAATCTAGATACAGCAGAAAAGAGATTTTCTGTTGTAGCTTAAATAAATCTGTGTTGAAAACGAGGTATTGGATATAGTGTGTAGAATTTAAAACTCAAATTGATTGGACAAAGTCCTGGTTGCTTTCTTTAGAGAAAGCTGGCTGAATGCCGAGAAGCCACACATGATAGGGTTAAGTTCCATTATATGGCCTGTGTGTATCCTTACCATCCCTTAACAGTTTCTTACATGATGATCCTGTGTGTCACATAAGGGCAGCCTGAAGACTTTAAGGAGGGCAACGGCAAAATCATGCTCTAAAACAACTGCATGCTAGACTGACTTTTGTGTTAAGAAAATTATGGAGGCAAAGGGAAGAAAGTTTTAGTATTGAGATTTCAGGGAAAAACAAACAAAAAAAAAACCCAATTCCTCAGTGTTTCCATCTCAGCAAATGAATTAGATTGTTAAATATTTTCAGAAATCTTTCTAAGGTGCCTGCAAATGTAATGTCTTCCTAAGTACAGAGTTTAGCTTCATGTTTCAAAGAAGATACCCTTCATGCTTGTTTCAGAAGTCTTTTCAAACACTTCTGTTGCAATTGCTGTATTTTTAAATTTATCGAATTATGTTACCACTCTTCATTCTACACTGCTCTAAAGAAACAAAAAGCTCTACAAATTGAATGCAACCAGTACAAGCAAAATTAAATTCTGTCCCTGCTGAAGACTATGGTTGCTCCACTGTTGAATTTTAATAGGTTTATAATTTTCTCACTAGCTTCAGTTCATTTGTGCCTTGTACCGTAAATTACCAGTCACATCAATTAATGCAAAGCTGGTGTAAAGGCAGTTAGAATCTCTGCTAAGCCTCATGAAGTCATTTTTTTCAGTAGAAAACATTAGGATCTAGGTTCTGAGAGTTGTGAAGTACATCTTTTGTCAATGACAATCTAGATACTAAGATGCACAGAGAAGAAACAGGTTAGGAAAGAGTATAGCCTTGCTTATGCATCTGACTATTGCTGATAGTTTGCATGTTTACAGTCACTTGCAGCCATAAATATAGAGTAGTTTTTAGAGAAATTATACTAAAGCCTTCTCTGCACTACTCTGCACATCACAGCCAGACCACTAGCACTAAGGGAAACAGATTAGGCTCTCATACTTTGCCTTCCACAGCACATTTCTTCCAGTTAGGGGAAAGTTTCTTTTAAAAAGATTTTGGTGGTCCCTTTACATTTTTTGGAGAAAGTTGGCTGTACCATGTTTATTCTGCACCTCCTTGAAATACTAAAAAAAATTAAAAAAAAAAACCCTCACACAAAATTTTAATGTTTCTTAATATCATATCTTTTAAAATGTTTTCAGAGAGAATTTACATTTCATCTGTGTGCAACTGCAAGGACAGAAGTACACAACATTTTTACAGAGTGAATGGCAAATGATCTTACTGTCACTAGTGGCCAGGGGGAAATAGTGAAAATTGGTGAGGTCTTACTATAGGCATGTGCCAGGAAGAATGTCAGATTACAGCTCAGTATGGGCTTCAGGTGCACTGTGGCTACTGCCTGTCCAGAGCTGAGTGTCTAAGGAAGGGTAACTCTTGGTAGCAGATATATTAAGCCGAGATCTATTAAGATGTTAAAATAAGTAAAAGCTGAGAAACTTCTCACTAAGAGCTGCGTATGTAATATGCAGGGCAAAGAGGAGCTGCTCTGTGTTCTGCTGCAACCTACTACAGAATCAAGCTGATGCACAGTACAGTAAATAAAAAGAAAAAAAAAAGGGGAAATGTCTCCCTAAATGTCTGTCCTGTGGAAATGATGTGTTGATAGCTCTGTATTACTAATAATTTTTCCCTAATAATAAACTGGGATGTAATGTTAGCTTTCTTTAAAATGCAGTAACATGCAGAAACTACTGAAGAATTAGGACAGACCAGTGAAGGAGAAAGGTCATCCGACTGGCCATGTTTGGGACTAGAGTTGCTCAGAGTATTTGGTAATGCTTCTTAGAGCAAGATCTCTGGCTGGAAACAGAGAGTCCCTGAAGAGCAAAACACTGACCTTTCTGATTATTAGGTTTTTCAGCACCTGAGCAGAATTGAGAATGGAACAAAACTTGCTGGAGGATAAGCAATGAATGCAGTACTTGTTATTCAGCACACCCAAACAGAAGTATTTTCCCTCTGTTTTTCCAGCTTCCTCATGGTCAACCTCTCTGCCTCACTAAAAAGATTTTTATTTCAGTTTCTTTGGATTTGCTTCTTAGATGTGGTATTCATCTTACTGGAGTGCCCTGACAGTACTATTTGTTTTCCCAAGTTTAGTTATTAAGACTTGGCCTTACAAAACAGAAATTTGCAACAGAAATCTGTAAAATTTGGATGTGATTATCCTTGATAGCTGGCAGCACTGGAGCAAGAAATTAAATATATAATGTAACATGCAGAACTCAAACGGGAACCTAACTCGAACTGTGAAAGCTGAGGGTGCAAATTTCATGAGGGCCACTAGATGACAGTAACGTAACTGACAGCTGCAACTACTCTTGGAGCTCCTGGAGGAAATGCTGGGGGTTTAACAACCTTCTGAAAAGCAAAGTGTTTACCTGAAACCTCTCTGTTACCCTAAAGCTCATCTGAACACTTTCATCAGCCAGAAAGCATGCAACCACGGCCTGAGCTTCCACAGTTCAAGGTCTATGCAAATTGGCTTGTAGTGCTGTTGAAGAAGTGCTGAAGGTTTTCTGTTTAGCAGGACAGTCGCACAGGCCTGCAGCTGGTATATCACAATTAAAGCCATCTAAAAATAATCAAACACATTCCTAAAAGCAACTAACATAAGAGGGCTGCTCCAAAAGTAATGCCTCGTATTTTATTATGTTGGCCCAGTTCATCAGAAGCAGATGATGGTGAGATAGCAGTGGAGACTGAACCTTCTCACCAATATTCCATTAAATTTTGTTGCCATGCAATGGATGGCAGCAGAGGAGCAATCTGGCATTATGATGTCTGACATGGGATTGTGTATGAAGCACAGTGTGTAACTGAATTCCTCCATGCAGAAAGAAAAGCATCCATTGACATTCATTGATGCTTACTGAATGTTTACAGAGACCAAGCAGTGGGTGTTAGCACAGTGAGGTGGTGGGTGGTGCATTTCTGTAGCGGTAACAGCAGCAGTTGGTCACCTCTTCTAGTCCAGATTTTTATGAGTGCAGCATGCAGGCTCTTGTTCATTGCTGGTCAAAATGTATAACTAATGGCGGTGGCTATGTTGAAAAGTAGTGTTTTGTAAAAGAGAATTGGCTCTATTAAGTAGTGTTATTGTACTCTTTGTATCTGTTGGCATTTACATGGAAATAAATGGGAGGCAATCTCTGTAGCACTGTGAAGGTGTTACACAACCATGTGCTCAAACTTGTCCAATTTGAGAACTGGCTAGAGCACAGTCTCTGTGCTAGGAATTGACCAAGTCATGAACTTCTTCATACCAGCAAGTCCATGAGAAGACTATTAGGAAGGAAGAGGATAAATTCAGTGTAGGTTTCTGCATGGCTGGTGTCCTTGTATGAGCAGGATGCAAGTTCAGATCCCAAAATGAGGAGGGAATACAGAGAATACAGCCTAGCTGATGACTTCTGTTTTGTATTTATAGTAGTAAGCTGTTATGCCAGAGGGATAACTTTCCCTGGATTGCCAATATTGTCTAATGTTAGTGTTATGCAATCCACATGATAATGACTTCAGTATATAATCAACATTGTTGAAATTTATTTATTTTTAATGTTACCCATTTAAAAAAAATAATTTACAGCTCCTCAAAAGATTTTTCTTCCTAAGATGATTTCCTCAAAATACTATTCTTCATTTGATAAGCTTCTTTGCTTGTTTTAGCAGTTATCATAAACATTTTGTTCCACTGGGTCAATTTAGAACACAGGCCCATAATCATAAACCGACATGATGTGCTACAGCAGATCTGAGAAACAAATGAAGAGGAAAAAATAAAAAATAAGAACGGTAAAACACTCAGGAAATAAAAAATATACATGCTGTGAAGATGAAGAAGATGTCAACAAAGAGATGGAAAAGGAAATATGAATTGTTTTTAATGGTGATACAATAGAAATAGGTCAGAGCTGAGTCATTTGGCATCGGATCATTCAGAGACTAGATGTGTCACTAATTTCACCCTTTGAAAATGTCAGTTCTGAGGCACAGGTTATGCCACAGTACGAGGGGAAGATAAAAGGGAAGTGAAACAGACCTGCTGCTGTATTATTTATCATGTGGTTTAAGCTGCTAGAAAATGAAAATTATATTTTAGTCTTCAATTATATATATGTAATTATATGTATATATTCAATTCTATACTTTTTGTGTGTGTGTATGTTAAAAAAACAAATCAGTTTCAAAGTTAGGTCAGATCTCTGGCAACCAAGAATCATTTTTCACAACTCATTTATTCTATTATGTTGTGAAATCCTAATGCAAAGACACTCAGCTGTCTGACCAACTAATATTATGGTTAGTTAGACTGTCTGTAAACCATATAACTTGACATTTTTGAAGGGAAAATAATTATCTTTGGTTACCTCTTTTGTTACTTTGTCATTTTACCAGCAGGTAGGTCATAGAATCATAGAATTGCTCAGGTTAAGGTCTTTTCCTTAAAGATCATTGAGTCCAACCACAACCTAACCAGACAACCCTAACAACCCTCCGCTAGATCATGTCCCTCAGCACCACATCCAAACGGTTTTTAAACACATCCAGGGATGGTGACTCAAACCACTTCCCTGGGGAGCCTATTCCAGTGCTTAACAACCCTTTCAGTAAAGGTTTTCCTGATATCCGACCTAAACTTACCCCGGTGCAACCTAAGGCCATTACCTTTCCTTTCCATTCCAACTTAAGGTCATTGTTCAGTGTTAAAGAATACATCTTCCCTATAGTATCCTTGCAGGTTGCCAAGATGTATGTGTGTTTTTTCACAAACGTGTTTTTCAAAACCAGGAGGTTGGAAAGGAATGGCAAAACAAATTGCTGTTTTCCTAAGACTTCTTTTCTTTTGCTTTGCTTACTCACACTAGGGAAAGTGAGAGTCTGAATGGCAAACCCTAGCAACTGAATAAAGAATCCCTTTACTCACGTAGGGAGCAATACATAGGCAAAAAGAATGTGAACTACAGAATGCAGATGGATCTTCCCACAAGTGCTGTCAGTAGGCCCAGAAAGAATACTAGGCAGCAGAGCTGATTTATTTTATGTAGCTCAGATGTCAGCTGTAATCTTGAGTTACCAAACATCACTGTGATATGGATTATGTGAGAGACGTTCCTTGCAGGCGGTAAGTAGGTGGGTAGGATTGTTCAGTTTAGTTTACTTTTCACTCTGCCTCTCTTCATACAAGAATGGTGATGGCTGCAAAGCAAAGCTGGCCTTCCTCCAACAAATCAATCTGCAGCAATCCCACCAATCTCCTAGCTAGATCCTGTATACTGAAAAGATTTGGGTAAATAGGATCTGAAGAAGATCACATTCTGCCTCATTTTTCAGAAAAGGCATGGAGGCTCAGAATTGCATAAGAACAGATGGCCAGCAGAACAAGGGAGTTAATTCTCCCTCTCTATTCAGTTCTAAGGAGAACGCCCCAGAGTACTGCGTTCAGTTCTGGGCCCCCCAGCATTAGAAGGACATAGACCTGTTGGAGTGGGGTCCAGAAGAGGGCCTTGAAGATGATCAGAAGGATGAAGCATCTATCCTATGACAACAGGACGAGAAAGCTGGAGTTGTTCAGCATGGAGAAGAGAAGGCTCTAGGGAGACCTTACTGCAGCCTTACATTACCTAATGGGACTTACAGTAATATGGTGAGGGGCTTTTTACTAGGACGTGTAGCAATAGGACAAGGCATAACAGCTTTAAACTAGAAGTTAGATTTAGATTAAACTTTAGGAAGAACATCTTTACTGAGAGGGTCATGAGGCACTGGAACAGGTTGCCCAGAGAAGCTGTGGGTGCCCCGTGCCTGGAAGTGTTCAAGGCCAAGCTCGATGGGGCCTTGAGCAACTTGTTCTAGTGGGAAGTGTCATCTGCCCATGGCAGACATTGGAACTAGGTAGTCTTCAAGGTCCATTCCAAACCACTCCATGACTAGTAGCATCCTCGCCCCAGCTGTTGTGGATGTCTGCCGGGTGCGTGCCTGTACTGCTCGCTGCTTTGCCTTGTGAACAGCTGGTCTGAAGCAGTTGCTTTGAAACCAATTCCATCTCTGCTGACAATCACTGAGGAATCACCACTTGACTTCCAAATCTTCTAACCAACCTGTGTTTGGCATAATTTACCCACTGTAAATATTACTCTGAGCGAAGTCACCCAACTGATTATAACTGTAAAGTCGGAATATGTGCCTTGAGACTTTTAAAATGTTTCAGACTGTACCTATTGTTGTTTTTAGTTTTCAAAAGCAACTATTTTTCACACGTAGCTTTCTAAGCACCTTTTCTAAGGCATGGTGCAGCCCACACCTCCATTAGATGATGGACCCACCACCACACTAAGTTGGAGTTTCTCCCCCAGCATGCTTTCTTCTGCCAAACGATGGGTGAATCTGCATTGGGACCCACAGCCTCTGCCAAATATTACAACAATGAATGCATGCACTGCTTCTTGCATTATATCCCAGCATGTGAGAAAAGGCCACTGTGAGAGCAGGGCAGGTGATTCTGTGTCTGAGCACGTGCTTATCCTTGCAATGAGCTTTTGGAGTGGAGGCACGGAAGTAGTCATGAATGTTCCTACAAAAAGTGTTCTGGGAGCTGCCAAAGGAGTAGGGCTTTTTTAAATACAGTTATTTTTGTTTGCATGTGTGAAAGAAACTGCAGGCTTCCCACAAGCAGCAGTATGCCCCCAGCACACCTTAGCTCCGCGGCGCGCTGAAGTCTCAAAACATTCAAGCAGGACCGAGTGCTCTCGGCCGCTGAGGGGAGGTGCGGCGGTAGCTGCCCTGTGACGTCACCGTCGGGCGCGAGGCGGACGTCGCAGCGCAGACCAGAGGAGCCGGGAGCAGGGCCCGTGCCCAGCTGTGTGGCCGTGCCATGGTTCGCTTCGGGCTGACCGTCGTCCGCCAGTGAGTACTGCCGCTGCACCGTGTTCCTTCGCCGCTTCCGCTACGGGAACGAGCGAGCGCGCTTACCCTTCCTTTGCCCTTGCTCTGTCTTCCCGATGCACCCATCCGCCGCTGGTGCCAGCACGCACCGTGACGTTAACGGACTTCCGCCCTTCTCCCCACGGGCGGTCTGTTTCCTGTGCTGGCGCTCCTCCCGTAGAGTGTCGGTTGAGACCGTTATCTGAGCAGGTAGTGGCCGGACGCCAGGCACTCCTTGTCTCTTTCGGCGTTGCCTCGTGTAAAGAATGGTCTTACCGGGACAAAGCGCTGTGTGCGGGCACTGGAGACCCTCTTTCAGCGCTGATCCGCTTGCTGTCAGCAGCGCCGCTCCCCTAAAAGTCTGCGAAGTAGGTGTGGAGCTGCACTAGTTCAGTAGCGTCACCAGGAAGCAGAGCCAGTGCTTGGCTCGTAAAGGTGTGGTACCAGTGCTCTGAGCTCTGCCGGTATGCCTGTTGTACTGCGCTGTGGTCAGGGAACCGCTTGACCCAGATGGGCCGTGTTGCCTCTAGTGGTGTTAGCATTCACTGCGTGCACCAATCTGGTCTGGTATGCTGTCCTTAACTGTTGAGTCAAGCTGGGTCAGAATAGTCTTTGAGTGAAGTACCACATCACACCTAAATTTAGTAAGCACTGTTTGTGAACTCTGTGGTGATTGGTCATAAGACCTTTCTCCTGCCAAAAGGTCTCAGATGAACTCTTCACACTCAGGGGTGAAGAGTTTATTTAGGAATGGTAGTCTAACCTTTCTTCTGTGAAATGTTAAATGGCATTTGTGACTTCTAAGGAATTGTTAAGGTTAGTTTTGAGCTTCAACAGGCTATTAACAAAGACCTGTAGTTAACTAGAATAATCCTCTCCAGTTTTCTCAAATTGATAGAAGTTAACAGTTTTAATTTTTATGAAAATTTGATTTGTTTTTCCTCTTAAGCATAATACAGGTTAATACTTGATTAGAGCAGCTGGAGCTTTTTATTTTCTAATTATCCTCCTTTTAAGAGTTACTCTTCCTTTAAAGACCCTATATCTAATGACTTAATGTTCTAGTTACAGCCTTTTACATCAGCTAGGAAGCATGAAGGCCTGACACAATTTGTTAAACTTGAGATCTTCAGCTAGGACTCTTGCAGACACTTTGGAATTTATTAATTCATCAGTAAATGGACTGATGTTAGACTCCACTTGTGTATGCTATGCTACTTGGGAAACAGCAAATATTGCTCTTCTCCACCCCCAAATTGATGATCAACAGGAAGGACTGTGCAGCCTGCTACATTTTTCTCAGGAGACTGAAAGTAGCTGTCAGAGTTTGGGGAGAGTCTGAAAGATTAAATTGCTGCTGTGTTTGCTAGGAAGAGTTTAAAACATGTTGTGAAATACAGTGTTCTCTTTTAGAAGTACTTGCTTTCTGTGTTTGGTTATCTATTTGGGGTTCATCATGAGGACTTGTGCCCAGCGGTGCTGATAGATATTTGAAAAGCAAGCAGCATGTTTGGCCCTCAGTGCTGCAAAAACTTGAGCAACTGACATTTCACTCAGGTGAGGTGTCTCGACAAAGCATGCTTAACTTTGTTCATATTAAATTTTTCCTTCTAAATAAATCTGCATGCAGTTTTACTTGCTCTTTTCCTGAAAAAAAAAAAATGTAATTTAAGATGTTCAAGATAGAATATTTTGATTTCCAAAGCACTCTGATTATTACCGGATTTTGTAGTTCAGGCAGTCAGCAAAGAAGTTGCTGGGAGAAGCCTGACAACTGTCAGAAAGGACTTCAGCGCACTGGGGCTATTAGTTGAAGGAGTGGGAGTGTAGGTGGTGTTCTCCTCAGTCCCTTCAGTGGCAGTGAAAAATACTGAAAGGAACAGGAAAATCCATCCAATGCAGGTATGGCTAACAGCTGGTGATATTGGAGGAACTCTCCTCCTCTCCTCCTCTCCTCCTCTCCTCCTCTCCTCCTCTCCTCCTCTCCTCCTCTCCTCCTCTCCTCCTCTCCTCCTCTCCTCCTCTCCTCCTCTCCTCCTCTCCTCCTCTCCTCCTCTCCTCCTCTCCTCCTCTCCTCCTCTCCTCCTCTCCTCCTCTCCTCCTCTCCTCCTCTCCTCCTCTCCTCCTCTCCTCCTTCATAGGGTGGTTTATTCAGCACCATGCCTGCTGGAGACAGTTGGAGTTCACCTGTTTCAAGGGATACTAGCTCAGGAGTTGTTGGGAAACTGTCACAGTTTGGCCTGGTTCTGTGACAAGGGAGCAACAGGACCCACAGATCCACACCCCAGGAAAGTATGGGGAGGGAAAGGGTAAAGGGAGGGAGATGGGCCTGAATGAGAAAAAACAGCAGCGATGAGCTAAAGGAAAAAAACTTAGTTTACTAAGTGTACTAGCAGAATGTGAGATAATACAGTATAATATGATTTAAACTGAAGCTAATAAGTAAAGTAAAATGCAAAACAGGGAGAGTTTCCAAAACTGAAGTCTTCAGTGCTGTAGGCAAAGTAGCCAGAGAGCACAGAGGGAAGTCTCATGATTTTGAGTCTGCTTTACATTTCCCTTCGAATGGAAAGCAGAAATGGAAAAATGAAGTCTTCTGGAAATTGTAGTTCATGCTTCTCTTCTGAGACCAGGAAAGTGGAAAAGTAAAAAATCCATGGAGCTGCAGCATAAAGTCTTTAAATCCCAGTGCACTGCATGATGTTATGATGTGGAATACCAATGGAAGACCATGAAACCATGATAGGAACATTGAGAGGGCTTTAAGCGAGATTCAAAGAAGGAAGGGGATAAAACCAGGCCTGCTAGAGATGAGTCTAGGGGCAGCATGTCAGGGTTGGGGGGTGAGACTGTTAACTCACCTGAAGTACACATACTCTGCTGGCAATAAACTACAAGGTGGCACATCACAATCAGAGGGCTACATGCTAGTGAGATCCTTCAGTCTGCTCCACTTGGTTCAATGAAGCACACCTGAAATGTTTTTCCACCAATGCGCACTGCATAAAGAACAGGCCAAGGAGAGTAGAAGCCTTGGGCTCAGTCACAGAGCTACAACATCATTGGTATAAGTGAAACCTGCTGGAAAGAGTCCTCTGACTGTTGTGCTGTGGTGGATGACTACAGACTTTCCAGAAGAGACAGGCAGGGAGGAGAGGCAGGGAAGTGGTGCTGTATATAATCAAGGAGCAGAATGGTATGGAGCTGTCAGTTGGTGGTGACACAGTTGAGAGCCTCAGCTAGGATAACAATACTGATTGATTATTCTTTAAGGAACTAAGAGAGACATCTATATCAACCCCTCTTGTCCTTATGGGAGACTTCAACTTACCAGATGTTAACTGGGAGCACCACACAGCTGACACAAGCAGGTCCAGTAGATTCCTAAAACACCTCAGTGACAACTTCGTGGTACAGGTACTAAGGGATCTGATGAGGAAAGTTGCCCTCCTAGGTCTGTTGCTTCTGAACAGAGAAGGTCTCATGCGTGAAATGGAAATTGGTGACTGTCCTGGCCATAGTAACGATAATCAAATTTAAAATCCTTGGTGGTAATAGGAGAACTGCCAGCAAAACCTTAACCCTAGATAAGAGAAGAGCAGATTTCAGGCTGCTCAGGGAATGAGTTAGTAAGGTCTCCTGGGAAACTGCTTTTGAAAGGGGTACATCATTTTTAGGTACCATCTCAGAGCTGAAGCTGCCAATACTGTGAGGGAAAATAAAAAGATTTTTTTTTTAATATGCTAACAACAAAAGGAGGGCCAGAGAGAACATTGGTTCATTACTTGGTGAGAATGGTCACCTTACAAACAGGGGCATACACTAAGGAAAGACTTCCAAGACTTTCTTTGCCACTGTCTTCAACACTGATGATAGGTTCTAGCACTCCCAGTGCGCCAAGTCAGAAGACTGTGGCTGTGATAACAACCAACTCCCAGACAGCCCTGAGCTTATGCAGGATTTGCTGCTATACCTGGATGAATATAAGTCCACAGGGTCCGATGGGATTCATTCCTAGGTACTCAGAGAGATGGCTGATGTCATCAGAAGAACTATCTTAATTATTTTTCAATAGTCTTGGGAATGTGGAGAGGTCACAGTTGACTGAAAGCTACAAACGTTCCAATTTTCAGGAAGGGCAAGAAAGAAGACCTTGACAATTACAGGCCTGTCAGTCTCACTTCAGTGCCTGGTAGAATTACAGAGAAAAGCATGCTAGAGCTGTTGAAGAACACGTGAAGTGCAGTGTAGACACTGGTCGCAGTCAATGCAGGTTCATGAGAGGAGAGTCCTGTTTAACCAACTTAGCTTCCTTTTATGATGAGGTCACCCATGTAGTTGATCATGGGAAGTCAGCTGATGTTATCTTTTTGGATTTCAGTAAAGTTTCCAGTACTGTTTCTCTCAGTATCCTTCTGGACAAGATGTCCAGCCTGCAGCTAGACAAAAACGTAATGTGACACATTACTGGCACAACTGGCTGACAATTCGGGTCCAAAGAGTTAGAGTAAACGGTTGGCTCGCAGCCAGTCACTAGTGGGGATCCCCAGGGCTCCATTTCAGAGCAAGTTCTCTTTAAGAAGTTTTCATAAACAACTTGAATGTAGGACAAGAATGTGTTTTGAGCAAGTTTACTGGCGATATTGAATTGGTAGCAGCTGTTGACTCCATTGAGGATGGAGAGGCCTTGCAGAGAGGTCGAGTCAAATTAGAGAGCTGGACAATCACCACTTGTACGAAGTTTAGTAAGAGCAAGTGCTGGATTCTGCAGCTGGGAAGGGGCAACCCTGGTTATACATACAGACTAGGGAATGAGACGCTGGGGGTCTTGATCAACAAGTTGAATATGAGTCAACAGTATGCCCAGGCAGCCAGGAAAGCCAACTGCATCCTGGGATGCATCAGCACTACTGGCTGGTCAAAGGAAAGTGATTGTCCCGCTTTACACTTCACCACTGTGGCCTCACCTTGAGTACTGTGTGCAGTTTGGGGATCCACAGAACAAAAAGGACATAAAACTATTGGAGTGTCCAAAGGAGGACTACAAAGATGGTGATGGGTCTGGTGGAGAAGACGTATGAGGATCAGATAAAGTCCCTTTGATTTGTTAAGCCCAGAGAAGAAGGGAGTGAGGGGAGACCTCATTGTGGCCTACGACTTCCTTGTGAGGAGGAATGGAGGGGCTGGCACTGATTTTTTTCACTCTGTAGACCAACAGTAGAACTCGAGGGAACAGCATTAAGCTGGAACAGGAGAAGGTCGGGTTGGATGCTGGGATAAGGTTCTTCACTGAGAGGGTAGTCAGGCCCTGGAACAGGCTCCCCAGAGCAGTGGTCATGATACCAAATGTGCCGGAGTTCAATAAGTGTCTGAATGATGCTCTCATTCATATGATCTGATTTTTGTGTAGTACTGTTTGGAGTCAGGAATTAGACTTGGTTATCATGTGTGGTCCCTTCCAACTTGGAATGTTTTGTGATTCTAAAGCAGTGATGTTCATTCTATTAGTTTTTCTGCAGCTCTGCCTTATGCTATGCTTATTCAAAGTGTGCTGCCTGCTCTGATGCTATCTTTGCTATCTCTTGAGTTGGCTTCCCTCTAATGCACAGAAATCCTGTTGGCTAGTACAATAGAGGACTACGGAGTCTTCCTACTTCTTCCCTCTCTCCAATGAGGAAATGTCACTTTAGTAGATAAATTATGCTCCAATTATGATGAATTTAAGATACTATTTTCCTTATTGTTTCATATCTTAGTAAATACTGATGTCAGGCTTGGAGTTGACTACTTGAAAATGATTTTATTTTAAACTCTTCAAATATATCCTTTTGAAAGGAGGCTGTACTATACTGTACATCGTTATTTATATTTAGACTCTTTCCATTTGGCATATAGCAAACTGTTTGTGAACCTTGATTAAAATTATTAAGTCATGATTTTTTTTTCTATTATCTCTTTCAGTGGAGAAACAAGATACAACAAAGACAAGATACTTCAAGGTTAGTATCAGCTATTCTATTAGCTTCTGTGAGATTGAAAATTATTCTTCCCTGCAAAATGAGAAGTCCCATAATCAACAATGAAGTGCTAAATAAGAGGCATGCTCCAAAAGTAATGCCTTATATTTTATTATGTTGGCCCACAATGTCAGAAGCAGATGTCAGTGGTATGGCAGTAGAGGTTGAACCTTCCTGCCAGTATTCTGCTACACCTTGTTGCCTTGCAACAGACTGCAGCAGAGGGAAACTGTGTGTGACATGGAAGTGTGTATAAAGCAAAGGGGTGTAACTGAATTCTACCGTGTGAAAAAGTGGCACGCAGTAAGATTCATCAGTGCTTGCAGAACATTTATGGAGTCCAGAAAGAGGATGTTAGCACAGCGAGGTGGCGGATGGTGTGTTTCAGCAGTGGCAACAGCAGTAGTGGGTCAGTTCCACTTGTGCAGATTTTTATGAGCACAGCATGCAGGCTCTTATTCATCGCTGGCAAAAATGCACAGTACACGGTGGTGACTATGTCAGAGTTTTATCATTGAGAATTTGCTCTATCAAGTAGTGTTATCGTGTTCTTGGTATCTGTTGTCATTTCCATGGAAATAAATAGGAGATATTACTTTCAGAATGACCTACATATTGTTACAGAGAAATATTGTCTACTTTATGCTAGAAAAATGCCTTTATTAGTGGATCCAAATGTTAGCTTGATAGTTGTGGAAAATGGAAAGTTTCTAATTCAGTTTCTGCATAATGTCAGTGTAGAGTGGTGCATTTCTGGTTTTAACAGTGGTGTCACAGTTCCTTTCACTAAAGTGCAGAAAGAAGTTACCTGTAATCAGATTAGCAACATCTGTGGTAATGGCATGATATCCCAGACCACTGTTGTGAAGATTGTTTAAATGTACATGAATTGTTCAGTACTAGATAGAACACAGTTTTTAGACAAAGCAGTTATCTACTTGGATTTTTGCAAAGCTTTTGATATGGTCCTGCATCACATCCTTATCTATAATTTGGTGAGATAGGTGTTTGAAGGGTAGATTGTTCAGTTGGGTGAGGAGTACGTTGAATGGTCACAGACAGAGATTTGTGGTCAACAGCTCTATGTCCAGGTGGAGGCCAGTCACGAGTGGTGTCCCTCGGGGTTCAGTCTTGGGACCAGTACTCTCTAACATTCTTATCAATGACATAGATGATGAGGTCGAGTGTACCCTCAGCAAAGCTGCAGACAACACCAAGCGTAGTGGTCAGTCAATATGACAGAAGGAAGTGATGCCATCCAATGGGACGTAGACAAACTCATAGGGTGGGCCCATGTAAATGTAATGAGGTTCAACAAGGCCAAGTGCAAGATGTTGCACTTGATCCAATCCCAGATTTGTGTGCAGACTGAGAGAAGAACTCATTGAGAGCAGCCCTGCTGAGTTGGAGGACTTAGGGAACCTGATGAAAAACTGAACATGAATCAGCAGTGTGTATTTGCAGCCTGGCAGGCTAACAGTTTCCTGGGATGCATTAAAAGAGAAGTGACCAACAGGGTGAAGGAGGTGATTGTTCCTCTATACTCTGACCTTGTGAAGCCCCATAATTGGATGCATTTTCACAGTTTGGACAGGGGCTTCCTGGCCTCTTCTATGCTCTCTTGCCCTTTTCAGGGAGACAAAAAAGGAGGAGACAACACAGTTAAGATAAGAAGAGAGAAATAATTTACTACAAATGGTAAAATAATCTAAGATAATGATATAAAATGAGAATTGTGATTAACAAACAAATAGGAAAGGATTTCTGACTGTGCTGCTGTCTGCTGTGTCCAGAAAGAAAAGGTTCTCTCTTACCACTTGGAATGGGAAATCACATGGGGAGTACTGGAGACTTTGGGGAACTGTAGTCTGTCTCTCCTCGTCATACTGTCCTCTCAGAGAGCCAGAACCCATATGAGAATAAGTGAGACTGGCAGGAGCTAGGACCCAGGAAGTGCAAATAGCTGAGACTGTCAGGAACTAGGAAACAGGAAATGCAGCTCCCTGAACTGCTTACCGCATGATGTCATGATATGGAATACTGATAAAAATCAGAACATGCATCCAGGTCTGGGGCCCTGCACACAGGAAAGATGTGGAGCTTTTGGAGAAGGTCCAAAGGAGGTCCACAGAGGTGATAAGAGGGCTGGAGTACATCCCCAGAAGACAGGCTGAGGGAGCTTGGCTTATTCAGTGTGGAGAAGAGAAGGCTCTGGGAGACCTTCCAATATTTAACAGGACACAATAAGCAGGAGGGATAACAACTTTTTACACAGGTAGATAGTGATAGGGCAAGCAGGAATAGTTTTAAACTAAAGGAGGGGAGGTTTGTTGGGGAGGTTTCTCATGGAGAGGGTGGTGAGATGCTGAAACAGGCTGCTTTAGTTTGTGGATGCCCCATCTCTGAAAGTGTTCAAGGCCAGCCTGGATGGATCCTTGAGCAACCTTGTCTAGTGTCTAGTCTAGCGATCAGCAAGCCCAGCCTGTGGCCAGGGGTTTTGGAACTAGATGATCTTTGAGGTCCTTTCCAACCCAAGCCATTCTATCATTCTATGAAATGTTGGCTTACCAAAGTTCTGGTTCTCTCAGCACGTTCTTAGAGCATTTGGGACAGTTCATTTCATAAATTATGCTAGCTAAAAACCATTTTTGCAAGGGTTACTTTTCAGCTAGATCAGTTACATCAACATACTTGCTATGCAACTGCATGAGCATTAGCATCAACCTGCAAGGTGCAGTAGAGCAGAGGAAAAGACTACAACAATTTGTGTTTACAACAACTCTAAAATTCTCATGAAACTGTCTTTGGCAGAGAGAGGGCATGCTGCTTTCCGCATTACACAAAATCCCTTCTTGTTTTCGCATCTTCGGGGCATTATCATTGTTAGGGAATGCAGAGGAAACAGTATATCGTGTTTGTTAGGACTTCTCTCTCCTGATGTGCATGTTTTTCTGTGTGTGTATTTTAGTATCAAGGACAGTATCTCAATTGTATTGTCTGTTTTTTCTTATTTGCAGTCACAGCTATTTTCAGACTTTCAATTCTGGAACTCCTCTAGCAGGGAGCCTAGCAGAGGCTAGAAAGGACAAGTGATCTGAAATGACTACTCATGTTTAGAAAATGTAGCTCTCTGATTCATGTTTAAAAGTTTTCATGTTTATATTTCTCATACGTATGTACATTAATATCATCAGTAAATGGTCCTTCTATCTTTCTAGCCTGTACTCACTTTCTTCATACTACGTGACCATAGGAATAGTCACTGCACTCCACTTGCAGAACGAGAGGTATTTTATGTAGGTTTGTCTGAAAGTAATAATGACAACAGATACCAAGAACACGATAGCACTATTTGATAGAGCAAATTCTCAATGATAAAACTCTGACATAGTCACCACCATGTACCGTGCATTTTTGCCAGCGATGAATAAGAGCCTGCATGCTGTGCTCATAAAAATCTGCACAAGTGGAACTGACCCACTACTGCTGTTGCCACTGCTGAAACACACTATCTGCCACCTCGCTGTGCTAACATCCTCTTTCTGGACTCCATAAATGTTCTGCAAGCACTGATGAATCTTACTGCGTGCCACTTTTTCACACGGTAGAATTCAGTTACACCCCTTTGCTTTATACACACTTCCATGTCACACACAGTTTCCCTCTGCTGCAGTCTGTTGCAAGGCAACAAGGTGTAGCAGAATACTGGCAGGAAGGTTCAACCTCTACTGCCATACCACTGACATCTGCTTCTGACATTGTGGGCCAACATAATAAAATATAAGGCATTACTTTTGGAGCATGCCTCATAGTGTGCCTGAGTAGATTTTCTCAACTTTGCTTGCTAAACTGATAAATGACTTGAAATTTGCATGCTTTAATGTTGATGGTTTTTTGTTTTGTAGGTCAAGGAATAGATGAGCCGCTCTCTCCGACTGGTTTCAAACAAGCAGATGCTGCTGGTTTATTTCTCAGTAATGTAAAGTTTACTCATGTCTTCTCAAGTGACCTCCTTCGAGCAAAGCAGGCAAGTGCTTCTTGAGGAAACTGAATATAATTATAGGCTTCACATTTTGGTGCTTATTTGCTATTGCTGATACAAAAATAATACCATGAAGGAGAGGCACAGGCTATTCTAATGGATTTAGAACTGAAGGTTGAGTTGTATAGAATTTTGTAAGGCCTCTGTGTGTATGGAAACTTCAGTGCATACAGCATGTTTAGGAACTCACAACTCACAGAATGTTGTGCAGTGTTTCTCCTATAGATTTGCCATTATTTTGTATGTGCATATGCCTTCTTGGTAAAGGAGTAATTGGGATTTTGCCTTTTTAAAGGTATCACAGACCGAAGTCAGTTTGTTTGTTTGTTTTGAAGGAACAAAGCAAATTGGTGAGGATATTGTTTGTACTCTTTTATGTATTGCAGCTATTGTGTTTTTCAAAAGAATGTGGACCAATTAAGCAAAAATCAAGTCTTCAGGTAAAGTCTGTACAAGTACCATTAAATGTGCAGAGACATTGGATTTTGGCAAGAACATAATGTCATATCTGTCACTTTGATATGGTATTCTAATAAATTAAAGAAGAAACACTTTCAGTTACTGAGTGGAATTGTATGTAATTTTGTGTGCAAGATTATAAAATTAAAAAAAAAATAATGGGAGAAAACAGAAATTTTGTATGTGGTAGCATTGATCAACTAGCTGTTCTTTGAAGATCACATTTGCAATGCAAGCCCTATGATTATTTCTGTCTCCTGTTACTGATACTCTGATTTCAGGATGTGAGAAGGTTTCACATGGTTGAAACTAAGAAATTCTTGAAAGTGTTGTTTCCTTACTTTTTTTTTTTTTCAGTTGTGCTGCTTCAAGAGACTGTAAAGCCATGTTGTAAACAAGAGCAACAAAATCTAGGTTAAGATCTCTTTTATTTTTATCATAGATTATTTTGTTTCACCTCAGTCCTACTTGTAGCAGTATAATACAAGCAGAAAACATGCTAGAAGTGGTGGAGAGGAGTGCAATAAGGAGATATTTTGAAATTGCATAATAATGACTACTTGACAGGTCACTTTCTCTAAACATATTAATAGTGGTAATTACTTTTAAAAATATTATTAAGTGTTTTTTTAATATTCTTAAGACTTTGTGTGCTATGTGCCCACCTTCGGGAAATACTTTTTGAAATGCTCAGCCTTTTGAGAGTTAGTTTTGTAAGCTTTTTTTTTTTATTCTTACATTAGAGAAAGCCTTTTCCCTGAGTAGGATTTGCACTCTTTTAATATAGAAAATGTCCTTTGCATAAAGGGAGCATGTTTTACCATTCTTTTGAACAGCTGTTCAGACTTTGTAGAAGCTTTTTCAATGATGCATAGGGCTGCAGTTCCCATTTGTTTGGAACTTTATTCTTTGGCAGCTGCAGATCTGTGAAGAGTGTGCTTTACTACACTGTCACTTCACAACTCATATGTGAGAAGTTTGCAATTTGCCTTGAAAAAGGCGGGGAGAGAAAGTCAAAACTGTTAGTGATTAAGTTTAGTTTTTCTTGCAATGTCTCCTTTATCATTTGTGGGTCAGCACATGTACTCATTACTGGAACTAGGAGTTACATGCTGTCCTCTGGCCACTGCCTCTGCCTGGCAGCTGAACATTGAAGCTTGAGCAGGATAGGAGAAAAGCAAGTAGGAAATGAAAAGAAAGGCATACTAGCTGGACAGAAATTATACAGAACTAACAGAGATGCATAAGTGAGCATGTACAGGACATGGAGAGAGTGGCATTGAAGGGAGGCCAGTTTGAGAGAGCAGGAGTGAGGAGTCAAAGACTAGCTCCAGAAATTAGCAGTATGGATGAGAGCTGACAGACCTGGAATGTGAAAATTAGAAAGAACTGATCAGAAAGACTGGGAGTTGGTATGAACAGAGCACATCTCCAAAATAGCTATAAGATAAGCAGAATGCAATGCAGAAGTCTATAGGAGAATATGGGGCTCACAGTTATGATCTTGTCACTGGGACAAAAACTTAGCAATAGTGAAAGTAGATTCAGGGCTGGAACAAGCTGGGTCTTGAAAAGAATAGTAGAAAAATGTTGAGTCCTTTTCATGTATAAAATGGGGCTAATATCCCTTCTATCACTGTGATACTGTGAAAGTTCAGTAATGTTTCTGAAACAGACTAGTATTTAGGAATGGATGGTGTAGGAAAGGTGGAGGGAGGTTAGTATGCAGAGCAGATTTTCATTAAAGTAGATGGATCATGAGGCTTCATGTTTAATATTTCCAGTTCCGAGTATGAATTTGTGCATAGTAAATGAACGTAGTCTATTCTAAGTATTGAACAAATGTCCATTCTGGAGAAATTTCTGGATATAATCATGCAATTAACTATACTATTCATATATACAAGGAAATTGATTCAAGCCTGTCTGAATTATGATAGTATTTTATGACAGAAATTTAAAGTTGCAGTAGAAAGTCTTTCATAAGCAGTATGTTCAATAAGACATATAATCTTAGTAGTACAATAAAGATGGTTATTATTTGACAGAATCCAAGGAGTCTTTTCAAAATAAGCTCATTGGATATCTGTTTGAGTAGATGTGGACCTTTGCTAAGGATTTCTAGATGTTATTACTAGTCAGTATCTGTGTGAATCCATACCGCCTTAATATTTTGTGGTACATATAACAGGAGCACGTTAGCCATCCTTTAGTTCCCATTACTGCCTGTGCACTCAGAAGTATCCAGCATACTAGAGCCCATACTAAGCAATGCTTTTTACAAAATTGTATCAGAATTTCCTCTTGATCAGGTTTCTTTATTAGCCTTATTAGCCTCCTTGCATCCCCAAAACCACATGCTTCCTTGGAAAAGAAATGTACAGCACAGAACTCAAGACATCCAGTCTGTTGTTAAAAGTAAACAAAATCCTTTGGGTTTTCTCTGTCTCTTTTTGGCCATGCTACCAAAAAACAGGTGAATATAATTACCTAGATTTTTTTAATTTTTTTCTTTCAAGTGTATCAGCCAGTGTGTGTCTCCTCTCTAACATCAAGGCTGCCACTTCAGTGTATTGTCAGCAAATACTCTTCTTCCACTTTAAATTCAAGAGTATAGGGGAGATTCAGGTAGGATGTTAAGAAACATTTCTCTGAGAGGGTGTTCAGGTGCTGGACCAGGCTGCTGTCTCGCTCCAATTTATAGGAGGGAGAAGAGATTCTTTGAAATATGTATGCCCGGCGTGAGATTAAGAAACAACGGTTCAAATTGTGGTCTGACCATTTTATTACAAATGTTAATAACGGAGATGAAGAAAGTGGAGGACGGACACTATTACGGATTGGGGTGATGGGGAAGGGAAGGCGGGCGATAGATAGAAAGAAGAAATTGCGTAAAGCGGGGATAGTCACCACCAGGATCCGGCAGTAGTCCGTTGCACGCCGTTCCGATGGTCCGAGGCCGAAGGGCTTTCGTAGTGAGGGATGTGATGTCAGACACCTATCCTCATGGTTGTTGGACCCTCTTTTATCCTCCTTTTTTCCTGCCTACGTGACATCCCTGGGTGCTTGAGCAAGAGTCATGTGCGTACCTCCTGAGATGGCCAATCTTCCTCGAGATAAGTCCACACAAAAGACCGTTTCCCGGCCATTATCAGCCGTTTATCCCTCTCTCGTTGCCCCTGGCCTTGTCTATCTGTGCTCCTTAAAGGATTTCACAACGCTCAGCCAGGACCTGTCCATCAGTGTCCTCCAGACAGATTTCTCTTCCTTTGCCCAGGACTTGCCTGGACTTGTTCCTCAGCAAACTTTGAGTCAGTAATATAAAAGAATTATCTCTTACAGCTGCCCAGGGTGGAGTCACCATCCCTGGAGGTATTCAGAAAACATTTAGATGTTGTACTGAGGGACATGACTTAGTGGGAAATATTAGCGATGGTTGGACTTGATGATTTTAGAGGTCTTTTCCAACCTTGGTGATTCTATGATTTTTTTAGGTATATTGATAAGCCACTTGCCAGAAACTGATTTCATGTGTTAGATGCTGTATTTTTGTCAGTTGTAGTAACTGATCTGTTTTTAGAAATGCACTGATTGCAAGCACAACCCACATAAAACATAGATCTCTCTGAAAGTAATGCCTTCTAGTTATTTCCATGGAAATTATAACAGATACAAAGCGCACAATAACAGTTTTGATAGAGCTACAAAATGCTATTTTTCAACATCGTCACCCCTGTTAGCTATGTATTTTCTCCAGTGATGAACAAGAGCCTGCATGCCATCCATACTCATCAAAATCTGTATGGTTGGCTTGTCTTTCTACAAGCTGTCTTTCTGTCTTTCACTGTTGCTAATGCGTGAAACGCACTAACTACTGCCTCCCTGTGCTAACACCCACTGCTTAGTCTCTGTAAACATTCAGCAAGCACTGATAAATGTCACTGTGTTCCATTTTTTTCCACATGGAGGAATCCTGTTACACACCTTTGCTTCACATGCACTTCCTTATCAGATGTCATTTTGTCAGACTACTCCTCTGCTGCTGCCTGTTGCACGGCAACAAAATTAAATGGAATATTGATGTGGAGGTTCAACCTCTACTGCCATACCTTTGTGAATGGCAGCATGCATAATAAGAAATGTGACATTTATCACACTAAATCATACCGCTGTTGTGGGCACTAAGTGTCTCCAATTGTTCTGCAGTTTGAATTGAGAAAGGTCTTTCAGAAGATTGCATCTTTTCTCTTTTTATGACCTCACACAGGCGATATATACAATTTTGACACTACTAGCTGGAAATCTTGTGTACTTGGGATCTTGGGTACTACTAATGTAATTCACACTGGATGTGGTGTTGTAATATAGTTTATGCATCCCATGGGAAAACAGAACAGTTCATTGATGTAACTGTATATTCACTTTTTAGACTGCTGCCACAATTATAGGAAAAAATAAGTTCTGCAAAGGTTTGGAAATCAAGTGTGATACAAGACTTCGAGAGAGAGTAAGTGCAATAAGAGTTTGCTTAAATATTGAATATTGAAAATGCAATTTGTTGCTGATCTTGATTTAGTAAAAGGTAGATTTAGCAGTGGAGAGTGCTGTATGATGTGTTTTTCGTCACTGAGAATTTATTTCTTTACTTTTGATAATAAAAATCATCTGATTTCAAAATTCCAAAGGAAAGACAAAATTTAGTGATAGTGATGTAACTGTGATGCTCTGAATTAAGTATTGTATGGCTTGCATGTGGAGAGAATTACTTTTATGTTTCCTAGCCCTGTATATAAAGATGTTCCCTCTGCCTCTCTTCTCTAGTCAGATGGTACAACTTTTTGTTTATACCTTTTAATTTGCATGGAGACTATTTGAAAACTTTCTGCTAGTCATGGAACAATCTTCTTTCCTGATTAACCCCTTTGCCTCATTACAGGCATAGTAGTAACACCTGTCTGTTTTTAACTATGTTTTAATCAGAACAAACTGAGATGTTGTATGTTTCTGCTAGTTTTAATCACCCTTCTGATGCTGCACTAACAGCATCAGCTGAATTTTAAATAAGGAAATGCTACAAAACCAGAAGTGGGATGGCATTAGCAGCAGGCAGTTAAGTGTTTAAAGAGCAGAATGTGATCACACCATTTCCTATTGTGACACCTTTGTCACAAATTCTGGTCCACCTCCTTAAATCAGCAAGTTACATGCCTCCCAATCTTCTTTAATCGCTTAATCACCTGCTATTTTCAGGAATATTTTGGGCTGTGATACGGAGTTCTACAAGGTATAATCTTAACTTATGTTACTTTTTTTTTCCTTTCCTGGTGTTTGTACTGATGAACAGAAGTTCCACTAAATTTCTGCAGGCTACAGTTTTTAGGGCAATGCTGTAAATAACTGAAATTTAGTTTGAATAGCATGAAAAGAAGCTAAGTCCTTTATAAGAATGTATGTCGCTGATTCTACTGAAAAAGCTTTATTCTCTTATGGCTTGCATTCATGAGAGAAATCCAGAAAAATCTTCAAGATTAGAATCTTCTTTTCAGTAGTTTCTGAGAATTTACTTCTTTATATCTTTCTTAAAATTCTTAAACAGTGAATTTTGCTTTAGGAAAAGGAACTGAGAATCTAAAGTAAATGTGCTTCAGTACAGTTAGATTCTGAAGACTGTAATATGTTATTATGGCAGCAAACTGCATGTACACAGCATAGAAATCAGAAAAGTCTCAGTCATAAGCATATGTCTGTTTTGCAGTCATCAGCATCTCAATCTGTGAAATGTGCATAGCTGAGGGTTTTGACATTAGAGCAAAAGTTCTTGCTTTTATCAAAATATTCATAACTCTAGTGCTTTCGATGACTTCAGACCTTCCAAGAGTGGACCAAAGCTATCTACTTGAATACATTTTTTCATCTGCTAATCATAGTGAAGCATTAATCTTAAGTGGTAGAAATGTTAAGCTGTATTGCTGCTGTTAAGAGATGTGCCCTGGAGATATGTTCAAGATAAAAAATGGTAATACACATCCAATTGTATCTCTTCTACAGTACATTAGAGATTATAAATATTAATTTATAAGGTGACTACCGTTGATGCAGAATGACTAGTTACTATATATGTGTTGTTTGTGGTGTTTCTCATATAAGCATTTCACTTGGAGACGTTAGGAATAAAAGTGCCATTGAAAATCATTAATTCCATGTTGTGTTTGTTCATTTGCATATTGTTTTTAAGGTCATTTTTTTCTTCTTTTTTTTCTAAAAACTGTGTTCATAGAAGTAATGTACATCCTGAAAAAAAGGAGGAATAGAATTCCTTCTCTCTTGTGGAGGTTACAGAGGTCTGTAGAGAAAATATTTGTTTCTTTGAGAAAGAATTTCTTGTAATACTTCTGCAAATGGAGAGTAAATGGAGTTTATCCTCCTGTGAGGTGCTCGCAATGTAACCTCAGTTGAATTTTGTATACTAAGAATTTTGTGTAGTAGAAATGAGTGTCAAGAATATATGAGTCCAATGTATATTTAAAGGCACCTCCTCTCCCAACACTGTGATAAAATGTGAAGAGTAGTTAAGCTTGCATGTTACACTAGAGAATCTAGAAAATAAATTTGGGTGAGGGATGTTTGCATTGGAAGTGCTGTATGTTGCTAAATTCTTTGCAATTTGTCTCTTACAGAAATATGGTGTTGCAGAAGGAAGGCCTTTGACTGACCTCAAGGCCATGGCAAAGGCTGCAGGAGAGCAATGTCCTACATTCACACCTTCTGGAGGAGAAACACTGGATGAAGTATGACATTTACATATTTGGGCCCCAGTTTCTAGGCCATTATATTAGGGCAGATATAGCTATTGCTTATTTAGGGTCATCTTACTGAAAGCTTAGTCCAATAAAAAGTAGTTATTTTTCCAAGCTAAAAACACTGTTTGACCCAATGGTAGTGGCTACCCATTGGAGAATTTCTTTAGAGGTAAAATATTGATTCTGAGCTTTGTGAAGCTGTTGTATGCAGAAGGCTGATGGCAATTGCTTTCAACCTTGTCTTTGAAGGGCAAAGAAGTTCTTAACAGCATTCAGTGACTTAACCTCTGATTTCTAAGTCTTGTCTGTGATAAATCTCTTGATTGAAGTAGTAATATCTCAGGTTCTTGAAACCTGAAGTTTCTTTCATTCTTCACAACATACTATTATGACCTTTCTCTTCAGGTAAGAGAACGTGCAAGGGATTTTTTTGAATTTCTATGTCAGCTAGCTGTTGAACTGGAACAGAAAGATCAAGAGATGCATGGGGCAGCAAGCAGAAGCTCAGGAACGTGTGAAGAAGAGTCAGTTTTTCCTTGGACAGATCACTGCGGTGTACGTAAACTTAGCTCTGATAATGGTGAAGCTTCTAAATTGTTATTAGATGCCAATATCTTAGTGGTGAGTCATGGAGCCTACATGAGGAACTGGATTGGTTATTTTGTTTCAGATCTCAAGTGTACTTTGCCAGCAAGTTTAACAAAGACTCAACTGTCTTCTGTCAGTCCCAATACTGGAGTTAGTCACTTTATTATAAAACTTGAAAACAGATCTGTGTTAAAACCTGAAATCATATGTGTTTGTCTTAATCAAGATTCTCACTTGGTGGATGTGGGTGCTGAATGTGTAGCTCCGAAAATGTTCTGAGAGTTTTTATAGAGGGAAGTAGTTCTCAATTATAATACAAAATTGGAGAAAGATACGTATAGTAATTACTGAGATTGACGAGTTATTGACACTGAATTGCATAATGGAAGATATGCCTACCATCTTAAGCTAACATATGGTGCGCATGGTCCTAGTACCTGTATAAGTTGGCACTGGAGAAATAACATTTGATGTTCTTTATGAACAGAAACATACTTCCAGTCACTTGCATGTCTGCTATTACAGTGCATACTTTTTAAAACTGCTTCTTATTTACCCATAATTATTTTGGTTATCTCCATGAGAAAGAATTAGTGGTGGTGGAGAGGAATGGTACTTGAGCTATACTGTATTGGTTTATTACAAAATGCTATATTGTAATGTTAATATATATGTTGTTTTAAAGTAACTTTTTTGACCTGCAGTAGTATAACTTAAAAAGGGGGATTGCCTAGTGGAACAAGTTTGGTTCAGAGCCAGGTGACATGTTCTTGACTCTGATACTAACTGTGAAACTCTGGGCAAATATCTTTTCCATTTGTAAAATGGGGATGATAATATACCTACCTCGCAGGAGCTTTTGGTAAGAAATGTTAGGGTTGTTGAGACCTCTATTGAAGAGCACTGTACACAACATAAAATATTTATTTTTAATTGTAAGCAGAATGAGCACATAATTGAAACACCAATCTGTAAATCTGTATTTTAAAAAGTAACTTTATCAATACTGTAAACTGTACCTGACTGGAATCCTGTTGTCAATTGCAGTTATATACTTAATGGATGAGAATTTTGACCTAGAATTAGGCAAGCTTGGTTGCTTGATGATTGATTGCTTGTAGCTGCTATTAGTGCTGCATTACTTCCCAACTGGGTTGTCTGTAGTGTTACTATGTAAACTTATCCAACTTCTTTATCATGTCCACGTACTTTTTCATCATTTGCATATTTTAAGCTTTAAAAATAAAGGCTCCTGAATAGAACTCCATTTCCTTTGAGATCATAATTCTTGTTAATAATATTCCATGAAGCCTTGCCCAGATAACATGGCTTCTGTTTTTTTTGTTGTTGTTGTTGTTTTGCTGTTGTTGTTTTTCTGGGAAACTCCAGGCTATCTTCAATAATTATAAATGTTACACTTCTTTACTCATGAAGGTCGGTGCTATTCTAATTCTTATACACACAAAAAATAACACACTAATGTTAAAATATCAAGGATAAACTGCTAGCAATTACATGAAATTAGCTATTCAAATGAAGTTTTATTTTTGTCTTAATATGCTGTTCTGTGCACTTTACCTTATTTGGCTTCTTTGCCTTGAAGCAGACACTTGAATTTTGAGAAGGGAAAAGAAATTGCTGTTGTTTTGTTGAATGGATAAGTACATATGCTTAAATGCTGCCCAACGAAAAAAACAACAGAATTGTTCAGTCTGACTATAGTGACTGTACTTGGCTTCTTCCAGTCCTGTGGCAGTGATTCTATAGGGAAGTTCTCTTGATTCCTAAGAGAACACTGAATGTGAGTCTGCTGCTGTTCTCTTTGTTGTTTTTCTGTCACTAATACTAAAATGTAGAGGGTAAATGTGATGTGTTTAGCCTTGTAGTAATCAGAGGTAGTATTGTAAGGCAGATTTCTCCAGAATCGGAGATCAACCTTTTGCTTTTACTTGCAATGGGGCTTGTTTGCATAATTATGGGGAAGTCATCTGCTTCTGTATTTGAAAACTTGTCCATAGAAAGGAAAGTAGTTTGCCTCATATATAAATATGGATACTAGTAACATGTCAGCAAGTATTTGTCTTTCAATTTGCAGGGTATTAAGTAACATGAATGACTGGACTCTCTTAAAATTGTATCAGCAAGTTGAAATTGAAGGATTTCTGCATTGGTAGACCTTATTACTGATTGGTCAACTACTTCCTTTTTATTTATTTACAGATACAGAGGAAAGCCTCATCCTTATGATCCCTTCCCAATATGAGGTAGTTAATGAATGTACAAGGATATCTGGGGAGGTTTTATGTGTAAAGGTTTTACAGCAATGTAGGATCCTGGAAAACGTTAAGATTTCCCAGTTACATAAAAACAAGCTTTAGTCAAATGCCTTAATATAAGCAGTCTTTGTTCAAAACAAATATTTTCTTGAGTATTTCTTTGTTAATGAAAATTTCTGAATTCAGATAGTCTCAATAAAATGTTTAGAAAATTAATAATTTTTTTCAAAAAGCCATCTAGAAATATCCTTAGTAAGCCAGCTGTTACTGACATAATGTATGATTATGTATAATTGAAATTAAAAAGGGTCTATTTCATCAAAATAACAGAGATGACAACATTAGCATAAGGAATTACTCATGTTTAGAAGCATCTAAATATTTTTTTCGTAAATAAACAGTTACTGAGTTCTTGACATACTAAAGGAAATCCACAGGAATAAAAATGGAAATGTGGGCTTTTGCATAAAATGCTTGAGCTTTTTGTGATACGCTGTCCATGATCATTCAAATTTATTTCAAGGAAGCTAATTACATACCAAGAGGTGTTAAATAGCTTGAACTTTCTATAATTGCCACGTCCTGCATTTTGTCAGCCAACTGAATTGACCAAATTAACGAAATTAAAAATGTGTATTCTTTATTAATTAGATAGTGAGTGGAGACTTCATACACTTCACAACTAAAGTCAGGAAATTTTGTTGGATATTTCAAAACACGCTGGCAATGTCTGCTTTCCTTAGTCTAGAAGTGCTTCTTTTTCTTTCTTGCCTACTCCAAGCTTAATTGCATTTTACTTCTACTAATGAGGGGAACTGGTACATATTGGTTAAATACTTTGCTATTTCTTGGGTAACATTTCTCACTTAGTAGTTTTGACTCTTTCTCTGCACGTTTTACCATCTTTAATGTATTTGTAGCTGTTTGGAATATAGACCCAGCCTGGAAATTTGTGTTCATGATTTTTTTCAATGAAATTATTGTTCAGAAATTCTTTAATTTTTTGTTGTTGTTTTTGTGAACTCCCTAAACGCTAGACTTCACCAGTGACTATATATAATATGAATATAAGCAGTCAAGAGTGTACTGTGGTTGCTCTATTGTATTTTTTCCCCACCTACTAGTGCTTAGCATTGTTGGAGACAAGATACTGGCCTAGATGATCCTGTAGCCTACCCCTAACACAGTGACACTTTTTCTTCCACTGTTACATTCGATGTAAGCTTCTCTATGCACTAAAAATTAAACTGGTAATTTTGGAAGCCTCTGAAGTAAATTGTAAACTTTTTTTTTTCTAATCTAAGTGTGCATAGTTCTCATCTTCTTAAGCCCTGGAATTGATGCTAAGATTAAATCTTTTTTTCTTGCTCTTGTAATAAAGTGAATTTCTTGTACATTAGCACTCTACAGTTTATTGAGATCATGGGAAAGGAGAACTGAAGTTGTAGATGATTCTATTAAGAGTAATAGCCAAACATAAATATTTGAGGAATTTCTTAGTAACGGACAATGAATGTATTTTCCTTGTGAAATGCCAATCTCAAATTCACAACAGGAGACAAGATCATAACTGTGGGGTGGATTTTCAGTAGTAGCTGCCAAGATGTAAGAGACGCTGTGAAAGCAGATTGTTAGCTATTAAATACATTACTGGGATGATAAGAATTTCAAGTGATAAGGAAGAGGTACTTTCATTTTTAATACCTTTGCAGGAGAGAAGCACTGAAATGAATGTCAGAAATGTCTCAGCTTGTTCATCTAATGCCTGTAGTCAGGTCTGAGAGAACCAATGCTTATTTTAAGTTTATCTGTTAAACTGATTAAAATGTATCTTTTGATAGCCTTTTTTGTTTGTTTGTTTGTTTTTCTTTTTGATAGCTCAGTTGAAAAATAGGATAGGGAAAGATTACTGCACCAATCACCAAAATCAAGAAACTGACTCTGCTTAAGCTACTATTTTCTCATGCTGAAGGGTTCAGTGGTATTCTGTTCCCAGTACAGTGATGCTTCAAAATGTAGGGAGTCCATGTTCGTGCACAGGCAGTGTTTTAGGAAGCCAGGCTTGATTTGGAAAAGGTGACCGGAGAGCTAAGATGGGTACAGAGTTCCTTGTGTGATAGCACACTTGTTCCTTAGTTTGGGCTCCACTAACGCTGTCTGCTAGCAGGTCTGCTGTATGTCTAGAAGTCATCAGGAGTGCTGTTTGGCAGAGTCCACAGGTAGTATCCTCTAAAGTATCAGTTCTTTTTCGAGATAGGAGTAAGAAGTAGTGTTCGAGATCAGAGTCCCTCTTTGGACAATTTTTTTTTTTTTTTTTTGTAATGACTTTGAAGAAAAAATGTAGGAATGTGGAAATGTCAGGAGGCATCACCAACAACTAATATCATGTCAAAATATCAGGTAGATGAGGAAATAATGAATTTGAGAAGTCAGATTAGAGTAATGGCCTGAAACGAGCTTCTACAGACTGCAAGCTCATACATTTCAAAAGTAATGATGCTACAAGCTGAAAGTTGCTGAAAGCAACAAATGAGAGAAATAATTTGGGGTAGTATAAACCTCTGATGTGTAGTTGATGTTGTTGCATTTGGAAAGACAAGCCAAATCCTGATAGGTGTCTCTGCTCAAGGTAAGGAGTCATTAATGCTGTTTTATGAGAGGTGATGAGATTGCACCTGCAAAACTACATGTAATTTTTGTCACCTTTGAGGAGTGGGCAATACTTAACTTAGGAAAGCTGTTCTTTCTAAATTGTGCCTTCCTACACATTTTGCTAACTGTGAAAGCTAACAAACAAGTGAAATTCACTGTTGGGCATGTGAATCATACAAGCCTTGAATCTCATTTATATGCTCAGAATAGGATTGGCGGAGGACAGGCTCACTTTAAAGGATTTCCAACTCAGTGAAGCACCAAAAATCATAGAATTTATGTTAACTTTAGATGCATTGCCAATCTTACTACTTCTTGAGCCTTAAAATCACTTCAAAAAAAAACATCTAAGCTGTGTCTAGGATTGTGCCTTTGCCTTGACAAGCAGACTCCTGGCTTATGCACCAGAGATTATTCAAGTAAAGTGAGGAACTGCTGGGGACAAGGTCTTGCCCAGGTTCCTGGAACAGGTTTGGGGTCTTACTCAATCTTCTCTTTGCTATATGGAGTTTTCCCTTGCTACAGCAAAATTGCATGGTCCTCAATCAAGTTAATAAGCAGATTCTCAGATTTCTGTAAGATACAAGCCAGATGAAGAATTTTACAGTTATAAGTAGAATGGAAATGGAAGGTTAATGAAGACTTGCAAAATTAAAAGAAAGAAGGAAGTGTAAAAGTTTTGGATGGAATATGTATTATCATGCTTTAGGATCTAGAATAGTAACATAAAGCTCAGAAACTAACAGGTGCTACAGTAATGGTGCCAGGACTATACTTTCAGTTACTTGTCAGGGACACCATGTGAACAAACTTTCACGTCACATCTTTCTCTACTAGGAAGACAGAAACTTTAAATACAGACTTTTAGGATTCTTGTATTTGAGTAGCCTCATGATCATCATCTCCTGGTATTGTCTAAGGCCTGTAAGTAGCATTCTATAATCACGCTGCTTTTGCATATTTCTTTATTTAAAAGCAATGAAAACAAAAAACAAGCTTCAGTTATGGATGTGAAAAATCATGCATGTTTATGCAATAAGAGTGTGGAAATATTTTTGATTTTTGTATTCTCTTGCAACTTCAGTGTGTATCTTCCAAAGGAACCCCTTTTTCCTCCCCTAACTGTGGATTTCCTTTGAGGGTCTATAGTCTTCTAAGAAGCACAGAATCGGATGAGAAATAGGAAAAGATAGTGAATCCTTATTAATTCAAACTAAGGGTATTGTCTTCACCCTGTGAAAGATTGCTACCAAAGAACAGTTTATAGAATTAAACAATTCCCAATGAGGTGAAATAATAGCTGGGGGCTCTTTAAGTGGTGGGCCACCACTTAAAGAGCCCCCATCTGCTTAGCCCATCTGCTCCTTGTCCTTGCATCTGCAGCTGCTCTGGAGAAGAAAGCACTGTCCAAATGCAATGTGAGTACCTCTGGAGAAAAGTTAGAAGACCTATGAAAATACCGTCAATTATTTAAGCTTGCAACAAAACATTTTTAACTGATTTGTATGAGAGGAATAAAAACAAATGCAAACCTCAAGCATAGGACTGAAGGAGGCTTGAAGTCCATCTTCATTGATGAATAGGACAGTGGGATTGAATGCAACACTCAACAAGTTTGCTGACAATGCCAAGGTGAGTGGTGTAGTTAATATACTGGAAAGAAGAGATGCCATCCAGAGGAACCTTGACAGATTTCTGAGATGGGACCATAAAACAACATGCAGTTCAACAAGGCCATATGCAAAGTCGTGCACATGGGTAGGTGCAATCCCAAGTGCAAATATGGGCTGGATGATCTTTGGACAGAGAAACCCTGAGGAGAAGGGCTTCTGGAACAGGGGGCCCAAATGAAGAACACAAAATCCACAATTTCTAGAGAAGGAAATATTTATTGGCACTTTTATTTTAATAGTCACTATAATACGCACCACAATTCATTGTTATAAATACTTATAAATATTCTGTGGGACTTTAGACCCACTCAAATAAATAAATAAATATTGCAATATTTAAAAAGTAATGCTTTCTAACTAGCTGGTGATGGCCAGCATCTCCATTGAAAAAATAATTCTTCTGACACTTTCGATAAAGTTCCTTATAGTTACAAATGTGTTTTTGATGCAAAATTTACTGTGCATTCACTCAACGCATAAGGATTAAATCTCTGAGCAACAGTTCTTGCCTTCTTCTAATGCACTGATATAGAGATAGTATAGAGTTTTAACCTTACAGATTTTCGTCATCAAAGTTTGATATGGATTGAGACAGAACTTTTCATGATTCAGACTTCTGTAGATCTGTTGACTTTGTGTCCTGGAGAACTATGTGGAGCACAGAAAAATTTATGCTTGTGTAACTGCAGTAGAAAGTTCTCAAGGAGAGAAAGCCAACAACGGTAAAGGAATTAAGTAAAATTATTAAACTAGAACATAAAATCATGTCTTCCCACTGTATAGGCAACAAGGTAAAAAATCTTGTGGTATTTTGAATAAGCAAGAAAACACATAGCTATTCCCCTGACCTGCAGTTCTCCAATCCATTAGAATAACTTCTTTCCTTTAAAAACTAATTATAAACGTGACGATAATAAATAATTCGTGAGACATAACACTTGGTCCAATCCTAATCCTGTATGAATTAAGAACTGCACTATCTGGCAAAACCTTTGTAGCAGCAGAATCAGGTAGTATGTTAATTCTAACATAACTACTTGGAGGTTGTAGATGAAAACATATTTTATGCGTATATATTTATGTGTATGTGTAGATTATTTAAAATGCTGTCAGCAGGATAGACCCTGCAGAAAATCTTGAACAGTTTCCATGAAAACAACACAGTGGGCCTCACTTTTGGTATTGTAACACTATTCCAACTTCAGTGGCTTCAGTGAATTACTTCACTAAATAGTAGAAAGAGGAAGACTAGAATCTAGCCTGACATCTGATGTGCTATTTCTATGAAATAGGTCGGATGAAACATCATTTTCAGACTGCTGTCAGGCTGTTAGATATGCTAAGTAAATAAAATGGAAGAATCTGCACCTTGAAAGAAAGTGCACACACACCAAAAATACAATGACGTTCTCACATATCTGCCATGCTGGAATTTTCTTCATGTGTTGATTTCTAATGCTATTGATTTCTGCTAGAGTATATCAAGAACTTTTTCAGAATCACACATATTTGAAGTTCCAGGAATATATGACTACAAGCAGATGAAATAAAGAAGAAGTGCTAAATATGTATACAATATTCAGAATCCTCAATGTAGCTCAATTAAAACCAGTGAAGCTATACTGAATTTTACCATTTTTCAACTAAATTACAATGAAAAACTCAACTCTGCAAATATCTTATCTTAGCTAGAGACTGGTAAACTTCAAATATATATGTGGCGTTACATTTTGGTAACTAACTTAACCATGACATGTCAATCTAGATGCCTAGATTTTGTCAACATTTAGAAATCTGATAACGTTAAAGTCATTTCACTCTTACAGACATAAAGCATCTGATATCTCCTTAGAATTAGAAAAACCTTTGATGTCAAACTTAGATGATCCTTTTCTAAATACATGCCTAATTTTTTACTGATTAGATATGAGTCTGCATTAACCATTAATAATTTGCCTATGAGGCATAATTTGGGGGGATTTTTTTCTCTTGGAGAATTCATCACTGTGCAAAATAAAGTAACCTATTTGGCATACTACTGATCCTGGTACTTCTTTCTGGGTTAGAAACATGTAAAACTAATGAATGTTTCTGTATTATATTTACATATTGTGTTGCTATAATTAGGTGAATAGAGAGATGTGACAGAGGACTTGAGAGAATGGTGAGACTCAACTTCTCTTTTTCCAAACCTCAGCTTGGATTCAATAGGTATCAGAAATGACTGTCTACATAAGGCCATTTGACCCCTGTCACCTGCTCCAGTTTTCCTTGTGCACTGCTTTTTTTGACACCAGAGTGGTCACTTTTTGGCTCTATGGGCACAAAAAGAGACAGAAGCTCCAATCTCAATGCCTAAAAATATATATAGAAAGTTTTATATGATGATATAACACACTGTTGGTCAGTTTGCTGTGCTTGCAAGTGAGCTAATAAGAAGATTCTCTGCCTCTGCTGGAGCTTCAGATCCTCCAGGGCTCAAGCCTTCTCCCAGATACATCAGTAACACAACATTAGTTCATCATTACATTCAAATGAATTCTGTTTTCCACTGATGCATACTAAAGGTATTTCAGACCATAAAATATTTGGTTTCTATTATTCTTTTTAAAAATGGACCTTCTTTCCAGTAAAGCAGAGTGCAACACTCTTTTTCAGTAAACTGTCATGCATAAGGACAAAATTTGAAATAATTTTTTTTTTTCCAACATCCTTCAGGTTTCTAGCAGCCACCTTGAGGGTTAGAAATCAGATTGAGTGTTTTAGGCACTTCTGTCTATTATATTCATTCATGTCATCAATTTGCAAGTGGTCGCCATTATCTTGTAATGTAAAAGCGAGGACTAGCATACCTCCTAGCATCCATCATAGCATGTGGGTCATCTGGATTGACCACATCATTCTGATTGACTCTCATGGGTTCTCTGGGCACATGGGAAAAGTCCATTTGCAGCTGCAGCTGAGACCCTAATGCAGAGACCTTTCTCTGTGGGACCAGGATTTGGTGAGGATCCAGTGGATCGACATCTGCACTTCTAGTGTTTCTGTGGGGTTCAGGTGTGTTGAATCGAAACAAAGGGATTTCGTTTCTCCTGGACAAAAACTGGGAGTATGGTGGTGGATTCATACCAGGGAAGAAAACTTGCTTAGTTCTGCCCAAGCTAACCAGAAAATTGTGCTTGGGAGATTGGTACACATCATATCCATTTTCCAGTGTCCTTTGGTTGAACACACAGTCCTCTTGGCTGAAATAATACTTAGGGAAGAAAAAAAAAAAAAAACAAAAGACAAATGTCAACAAAGGGATTTGGTGAAATACAAGCACCTGTTGAAGAGGAAAAGACAGATGAGATCTTGCAGAAGGTGTTTTCCAATCTTCCAGGTCTGCAACTCAGACAACTCATGTTAATCCAATATGGATGTCTGAATTTTCAACAGAGGTGTTTTTGAGCCAACACTGGTTTCAGCAGAGAGCTGCACTGTTTTAGCTACTGTGAATCTATACTACAGCAAGACTACAAGATCTCCCTGGATCTCTTTCTGCTTTCATATATTCCAGTAGGAACTCAGATGAGCTCTTCATCAGCTCTACAATTCAGTACAATCAAAGGGGAGAGAAAGTTTAACCTAAGTGGCAGGTTCTCAGCTTGCCAAAATCTGCATCCTACTGCTGTATTTATACAGATTTACCCTGGCTGAGGAAATGGGTTGTATGTAGCAGACTGTGTCTGTCTTTTACATGTAAAGATAACTCACCGATCCAAAAATGTCTCCTTTCATGTCCATGCATAGGTAGAGTCCACTCTTCACACCTGTGATTATTACACAGCCAGCACCCTCAGACTTGATCATTAAGGCACCTGTTTGAGAAAGCAAAGATGTCAAATCCAGAATCCCATTTGACACCACACTCTTGCCTTACCGGTCCACACGCTGACTAGAAATGTCTTTTGGGGGATTTGAACCCATCTTCTATGTCATTTGGGACTATTGTGCACACTAGATCAGGTTCAGTGTGACTTTGTTTGATCCTTGGAAAGTTCCTAGAGTGGAGATGCCACTACATCTCTTGATGCCTTGTTCCAGTGCTGCACTAACATTCCAAAGAAATTTTTTTCCAACATCCCAATTGAAGCCCCCAACCCCACTCTGGGCCAATTTTTCCTCTGTTCTGTCCCTGGCCATGACCAGAGGGAGTTTGATTGCCTCATCTTTATGACTGCCTGTTGTGACTGCCCTGTGTTATTCACTTTAAACTACTTTTTACTACATTAAATAAACTTAGCTCCCTCAACCTTTTCCAAAATTGTTTATGTTCAAGGCCACTGACTATACTGAAAACTCTCTGCTAGATCAGTTCCAATTTCTCCACATTTATCTCAAACAGAGTTTTTTATAGTACTCCAAGACCAGGTTCATTGGTGCTAAGTAAAGGCTGAAAAGTAATTTCCCTTGATCTGCTGACCACAGTAGATGGCTTGCCATCTTCTTAAACTGAGTGTGTGCCCTCTGTAACCCTTAGTCCCTACCCAGGAGGGCTGCACACATCCAGCCTTCTCCCAGCCTGTGCAGCACTTTGGACTTTCTATTTACCTGGAATCTCAGTGGTAGTCGTAGTGTGGTGACCTGGCAGAAATTCAGTCACCTTCCCTTTCATGACCCCATTAACTCTTTGATTTCAACCACTCCTGCTCAATCATTCCAAATGCATGTGGATTTTTTTCATGACAGATATGGGCAAAACATGATTTTTTACTGGCTGTCTTCTATTTTGCATCTCCCAGCTTATTTCGCAGCATGCCTAAAAACAAATTTTATAAAACCCATAGATATACGGGAAAAAATAACATTAAGACAGAGCAGAAATTCCTACAAGTGTTTCATCAGTAATTCCTTAAAAGAGAAATAGGGGAACTTTATTATTTTTTCTCTTTGATAAACTAAACTTCTAAAATTTTCTTTTGTTCCTTGTATTATTTTGCACAAGTATCACAAGATGTGCTTATTAAATATAATTGTGTGGATGAAGAACATGTTATGCCGTAGTAATACAAATGACTTTATGATGCATAGTTACTTGTAATTTGAGTGCTGCTAAAAGAGAAGCAATTTTGGAATCCTATCTAAGAACTCTGTGTCCTAAAAAAAAATGACTTACAATAAAACCAAACCAAACTACACTTTTTTTTTTTTCTTCTTCTTTTTTTTTTTTTTAAACTAGCTAATATGTTCAGGTAGGTATCCAGCAAAGGATACCTGTATTTTTCATGAAAATAAACCATGATAGAACCTTTTAGTTACAAAACAGAACAATTACCTCTGTTGAACTCCAAAGGCTTAGCACTTCATTTATTACAGTCAGGACTTACACAGTTTCCCCCCCACTTTATTAGCTGTTGCATGCTCAGTTACCCACATTCTATGCACAACTGAGTTTCTGCCATGCATCTGCATTAAATACACAAAACTAAAGTTTCTCTTATAAACCAATTTTCAATAAAGAGTGGTACAGATACATTTGGAAGAAAATAACCTAATTTCAGTAGCTAGGATATCTCCACCCCAAAGTATTTTATGGCCATAATCAGGTTTCCACAACTGCTGTGGTGGCTTTTCTCAGTGCAGTGCTATCACTGCAGAGGAAAGTAGCACTTTGGGATGTATCATCACCAACTACTAATAAAAAATTCCAAAAGAAACTGTGGGTAAAATCATGAAATGAAGGATAATTCAGGTAATTTTTGCTTGCAGAGCACCACAGGAACCACACAATTTTAGTTATCTTAGACAAAGATAGATATTCCCCACCTATTATATTTCTTTGAAGCAAATTATTTGTTAGAGAAAATTAGTGTTAGAATTGTGTATTTTTTTGATTCCATAGCTCTTCTCCTCTGTTTGCATGCCTGACAAGAAGATGGAATTTTCTATAGCTAGTGAGAAAGCTAAAGTCTTGTTCTCCCTCCTCTGCTCCTGTGAAGACAGAGGGTCTGTAATAAGTTACTTACTGTAAATGGTTTGGTGAGGAACACCATTGATGTGTCCATCAGCATTGATTTGGAGATGGAAGCTGTTCCTCTCTGTAGAAGTGTACAAGTGCATCAGCTGATCTCCATTCCCCCAGCTGGGATTCAGCAGCGGAGAGGAGTTGGGGAAGGCGACTGCAGCCTTCAGGATACAGAGCACAAGCAGCATGTACTCCAGGCAGCTGCAGGGACTGGTGTGTGGCATGGTTCTCAGCTCTTAGTGGCTGTTCGGTATCTGAAACTTGATACTCCTTTGTGCTTCTCACTTTCCCTTGTTTGTCTGTGTCTGGAGCAAGAATCCTCAGATAAGTTCCCTTCTTTGCAGGGGCTTATGAAGAGCAGGAAAAGTGACATCACACAGGAAAAAAAAAAAAAAAAAAAAAAAACCAAACTTGTCCACATCCTCGATTTTTGTCAAAGCAACATTTTAAGTTTTCCAAAACCTCAAGGGAAGGAAAGCACGTAGGATCTCTGGGCAAGGTGTAGGGGGAAAAAATATAAGGTTTCTAAAGACAGCTCACAAATGCTAATCATATGTTCAAATGTTATCGACAAACTTGTGACATCTTAAAGTTTCCCATGTCTCTACTGTTAAATCCAGAAAGAGCAATCCACTGTAATTTCTGTGAAGAGAAGGGAATGACGCATTAATTTTTTTTTCTCAGATTTAGATCTCTACCTCTCCTCTTCATTTCTAAACTACATTCTGATTTGTTGAAAACAGCAAATTAAAACCAAAAACACAAATAATAATAAAAGAATCATAGATAAATCACAATCTGAGATAAAGTTCTGTGTCTGATTCCTTCATTATGGTGTGAGTTTAGCAGTGAGTTTGTTGGACTGATGCCTGTGTCACCTCATCTAAGCAAGTGAAATTTGATGTGCGTACACCCCACTCCAACAAAGCTCTCCCTTTTATTTCTCCTGTTAAATAATTTGGAGTTGACCAAACAGCTGAAGATTAGCTGCATAACACTTAGAATATGCAAGTTTGTTCCCTCATTGCATGTTTGGTTAGCAGTCTTTTAGAGAGCCACGTAGGTTAGTATGGCTAGAAAATCTAGGATCTGAAACAAAACTAAAAGCACTCATATTGGCACATTTCTATTGCTTCAGGTAGAGCAAACAAGCTTAGAAAAGCTAAAAAGGTATGTGAGTAAATTGAAAAGTAATAAATGTAAAGTTGTGTTAAAATTGTTCCAAGATACTGCATCTGCTTTTCGTTTGTTCTGTCAATGTACAACAGTTTCATCAACTACTTTTCTGATTTAAAAAAATATTGTTCTGCCTATTGTATAAAAGTACTGTACTAATAGGATACTGGCTATTCAGATTAAACAACAGTGATAGGAATAGTTGTGAAAATAGGCTGTATTTAGCTGTCTGCTTGTTTGTTTCAGAAATGAATACAGAATGAAAAGAGTACTAAACAATAAATGAATCACTTTTTAAGAAGACACCTAGAGATTTTAAGAGTAGCAGTCCTAGATTCACTGCTTTCCGGCAGACATGTTACTAAGTTACAGCTTTTAGTTAGACACTGCAAAATTCTTAGTTCCATCAACACCTGTGAAGCAGTACCATCAGCACAGAATATATTATAGCTTGATAGAACCATGACAGTTGATCTGATATTTTTTTAAAGTTTAGAATTAGCAAAACTCTGCCAAATTCTTCTCTCACACCTGTGTAAATCTAGAAACTTGCACCTGTGTAAATGACAGCATTTTTTTAGCCAAAGTGTATAAGGGTCAAGCTGAGCAGACTGACAAAACTGTCTTTACAGGCTATCTAGGGTACAAATATTTCACTGGTTGTTGCATCTGAAATATTTTGCCATCTTAATTTAAAAGCTATCTAAGAAGGAGAAGAAGCTTTTTTCTTTTCTATTTCCTTTTTTTAAGTGTATCTATTTAGTGTTAAAATTATTCACTTTTTTTTTTTTTCTGCGTGGTAGTCAAACATAAGTTTTTTTGTTCTTTTCTTTTTTTGCTCTCTTTCATTTGACTACTGTATAAATGTGGATACGAATACCTCAGAAGCAGTCATAAAGGTTTTCACAAGAGGCACATATATTTTTTGTTATTTATGAATGCAGTTTTTCTCATTCAGTATTTCATATACATGATAAAGCCTTTCTGTCCTTATCATTACACAGTGTTCTGAACTCTCTCTGAGGTCTTAGTTGCATAGAAAGAGTTATCTGGTGAAAAACATATTCAGGCCATTTCTTAGCATATGTCAGTTTTGAGAACCTATTTCTCTCTCTCTCTCTCTCTCTTTTGTTGTTGTCGTTGTTAGTATTTCAGAGAAGCGAAGAGTACTTTCATGTGCTTAAACTGTTATGCATTTTCAGAAGATACTCACTGTATCAGCAAAATTCCAGACTGTGGAGTATAAGCTGCTGGGCTAAAACCAATATATTAAAATCTCTGATGGGAAAAGAATGGTAATGTAGATTTTTCCTTTTCACACACATTCCTGTTTCAAAGTGCTGAAACATGAAAATAAGCTAGTCCCTGCACTGAGGAACCTACACTTTTAAAGAGATTGGTAGTAAAGTGGATGCTCTGAAAATAGCACTGTGAGCACATTTGGAAGCTTGAAGCATGCTGGTGGGGAAGGACAGGGCTGTCCTATACCTTAGTAACTAACACAAAGGTTTCTACCATGAGGATGGCCACATTGCTGTGCTTTCCACTTCCCCATATAGGGATACCTGACAGCCAGTGCTAGGTGTCACAGTGGTGCAGAGATGTCCTTGGAAACAGCCTGCAAAGGTGTCTGGGTAATGCTGACAACCTGAGGTACCCACCCATTGTGGTTGCTAAGGATCACTAAGATAAAGAGAGAAAATTCTTACTTCAGAGCCAGGTTGAAAGAAAGGCCTCAGCTTTCAGGCTGAAATGTATTTGAGAAAACTGTTGATGCTCAGCATCTTACCGAATCCCATTCTCCTTCCCTCTTCATCCCATTGGCATTCAGCTGGGCCAGATGACTCAGCTGTGACACCTGAAGTCTTCTGTGTCACTCAATCATACAGCATGTACTGGAAGTACTAGCCCACGACGCATGAGAAGGTGGGCAGAGCACATCAAATAGTTGTAAATGGGCAATCTAGATTTCTGTGCTGAATAAAGCAAATATGCAGTGGAAGATTTTGTAATTTAATTAAATATGATCTTTTAACTGCAAATTATACTCAAAATTGAAAGTAGGAGGAACTGAGTTAAGGTCATGGGAGCAATCTAAGCTCTGACTTTATCCTAGTTTAAATGCTTTGAGTCTTTTTTTTTTTTTTTTTAAATCCAAATGTACGGTATGTGTAAAACCTTGATTTCAGCAAATATGTCACTCTTCGTTCAGGTGCTTGCAAGCTCCTTTCCTTTATTCATTTCAGTCAAATGCAGATGACTTCTGGGGAAAAGGCAAGCTTTCTATAACAAATTGAAGTTTCTACAAGTGATTTTCTCTCAGTTTTTGCAGACATCCTCTAAGTCCTTTATTCATAAACTACTCAGTACAGTGGGATTGGCTTCCAGAGCTCTCCTGTCAGTAAAAATGCATGTTCCCTTACAGTGCCAGACTGCTTTCATCATGTAGCACCACCCGTAGCATGGTTGCTTAATTAAACATATTGACCTGTATTTAAACAGGCATGTCTCTTGTCTTTTGCAGAACTCTGTGTTATCTAGGGGCAGAGAGATGTTCACCATCAGCCAGCCTGTCTTCTCTGCTAGGTTCTACTTGGTGTTTGTGTGAGGATAGGGGAACAACTCTCCCTTCCGTTTCCAAATATTTAGGATAGCCTCAGAAAGCCTCTTATTCTCTGTTGTTTCAAAGACTGCAAAAGAGTTTGGGTGGACAGATTTGAAACTACCTCTGCTTTTAACACTTCTATTTGCATTGCATCACTTCAGAGAGTGAGAGAAATCAGACCTCCTTCCTCTCCCTCCTATTCCTTAAAATCACTGTAAGAATTGGCTCTGGGACAATTACATCTTCAGCACTAGAAATACAAAGGTGGAGTGCTTCTCTACTAGTTTTTGTAAGGAAAATGACACACTAAGTCAATGCTATGTACAGTGAATCCTCTGTGTGCATATGTGTGCATGGGCTTTCACCATAGACTTTACCCGGTGTTGTTAAACACATCCTGAATGACCTTATTTAGATGTCCCATTCTTATCAACTGCCCACGGCTAAAGCAAACATCCTGGCTATCTTCACCTACGTGAAACAAATGAAGTAAGCGCAGCCCACTGGATCTTGGACTGCAGTATGTACTAGCAGCTTCTGCAGTGTATTTGCCAAATATATATTCTTGGGTCTTCCACATTTTTCTCCTCACTTTTTCTCTACATAACAGATATTTTGAAAATCCATTTCCAAACTGCATCTGGTTTCAGAAGTACTAAGTCATGTATACCTGCAATACTAGAATAGCTTCTTTGATGTCTCTCTCCACACAGTGTAGAATATAAGATTTTCTTGACAAATGTGTGTTTTTTCCGTCTTGTTTCTTCTATTTCCAGTTAGACAGAAGATTGGTATAAACTTTCAGCTCTGGTTTGCAATTCCCAAAGGGAGGTAGATTTTTTACCATTGATTATAGAGATTATGGGCTTCCAAAATGTAGCACAATATTGATAGGTAAACACAGAAAGCCTAGATATTTCCATTATATTCCAAGGACAAAATTGATAAGAAATCTGACTTCCCTGCTTGTAAACATTCCAGATGGACATTTGTGATGTTGTTTGTGCTGTTCTACTTGAACAGACTGAAATGAAAGGCCTCATTCCTCCTCCATCTGAAATCACTGGCAGAGCTCTCAGTCAACGCAGAACCAGTCCCTAAAAGGTTGTGTTTTCTGAACAGCAAGTGTTTCTGTTATTTCAGTATCTGAATTTTCTTAGGTACTGTGGAATAGAGAATGACCACAGTGCGCAATGAGAGCTGCTGAAACCATCTATTTCCAAAGATATGCTTCCATTTAATGAAATGGAATCTCCCAAGCTGTGATACCTATTCATTTGGGGATGAGAAGACCTTTCTACATATGGAGACCTGCTTCTGAAGTTCAAGTCAGCACTCAGATACAACCAACCCCATAGATCCGTGAATATCCTTGGTGGTAGGTAGATGAAGGGATGGACTTGACCTAGAGTGAGAGAAATGAAAAAAAGTTGGTGAGGATTTGGGGGTGGACCCCAACACAGGAGTGTGTGAGAGGAAAGTGTTCAAAGTGAGCAGTAGTAATGTGTGGGGAAGAGTTCATCAAGGAAGAGAGCAGATTTCTTTTCCTGTTTGGCTGCAGGACCTGCTCTTTGTACATGAGTAAACTCCGAGGTAATCTGCTTGAAGGAAACAGGTGGCTGCACTATATGCCCTTTCCCAGTATCTTGTGACAGTAAGTTCTGGTAATCCGTGGCTTGAAATATATATATATGTATATACATTTAAATGCATATTTAGATTTCTTAGCGTGCAACTTGTAATGTCATAAAAGGTACCTTAACAGTGAAAGAGTTTCAAGTTAATTCTGTTTTTACACAGAAACTAGTATTAGAAACTAGTTATTAGTTCTCAGGTGTTTTTAGTCCTCAAAACTAGACAGCCAGGCCAGTCTGAGCTTTCACCTGGAGGTATCTGCATTCTTTCATTGCATGTTCTTTGGTGGTTGCTTTGGTACTCATATTCCAGTCTGAATACTTTGATTCATTTCAATCCTCTACGAAATAAAATGTACATCCCTGGAAGTAAGAACCTGTACCATTTGTCCATCCCTTCTTTCACTCTCCTTTCAACTCTGTTATTTCCTATTTTCTCTTGAAATGTTCTTAAGTAAGTTTCTCAGTCTCATCTGAGAAAGCTTGAGCTGTCCAAAAGTCCTCGCTGAAGCTGGAATTGTGTCTTTTCATGTCAGAAGCACACTAGCAAGGTTCAGCAAGCTACAGGACTGGTGCAGGCAGATGGCGGAGCTCAGCCACAGAAACAGACACACAGTGTGACGCTGGTAAGTGTGCAGCAATAAGTGTTGCAATTGGTTTAAATTTTTATTTATTTATTTATTTTCCCCCTGTAGGATAACTACATGGATGTCTCTCTTTCATCTGTGGGACTGGGGAGCAAACAGATACACAGCAACCTTTAAAGGGCTCCTCTGGGATGCTCAGTAGTTTAAGGGCTGACATTCAGCTGTTTGTGAAGTATTTTGCCTCCAGGAGCACTGTTGACTTTCATTTCAATTTTTCTTAGTACTGGAAACAAGATCAGTATAAATACAAATGTGCCCTTGTAGAATCCGCACTTTCCTATGCCACTTCTCAGACGTGCAGAGATGAAGTAGAAAACTCAGCTTTATGGATGCTGGTTCTGACTTGCAACCACCTCTTGTAAGATCCTAGAGCAGTTGGTAGAACTTAAGATGAAATACAATGTTGTAAACTGCAGTTTGCTAGTATAGCAAACTTTTTGCTGTCTTTGAAGGACATTTGTTTTCCAACTGCAATACAGTTTGTATCTGAGAAATGCATGCCCTTGCACACAGGGCTAGAAGATTGGACAGCCTTCTAAGAGGAAGCAAAGTTTTAAAAGATTTTTATTGTTGTTTATTTTTAATGAAAATTTCCTTATTTGGCTTTCAAATGTGTTTGGGGGAAGACAAATTCAGTACACTGTTCATAAAATATAAATTTTCAACTTTCAATTTTACCTAGATATAACTGAAGATAGTGTCTATGCAGACTAATAGCACCACAGCTTTGCATCTGAATTTTAGTGATTATGAAGTAATTTATTTCTTTTCCAAAGAATATTTTAAAAATGAGCCTCTCTAGCTTCAGTTTTCTTTCAGATGTAAATAAATTATATGCAACTATTCTCCTCCCCCTCCCCACCCCCCCCCCCCCCCCCCCCACACACACACAAAGGGAATTAACTGGATAATAATAATTTCATGAAAAGTGTTTTGTTTCAAATGGTCTTACCCATTTGTAATGTACAATTTCTGTATAGAAAGTTCTGTATAGAAAGTATGCATTAAAATCCAGGAAGATTATCAGTCATTTAGGGTAAAATATACTACAGTCACAAGCTGCAAAAATTTTAGTTGGAAAGAAATAAAAAATTCTTCCCATGAGAGTGATAAAGCACTACAGCAAGATTCTGAGTGACCTGATCCATCTTGGGAGTTTACCCTATTGTAATCTTGGGCTGCACTAGAAACCTCCAGGGGCCCCTTTCCATCTGTATCTTTCAGTGTTTCTATGACACCGGTTAAAGAAATTTATGCCACTGCATTTACTGACAGTTTCAAGTAAAATATTAGAATAATTTTCCATAGTTAGAAAGAAAATGAGAATAAACTGTGCTCTAACATAGATTTAAACTTACTTTAGTCTCTTTGGTTCACACATTTCACTCTGTTGATTCTACAGTCTGGAAGAAGAGACATAAATATTTAGGCCACAGAAATTAAGAGTAAAAAATGCAAAGGGGGAGAGAGGAAGCACTGACACCATCAACAGACAAAATATGCAGACAATTTCATCATCAACCAAGGGCCTTTGTGTTGTGTGGCGGTGATGACATAACATGTGAATGATCTGGTTAAAATTGCTTCAGAATTGCTGCATTTGTTGCTTTTTATCACTTTAGATTTATTTTTAGTGGAATCTCTTTGAAACTAAAACCTGGTTTAAGAAACATTTACCGTGGAAATTTTGAATAATTTCTGAATCTGAAAACCTGAGTAGTAACTGATGAAGGCCACGATTGAAGCAAGCATTATCCAATACTTCTAAGGCAAGGAAAGTAGAAAGGCCTAACAAGCTACTTCAAGACTAATACACAGTTCTGGACGCTTTCAAAGCAACATGAAGGTCCAGCTTTGGGAGCAGCAAGACAAGATAAATAGCAGTATATAATAATTTTTCTGCTGGGAAAAAAAGAATAGATATTGATGGCATATATACAAGAAATGATTAGGTTGGATGGAAACGTGGAAAATAGGCATCTTGAATGCTACCCTAATCCAGATTTTAAATCATATAATGGCTTTTCAGATATATTTGCACCTCTTTACAGCCAAAGTATTTCTTTGTGTTGCCTTCTCACTCTGTCTGTTGCTGGTGAGAAGGATCTTGTGTGACACACAGTGCTCTGGACACAGAGGTTCATCAACTGCTGGGACACTGATCCTGCACCTGGCCCCTGGTGATCTTTGGCCATTTTCACAGCTGGCACAAGCTGGTGTCATGCCAGGAGCGGTTGGGAAATGCATTCCATTTCAAGGAATAAAAGCAGGCTGATTTTTATCATCTTTATTGAAGTTTTGGACTCATCAAACTGCTTAGTTTCCCAAAACCAAAGATTTGCTGGCTGACATGTCTTTTAAACTTAGAAATGCAACATAAAGCTTTCTTTACTAATATTCTTTACTAATATTCTTTATCCATTCCTTTGGCCCAATCTACGTTTTTACATGTCAGAGGCTGACTAACCCATTTGTCTATCCTGAACATGACTGTGTCTCTTTGACACAGATGTCGCTTCAATACCCCTTGTTCCATGGCTCATTTAGGCACATTTCTCCTCTTCTGGGGAAAGAGATGAAAATAAACTTAAAGGATGTAAACATTAAAAAAAAAAAAAAAGATAAAGAACTTACATAAAGATGGAAATAAAGTTAATGTCTTCATGACTGCTGATGATAAGCTCAACAATAAACTGAAGTTGTACAGAATACAAACACACATTAAAAATTTAATAGAAATTTCACAGTCACACAAGTGGCTTTTAGACCTGCATGTTGGCTGTTACAGGATTATGGAAAATAACATAAAAATCTGCAGCACAAAATGTCTGTACATTCAGTCAAGAATTACAGACCTACATGTCACTGTCATTGCAAAACGCTGTTTTTTCGTGAGCTGCTATGGAAAGGCTGCAGCTGAAATTTGCACTAAACGACAGTTTGTCTTTTACTGGCACATCCAGTACTGTTGACCTGTGTATCTAGGTAGTATTGTTTAGAAAAGTGTATTCTTAATCGCCGAGGTTAGCTGCTTCAGAGCCGTGCCGGCCAGAACCGCAGCGACAGACCACAAGGTACAGCGGTGTTTCAGGAGGATCCTCTGCCAGGGGAACCGAGAAAGCAGAGAGGCTGGGTGGTTCTCGCGAGAGCGGCTGACGAGGCGTGTGCGTTGCCACGGCAATGGAACCGCATCCGCGCCCTTTGCCTTAGAAGAAGCTTCCGGGAAGGCAGTGACGTGTCTGGGTACAGTGAGAAGGCAGTGCATGCAGTACCCACAGCATACTGCAGCAGCAGTATGGATCTGGTGCTCACCAAAGCAGAGGAAATCATTAAAGGCGATAAGACTGGAGGCAGCCTCGGTTGCAGCGACTGTGCCTTGGTTGAGTTTGGGATCTTGAGGAATGTAGGCCTGGCAAAGAGTAGGGTCAGGACCCTGAACTTTCAGGGAGCAAACTTCAGGCTGTTTAAGGAATTGATGGATGACATCTCCTGGGAAGCTGTCCTTAGAGACAAAGGAGTGGAAGAAAGCTGGCTACTCTTCAAGGATACCCTTCCGGGAGCACAAGAGCTCCCCCATCCCTCAGAATAAGAAAGCAGGCAGGAGAGATAGGAAACCAACATGGCTTGGCAAGTCAGACTGATGGAAAAGAAGAGATTGTACCAGCTGTGGAAACAAAGGCATGTCACCTGGGGAGAATACAGGGATGCAGTCTGGACTTGAAGAGAGAGGATTAGGAAAGCCAAGGCACATATGGAACTATATTTGATGAGGGATGTGAAAAACAACAAGAAAGCATTCTATAGGTACATTGGTCAGAAGAGGCAGGCCAGGAGAGCATACCTTCTTTGGTAAATGAAAAAGAAGAACTGACTATGACAGATATGGAGAAGGCTGAGGTACTAAATGAGTTTTTTGTGTTGGTCTGCACTGGCAGCCAGGATTCTTGTATTTCTCATGTCCCTGAAGCTCACATCCCTGGGCATCTAGGTGGGAACTGGGGGCATAAATCCACCCCTGCTGTAAAGGCAGAGCAAGTCCGAGACTGCCTCATGAGACTGAATGTATACATGTCTATGGGGCCAGATGACACCCATCCCAGGGCCCTAAAGGAGCTGGCTGACATGGCTGCCGAGCTGCTCTGCATCATATTTGAAAAGTCATGGCTACTGGGCGAAGTCTCTGGGAACTGGAAAAAAGGAAATGTCACTCCCATTTACAAGAGTGGGAGGAAGGAGGACCCAGGGAACTGCAGGCCGGTGAGCCTCAGCTCTGTGCCTGGGAAGATCATGGAACAGATCCTCCTAGAAGACATGTTAAGGTACATGAGGGATGAGCAAGTGATCTGAGACAGCTAACATGGCTTTACCAAGCGAAGGTCATGTCTAACCAATCTGGTGGCCTTCTATGATGGAATGATGACACTGATGGACAAAAAGGAAGCCACTGATGTCATCTACATGGACTTGTGCAAGCCCTTTGACATGGTCCCCCCACTGCATTCTTATGTCTAAATTGGAGAGTTATGATTGTCCAGAATATTGAGGATCCAGATATGCAGCATCAATAAGAAAATCAGTTAATGCATCTATTCCTTAAATATATTAAACTGCATGGTAACTAAAAATAGGCTGATGGATTGCTTTGTTTTGGGGGGGGGGGGGGGGGGGGGGGGGGGGGGGGGGGGGGGGGGGGGGAGGGGAGGGGTGGGGGCATGTTTTACTGTTTTACTTAGCATTTTACTGTTTTACCTAGCATTACTGTTCATCTAGCACCGAAATTTAGCACTTTTGCATAAAGTTAGCTACCTGGATATACTGAAGTGTGTAAGTGCTTAATATATTCCCAGTAAGGACTCTGGATAAAACCAGGTAAGTCTATGAGGTTAGAGATAAATAAGTTTCGAAAAGCCTGGATACAGAGAAACATTGCCAAGAGTCAAAATGGGGTAAGAATTTGTCAAGTACTCTACCTGTGTTTTGACCCTCTGTTAAATATAAGATACTTTGTTCCTCACTGGGTAACTGAGATAGTGCTGTTGTAAAAGACAAAGATCTCACTGAATGATACCAGTGCTAGTTATCGTAACTACATTCCTTATGTTTTAGCAACAGATATGTTGCCCCTTAAATAGACTGAAAGATTTTTATTGGCCTAGTGAGCTCTGGGTTAGGCTACAGGTGGAGAAACCCCTGGAAAAACAGGCTCTAATGCCCTAGAATGACTCAGAATATATTAGTTCTCATAATAAATAAATAATAATAAAAAAAAACTTAGATGCTCTTCTCCAGGCAGCTCTGAAATAAATACAATTGCAAATAACTCTGCTGTTTCACACATTTTTCCTAATGATTTCTCATTTGACATAAGTTGGTAAGGTTGCATTGTCCTTGGAGGAACTACTCTAGTGCTGTGAGTTCTGGTCTATGATATCACAAGCACAAGTAAAATTGTGGATTGTTAACTGTTGATTTATTGGACAAAAATTTAGCCCTGATCAAGGTATTTTGGTCCACACTCTGTGATAAAAAAGCAACTAATAATAATATGCATGCATGCAATAAAGAATAATATGTTAATCTCATGATCCAGGCACATATTGTTCAGCTCATCTGGATTTATTCACCCCTTGGTTTTCGGCCAAAGACTTTTCATCAGACTACGGCTTCCAAAACAAGCACACTTTTGGATTAAGCTGGATGCAGAGGTTGACTGTAGAGGAAAAAAGGATTCTGTGCTTGTGGCTGCATACTGAATTGTTTGTTTCTAGAACATCTTCCTGTGACAGCTATTTCATCACCCAGGATTAGTCACCAGAATTAAATGTACATACAGTTTGCATTATTTATATTAAACCTGACGGTTCCTATGCTGTTTACCTTAGCCTCAGTCTCCTTCTCAGCTACTCATCCTTCTCAGCTACCCAGCAATGCCTTTTTCCTTCTCACTTGTGTTCTGACAAGGAAACCAAAAACTCCTCTTTGCTTCTGCTGAGCCGTTTGTGACTCTAAAGCTGAGGCACAATATCTTGTACTACAGTTATTTTCCCAAGGAACAAGGTCGTCTTCAGTTAAATACATGGAAATTATTTCTGTTCTCTTTTGCTCAAACTTATGAAGAATATTCAGTAAATGACATAAGAGGCCAGGCTGGAAAGTCAGCCCATAGTTTAGGGTATAGATAAGTGGGTTCTATGTCTGAGCTAGAAATGAACTAGAAAAGAACACTATGTTGAGACAGCTCAGGAAGGGAGTGAACTAATATAGAGCCCCTGGCCATGGATGTGGGAAGAAGTTTTAGGCAAGGCTGGTCAAGACCATTAACTGAGATTAAGAACTGGTTGATTGGTTGCAGCCAAAGGGTTGTGATCAACAGTTCTATGTCTGGCTGGAGGCCAGTCATAATTGGTGTTCCCCAGGGGTCGGTCTTGGGACAAATGCTCTTCAACATCCCTATCGATGACATAGATGATGGAATTGAGTACACGCTCAGCAAGTTTTCAGATGACACCAAGCTGAGCAGTACAGTCGATACACTGGAGGGAAGGGAAGCCATCCAGAGGGATTTGGACAGGCTGGGTAAGTGGGACCATGTGAACCTAATGAAGTTCAACAAGGCCAAGTGCAAGGTGTTGCACTTGGGCTGGGGCAATCCCAGATATTTATACAGACTGGGGGAAGATCTCCTTGAGAGTAGCCCTGTGGAGAAGGACTTGGTGGTCCTGGTGGATGAGAAGCTGGACATGAGCCAGCAGTGTGCCTTTGCAGCCTGGAAGACCAACTGTGTTCTGGGCTGCATTAAAAAAGGGGTGGCCAACAGGGGGAGGGAGGTCATTGTCCCCCTCTACTCAGCTCTTGTGGGGCCCCATCTGGAGTACTGTGTCCAAGTCTGGGACCCCCAGCACAAGAAAGATGCAGAACTCTTGGAACAGTTCCAGAGGTGGGCTTCTAAGATGATCAGAGAGCTGGAGCACCACTCCTATGAAGAAAGGTTGAGGGAACTGGGCTTGTTTAGCTTGAAGAAGAGAAGGCTCTGGGGAGACCTCATTGTGGCCTTCCAGTACATGAACAGAGCATATAAACAGGAGGGGGAATGGCTGTTTACGAGGGTGGGTAGTGATAGCATAAGGAGGAATGGTTTTAAACTAAGACAGGAGAGATTTAGGTTAGGAAGGAAGGAATTGGGAGGAAGTTTTCCACAGAGGGTGGTGACGACTGGAACAGGTTGCCCAGAGAGGTTGTAGATGCCCCATCCCTGGAGACATTCAAGGCCAGGCTGGGTGTGGCTCTGGACAGCCTCGTCTGATGGTTGGCAACCCTGCACACAGCAGGGGGGTTGAAATTAGATGATCCTTTTCAACCCAGGCCATTCATGATTAAGTCTAATTAATGTCCACAGCCTCTGGCAACACACTCCCCTCCCAGTGAGGCATATCCTCACGCAGTTCTAGGCTCAGGAATGGCTTAATTGCTGAGGGGAATTAGTGGGCTTTTCTGCAGGACAGAGCCAGCAAAGGGACAGCATACTGGGAAGGGGCATAGTGACTTAGGCATGGATGACAGTAATGGTGGAGTTTGGATTGCATTTGATGAGCCTGAGAGATTAGATGGGCCCTATGTGGAAAATGAATTTCCTCTAAAGGGTTGATGCTGTGAGGATATCAGAGCCCATGGAGTCTGGTACCTTGGGAGAGTTTGTAGGATCTCTGGAGAGGGCATCTCCATGGCACTTAGTTTGAGAAAGCCTAAGCTCGAGCTAGAAAGTCAGTCTACTTAGTGATGCTTGTCTCTTCAGCTCTCCTGTTGTGACGAGGTGGGAGATGAGATCTGATCCTGCCCATCACCCCAGGTAGTGAGCCCACTGAGCAGGCAGACCCAGCCTAGTTCAGACAAAATAAGCCAAGAAGGCAACCTGGATGTGTATTGTTTGCCTGATCTTCTGAGTTTAGTTGGTCCATGGCAGGCTCAGGGAACCTTGCTGCTTACACAGGGCTTTCCTAAGATCTTTGAGAAGGTGGACCAAGATCTCACCTTTGCTTTTTTTCTTATGGTTCCTAGAAGACAAGCTCTTCAGAGCAGCTGGTGACTCTGAGACTCACTAGTGCGATACCAAGATTTAGTGGGAAGGAAAAAATGCCTAGAAGTCAACAAGGTTAGGTTCTTTGGGATTTCACAATTTGCATCTCACCTCTTGTCCTGCTCCTAAGATCAGTGCTGGGATCCTATGAAGAAACTCACAGAGGTTGCACTGAGGACTTGGATTAAATATAGGCAAGCCTGAAATGGCTTCCTTTCATTATAGCATCATAAATAAGCTTGCTTAGGAGAGAGGTCATTCTGTCCCTTTGCTTTCAGACTGTCACAGAATCACTGAATGGCTGAGATTGGAAGGGATCTCTGGAGGTCATATGGTCCAACCCCCACTTAAGCTGGGGCACCTAGATCAGGTTGTCCAGGACCATGGTCAGGTGACTTTTGAAGATCTCCAAGGAGGCATACTCTACAACTTCTCTGGACAAGAAATGCCAGCCTGTCACTTCCTAGTAGATTCACTTTAAAAGAAGAAAAAATCATGTAAACTCTAAAATGTCTCACATATCTATGGTTGAAAATGATGAATTCTTTTTCTTTTCATACAATACAGAAAATATGAACATATTAAATGAAACTTTATTTTCTGACATAAACTTTCTTGATCTAAAAAGAAATATGTAGAAACTTCTAATAAGTAAAATGATTTCAGGTATCACTTTTTCAATGTATTCATCTACAAATTCTAAGGAAAGTAAATACCTTTTTGGCAAGTTTTTAATTGAAAGCCTGTTTTTATTCATTCAGAAAAGATCTGGTTTCTTTTTTTTATGAAACTCTACTACATTGCCTGCTGCTATTGTAGAAAAACTGAGCTGGCTCAGTAGTTTGGTAGACAGCTGGTACTAAGTTTTCTACGACACTGTAAACTTTGCTGGTGAGATAAATCTCTGCTCAGTATATTTCTTAATAGTTTTGTTTGTTTGTTTGTTTTTGTTTTTGTTTTAACTTTAATATACTTATTTCTATGTATGTTAGCCACCCCTTTGGTGTTTTTGTTTTGTTTCTTTCCTCTTCAAGTTGTGGCTTCTACAGGTGGCACACTGCCCTCTGGCAGGCAGAGCACCTGCATTTTCTGTGCAGTTTCTAGTGTTTCAAAGAGTACCACTGGTAGCAGATGAAGAGGAGATACAGTATAATTTGTGATTACCTATGGTTCCACAGCTCTATGTGAAACAATGTACTCAGTGGGATAAAGGAAGAAAATGACTTCTTAACATGCTTTAAAATTTCTGTCTTCAGCAGCAAAAGGCTGCTGCTTTCTTGTCTCCTCCTCAAGGTGCTCCATACTGCTAAACATTATTTCCTGCCATAGGTATCTTCTGAAACAGCAGGGGGATACATTCAGCCTTTTCATTTTGTGTCTTCTAAAGTGTTCCTTGTGGCATTGTCTTTGATGGATAGGATTATGCTTTACATTTGCAAAAACGTTGTCAAATCATCGAGTTAGAAAAAATAATTTTTGCTGTTAATTTACATGCCAAATGTTACCAAAAGTCACTCATCAATAACATATCTGAAAGCCAAATACTCTGTTCTATGGCATCCCAGTTAAAATTTTGACTTTCCTGTACGTGGGTGCAACAGATGCTGACATGCTGAAGGCCTTGAAGCCTAAATCCAGCCCCTGAGGTCATAGCTACCTTTCCCTCTTGTGACTAGCGTAATGGTACAGAACTTATATCTGCTCTCTGACATCTAGCTGCTAAATAACAAAATAGCTACCAGAGGGCAATAACAATAACTGCAAATAAAAAAAAAAAAAAGTGCAGTAATCAGACTCAGGAGGTTAGACTCTTTGCAGCTGTTTCTAGCACTGTAGGTGTTAATGTGGTATGTTTATTTTGGAAAACACTTCTGCTGCCCTAAACTCTGAAAGTGGTCTGGAGTTGCACTGAAGACAGGCAAGGGAAGGACAGTACCTTTGTCCTTCCCTAAATCTCATGTGCATGTAAATGAGATGGCTTTGCGTCCTGGAGCTGTTAGAAAGTCAGGGAACTGAATCCTTCAGATGATTTCTGCAGCAATCTGTGTTGGTAAAAATTCCAATAGAAAAGACATTTTCTGCTAGAGCAGGTGTATATATAATCCACACCCCACCAGGTGTGGGTTATGCCTTCTTATGATAAGAATGAGGATGCTTTCGGTTCTGAGTGTGCTTTCCAGCAAATTTCAAGCTGCATTGTTCACCCCCTCAAGTCAGTTTTCTGTGATTGACCTCTTTTAAGTGACTAGCCAGAAGTTAATGAATCATGAGGCTGTCACAGAGGCAGTGGCTATAGAGGATTATTCCTGATTATTCCTGATGCAGCCTTCTCTGGTTTTGAAGTTGGATCTGCTTTGACCCAGAAGTTGACTTGTGTCCTCCAGGAGTTCCTTCTAGTTCAAATATGTGATTTGATGGCCAGGATGTTTTCAGGGAAATACCCATTTAACTCTTAGCTTTCTTCAAGTAGATAATATTTACTGCTGTTTCATACATATTTACATCTATTTATTTACTTTTCAATCTTGCTACCATTTCTGAGCAATTTTTTGCTGGCTTCAAAAAGGTGTGTTTTCTGCTTTCATATGTGCTGCTCACAGTGCTTCTGTCAGCTCAGATCACGTCAGGAGCTACTGACAACCCAGGGTCATGAAGCTAATGAAAACTACACCCACAGGTGGTGGGACATAGGAGAAGACAAAGCCAGACTAGTGGACAGATTATGGAGAGCAAATCTTATCACATTGCTGAAATGTGGCAAAACTTACCAAATAACTGAAATGCGTCATTCCTTCCTCCTCCACCCCTCACAGTTTTAAGCGATAGTGAGGCAAGAATCTTCAGATGTCTGCAGGAAGCTGCCCTCCCAAAGTAGTTCCAAGCAAGAAGAAAAAGCCATTTAATAAAAGAAAAACTATTATTCCGTATTCAATGAAGTAAGAGATTTACTGAAGAGCTTCAAAAATAGGAGAGTAGCACTAATACCTCCCTGAGTAAAAAGCATAGGAATTTAGACAGGTGAACATGGCAGCTCATCTTCAGAAAAGGTTACAGTTCTATTTTCCTTCTTCTCTGTGAAACTTCACAATGAACATAACTCCCTTATGTCTTTCCAGACAAGAAGTCTGAAGAACAGAAAAGTCTACCACAATTTTCAGGGTACCAATATGTTCTATGAATCTAGAGATGAAGGAAAACAGCAATTTTTTTTTAATATAGGAGCTGTGTAGCAAGGGGGAAAAATGTTAAAAAAAGATCTGGAGTCAAAACACTACATACAAAAGTTTATTTTATGAATACATTAAACTCTTGTGCACAGCACATACGTATAAAAATAGGCACAATTTCATAAAGAACTGGACCATTTTATGTTTCTTGTAAATTTACAGTCTCAGTTGTGAGTCTAATATGAGGTATATTTTAATGACAAAAAATAATGTGAGAACTTTGGCACCACTTTACTGTGCAAAATCTTGGAATTGAAATAATTAGTGAGGCATATATGTATTACTTTGCTTTTCCGCTGTGTGTGTGGCTCTATCTCCACATCTGGGGAAAACTGAATTTATTTTAATACAAGTTGTGCAGATATTGCTAAGCTTGCTAGTGTTTGTTAGTGGATAGACCTGCAGTTTGCTTAGATAACATAAAGAGCTGTGTCTCTGGACCAACTGAACAAACTGGCTGACTTGGCTGCAAAAGGCTGCAGAAGAAGGTATAGAAACTGAAGTGCTAAACCTGGTCTAAATTTGTTAACAGTACCAATAGCAGAAAGGCAGGGAGATGGCTGGGCAGTTATATCTTGTGTCTAGTAGTAGTACCATACTATCTCATGAATAGCTTAGGGAGGGAAGAGCACAGTGCTGTACACTGGGGAACAGAAAAATTGCTGAAACATTTTCAGAAGACAGTTATTAGTTGGAATATAATAGAGGTAGTTAGGTCAGTTACTGAAAGTTGTGAAATATGTTGTCAATTCAGAAAGACAGGCACCTGGAGAATACTGGCAGATTGATTTTACTAAATTGCTTTGGACTAGAGGACTGAAATATTTGTTAGTCATAGAGGATACATTTACTGGTTGGCCTGAAGCCTTTTCATGTTGAACCAATAGTGCCAGGGAAGTGGTAAAAATATTATTGAAATAAATTTTTCCAAGATTTGGAATACGCATAGGAATATCATCCAATAGAAGTACACATTTTGTAGTTAAAGTATTTGTTGAAATCAGTGAATTGCTAAACATTGTATGGAAGCTGCATACCCCTTATAGACTCCAATCTAGTGAGAAAGTGGGAAGAGTGAATGAAATGCCTAAAACACAGCTGAGCAAATATGTCAAGAGACCTCTATGGACTGGACTCAGGCTTTACCTTTACTCTTGTTGAGAATCAGAGTCCAGCCTCGAGGCCTTAGCCCATACAAACTGATGTACAGATGACCATCTCAGACTCCTGGGTTACCAGGAAAGATGCAAATACGGGGAAAATGATACAAGAAACTAATTGCTTTCAGGAGAGTCTTGCAAGAGATTAATAAATATGTGGTCTTAAATAAATCTCTGAGTCTGGATTCCTCATTGAATCCATTCCAACCAGGAGACTGGCATATATCAAACCCTGGACTTCTGAAACATTGCAAGAGAAGTGTAAAGGACCCTTACAAGTTTCCACCTCTATACTGCAGTGAAACTGAAAGTAAAAGGATTCTGGATTAATTATTCTCAGATTAAGAAGGCACCTTCCACATGGAAAGTTGAATATACTACCTCACTATTGAAAGTTAAGATAATTAAGCAAGCATAAAGTAACATTGCTGGCGTGAATTTGCTTTCTAGGCTGTGAAGGATGGAAATGTAATGTACATTTACAAACAGTGGGGAAACTAGCTAATGTAACTAATACCTCTGGTTGCTGAATATGTACCCAGTTATCAGGGAGCATGCAAATGGTATCCACTAGCAGGAGTATTGTTTCTGATAGTTATTTCTGTATGCTGCAATTATTGTTCTGACTATTGCTGGAGATATAATAAACTGATATAGTGAAGGTTTTTGTACATTAGTTACAGATCCTCAAAGGAAAAGGAGGGATTGATACAAGTTGTGATCGTATTGTTAAGATGGTTAGTGTTTGCTGATGGATATCCCTGCAATTTGTATAGATAACAGAAAGAGCTGTGTCTCTGAACTAAGGAGGAAAGGAAGTTCTGCTGAGTCATTGTGCCCAGGAAATAGGGGGTCCTGTTTGGAATCAGTTACTGAGTATGTAACATGCCTCTGGGAAATTTCCACATATGTAGCATACCTCTGGGAAAAGTTCTGCCTGTGTAGCACAAGTAATGTATATAAGCTGAAGAACTTTCGTGCAATGCATCTGTGGTAGGAGGAGCATGTCCCCCGTGAATCCAGTGCTGATAATAAAGTATTCTTGCTTTCTAACTTGAGTCTTAAGAGAGTTTTCTGATTGACTGATTTACGGTATCAATCTAAGAGCATAATAAAATAGCAGTGAAGATTGTTTTGTAACAGAGGTGGATTAGGCCTTAAGTTATCATGGGATCTGCCTATGCAGGAAGAAACATTGAAAATGTGCAAAGTCTGAGCCACACAGGCCCACATGGGGAATTCATAGCAGTGCTTTCAAAGATGGTAGCTCATTTCATGACTTTGTGCTAATGCACACTAAGATGCTTTGAAAGTGACCATCAAAAAAACCTGTCAATAATAGGTTTCTTATTTAACACTGACTTGGGAAACTGATTCATTTTCACAAGTTTGACTTCACATAGTCACATATCCATGGAACTATTCTTTTCAAAAATGTCTTGCTTAAGAATTTGACAGATCATACCTGTATCTGTATCTATAACCTTCACTTTATGTAAATTCTGCTTGTGAATGATATTTTTTCCTTCTGTGGCAGCTCAGCAAATTTATCTGGAATTATCTAACAGGAGTGGCAGTCTTTCAAAGTCTTCTGTCTATTGTGAGCTGCCTCTAGACTGCTTGCACATGCACAGCAAGGTGTCAGTAAATGCCTTGACTCCTCTAGTGAATGTAGTCAAACATTCACTTAAGAGTCTCTGTCAGAGTATCCTATCCAGCTAGTCTAAATCGGCACAGTGCTGCAATACTGCACTAGTTGTATTTGAGGGGCTTGCTGCCAAACTTATCACGCCTGTCAATGGCATATTAATCAGGACTCCTCTCGTATTAATCAGGATTCCTGGCATTGAAACCTTCTGTGGTTTCAGTGTTGGCTTCAAGTGTTGATGTGGCTGGCACTGGTACGTAGTATGAACAAAGCAATGGTGTTAAGAGAAACTTAGCAGAGTGAGTGGTTTGGGTTTCCAAATATCCACCAAAAGAGCATCTGCAGGAGTTTGCAGTTCTTGAGAAGAAGTTCAGCCCAGTAGGCTGCATATAAAGAGGCTTCTTGTGATGTGTTTCTACAGTTTGTTCTTGTTGACCCATATGTATGAAACAGAGTCAGTGAGTCTGATTCTCATCTTTCATGCCAGCTGTCCCATTACTTAACAGTACTGGCAACAACAAATTACTCCAGACTACACTGGCTTAAGAGGAAAAAGATTTCATTCTAACCTAATGATACTGGTGTAATCAGAAACTAACATTTGTGTCAACATTCAGACAATGATTTCTTCTGTCCATACACTCTTCCTACTTTCTTCAAACTTCATTTCATAGACAATTAGGAATATAACACAAGAATACAGATTGCTAGCTAACACTGCTGTACTCTGCCTATCCACACCTTTAGGGAACCAATGCTAACTTAACTGACATCCTACAAACTTTTCTTTGACACAATCTGTCCTCTGCTTTTTCTCTTAAAATTCATTTTTTTTCTAACGCAAATGGCTGCATACATTGTGGATGAGCAAAATGTGCCAATCTAGCTTCTCTCTACATATTTCCAGATCAGAAAATTAGGAGTAACTCATTTCCTTTGCCATATACAAGTTGTCCCATTTGTGTGTAAGAAGTAGCCCATTTTTTTGGCTCTTCGCTTATGCTGTGATCACCACTTACATTCAAGCAAAATAAATTCAAGTGTAAATCACACAAAACTAGCTGGAAAACTGTGTCATATTCACAAAAGGATTGCGTTGACAATTATTTAGAAAGTGTGGCTGTAAATGTAGCTTTTGTAGGCATGTTCTTTGGGCCAAATCTTCTGCACCTATAAAATGAGAGTCTAATTTGGCTACTTTACTCCATCTGAGAATCTGGCCCTGAACAGTGTTTTTCATACATGTCAGAAGGCTCAAATTTATTATGAATAGACATCCCCTACATATAGAATGGCATGTCAAGGCTGGATGTAGTCACATTTTAGCTGCCCATGGGAGATTATATTGCACTCAGATGTTCACTTCTGCGGCAGCGTGGTCCATCTATGCTGAAAATGCTCATGCTCTGACATTGCACTGAATCTGTTTTCAAATTTAGGAGCACACCATCAATACAAGAACCTCAAGGCTACTGGTAACCAACATTTATAGTGACTATTGACTTAAGGCCTCTAAAAATACTCTTTCAAAGACACAGAGAATGTAGCTTCATTGGTAATATGGAAAAAGATTGTTAAGATAGTTAGGAAAGGTTATGCGTCATTTGTATATCTTCTAGGAGAGATTTGGGGAAAATTCCTCATAGCTTGCCATGTTATTTTTGAATATGATGATTTGCAAATGATGGAAATTGGAATTATAGCATAAATTCCTGTGCAACTATCTGGGAGGGTGGGCTTATATAATTTCTTTCTTCTTCTGTCCTTCATATCTTGGAGAGGTATGATAGAAAAGAACCAAATATACTTAAAATAGTAAATAGAAGGGAATTCAAGACAGAGAAATTTCCTACAATAACCCTTTGCTGGAAACTTTAATGAATTCCCTACAATTTATAAATTACATGTTGCAGTTCTATTTTAGTTCTTAAAGACAAAAAAAAGATCAATCTGAAATTTAAAATGTTTCTTTAAAGTATTTACTTTTTCATGTGTGTATGTACATAAGAGCACCTAAGTGTCTAGATATAGGATGCATCCAGAGATACATTATAAGTATATAATTATTTAGATACACGCACATCCCATATCTATGTTTATATATTGAAAGTGTACACTTCTGCATTGGAGGTTGGTCTAAACTTAAACAGCACACAAAGTGCCAGTCGGGTGGCACTCAATTTCCTCATATCCTCATGTATTCTGCATTTGGGATCAATTTCTGATTTATCCTGTGGCTCTATTCCGGTGGAAATTTACTGTAGGTTTTCATTTTATCAACAAGTTCATGTGAGGATACCCTGCAGAATCTTTTCAGAAACAGAGGGGCTCCAGGGATAGACAGTTTACTTGTGTAGAAATGCTTGTGGAATGAACACCATCATAATCAAAATCAACTGAGGACCTTACGAGACAGAATCCATGTGTACAATTGTAGAAGAGGAGATACAGGCAGATATTCAGATGGAGCAAACTACTTGAATCTGATGAAGTAGTCATCTGATGATTTGGCACGTGATGTGTAAACAGCTCATTATGAAGGCTTATTTTCTGAGGTAATAAATATAAATTTGTAAATAATAAATGATTGATTAGATAATTATTGCAGAAACTCTACATTTTTCAAATACTTTTTTCCCTTTGCACTCTAACTTGTATTTTGTTTTGATCAGCACCAAATGAGGCACACAGCCATGTAAAATTTGTACACAGTAGAGGAGAAGCAGAATACGTATTCTCTATGTTGAATCTGTTACAAATATTTTCATCCAAATACATACATACACATATAGATTTTTTTTTCAATGAACAACATACATACTCTACCTGGGAAATTATTCCAATGTGCAAAATGAAGTGGTTTTTCTTGGGGTTTAGATCTTCTCCTTTGATCCTCTCATATTCTTGCTAAAAAGTGGGTCGCTGTCATAGCAGGAGAAACTTTATTGCCTTTCTTCACTCTCCCATGTTTGCTGAGTGCTATATAAGCACCATGGTAAGCATTTGATTCATATGCATTGTAGTTATTGGGCAGCAAGGTTTCTTTGAATTTGCACTCATCTTGGAAATTAGCCTATAGAATAGGAAGAGAGAAAAAAATAGAACAAAGCAGGTAGAATTAGTATTTCAGAAAGACTCAAATCACTTTTCTTGCTAATGTTTTTACAGATAAAGTGTTCATTATAATGTACAACAGGTGATGCCATAGTGTCCAGATCTAACAGTAAATCTCCCAGCTCTGTGCTTAATTTGTTGTTACATGAACTTGGATGTCACCTGTCTGGATAACGGACTGTATACTTCCTGTGGTAGGTCAAGTTAAATGAAAATAATGGATTTCTCCTTTTCTTCTTCTTTTTTTTTTTTTTTTTTTTTTTTTGTAAGCAGTTATTTGCCAGCATCATGCCCTTTATCATGCCCTTTTATCCAATTGCTTTATTTCAGACCTCCCCTCTGCAAGAGGCACTGTGATTTATGAAAGAATAATGTCCTGGTTGTTAAAAACTTCAGTTCTTTCGCAATTAGCAGCATTTGGGAAGAACTGGTTGCTTGAATAAAATCTTTGTTTATCACTAAATGTTTTCTTTTATTAAATCATGGGTGATGATATATTTAACTGTTAATGGGATATGCAATACTTTCTAATCTGGGAAAACAGTTGTATTTATTTCAATGTTATGTCACCTAAGTCCAAGGAAAGGGAGAGGACATGCAAAGAATAGCAGGAGCAATGCAGAGCACTGAGAAAATTAGAAGAGCAAGAAGAACATAAGATGACATAAGATGCCTGGCGCATGAGACACTACCAGTGCTGTTCTACTTGAACATCTTTGTAATAAAGTGATTCAAAGCTTGTTAGAGCTTAGCTTAGGACATCATGTGAATGCACACCTACTACAGTTTTTAAAAATATGTTTGAAAACAAATGAGACTGAGTAGAAACTAGAATATATAGATAGGTAAATGGATAGATAGATAGATAGATAGACACAGACAGACAAAAATCAAAGGAAGCTCTGGATCCAGACCCTGCATTTCTTTAGAAAGCCTTGTTTAGCACAGCATTTGGGCTTCTGGAACTTTTATGTGCTAGAAATCAAAATTGAGCAAAATAATATTCTCAGATTGGAAACTTAAAATATCACATTGTCCTATTTCTGCGAGAAGGAATCAATAATAGTTACAGATCATTAACTACATTTGGTATTTTATTAAGCAGTGAAATAATTACAACTACTGTAAAGGAACTGACTTTGTTGTTTCATGATCAAAAATAAAATAAAATAAAATTTAAAAGCTTAATTCATTCAGTATCATTCATTACTTTGAGATGGACTCCTTGCCCAGAGTCAGACTTTTTCAAACAAGCTTACTTACGGGTGCCTTTTCTACTATATTTTGAGAATGAATATTCAGGTATCACAGAGTAAGCTGTATTTAAACAGCACAGCTAGCACTTTCTAGATGAGAATGATGGAGATTATGTTTCAGTATGACTTGCATACCACAGTTAACAGCTATCACTGTTTCTTTGCTCTTTGAGAATGATCTCAGAAAACATTCTTAAAATAGCCACAGATGGATATGTGGGCTTTGTACGGTAGAATTCCCTATTCTTCCTGGTGAGGTTGTTTTGGTAGGAAGAGGAACACTGTCATGATTTTACTAACTGCAGCTAGCATAGATAGCTCCAAATCTCTCTCCTACACATGCATGTACATGCACATCAGTGCACAGAATCACACACACACTTTACCTCTTAGGGTTTTTTTTCACAGCACACCTGTAAGTATAATGCAGTTCTGGCATCAGCAGAATTCTCTGTTACTAGAACATGGTTGCAGTGCAAAGCCCTTAGAAGATACCTAATTAATCCTATTAAGTCCTATTTGCAAAATACATTCAGTTTCCCAGCTCTCTGTACATCCTACTGAAAAACTTTAACATACTCCTAACAGCTGCACCTCTTGATGCTCTGAATAACACTGATGACATTAGACTGGGTTGGCTTTATGTAGTTGGAAGGCAGTTTTCTCTGCTTGAAATCAGAGATTTCTCAGAGGAGGAAAAACAAACAAGCAAACAACAAAAAAAGTTTACAGCTTTTTTTTTTTTTAAAGTTTGAGACATTATTCACATTTATACTCACAGTTCCATACAGCTTCCCCTTGTTGTTCATTCCAACGAAGAGAGCACTTTCCACACCAAACAGGCTTACAACACCTCTTTCTACAGTAGATATTTCAAAGAGGCCTAAAAAATAAGGTCAGTAGAAATGTTATCACAGAATTTATAGCTAATCAAAGGCAACTCAGATATGACTGATTTATTTTAAATCCCTAGTGAACATACTATATTTTTTATTATAATTATTTATCTAGCTGTGCATAATAGAAGCACATATAAATGATGTTTTTTTTTTTTTTTTTTTTTTTTTTTTCCCCCTACATACTGAAGGATCTTATAATGATTATTCTGGAATCATATTCTTATCCTATAGAATCAATTTTGCTCACAGATGTCAAATTCTCATATTCTTGTGGGCTTCCTAATATTTACATTTCTTGTATCTGCTTAGTTTATAATTACAGAGTATGTTATTGGTCTCTCGAGAAGCATGGCTTGCATTTGAAGCCCTTTGTGATATCTTAGTTGCAAAAAGTTTTAGCTACTGCCTTCAAAGACAAATTCAAACCCACAGGACTAATGCTTTTCTTTTAATCTTGCAGTTGCAGAACAGCAGCCATAAGAACAAGCAGACCAGGAAGAGTGAGCCTCTTCAGTTACAATGTCCCAAGACTAGGATTCCAAAATCATGCTTTGGATCTGCAAGCTCAGTGACAGTCTCCTGAATTCAAAGGCAAATGAGAAGGTGAGGAGTGAGCAATGCAGTAGAAAGAAAGTTTTCGACCTGGTTTGTCTTCTCTGGTCTGTGCAGTAAAGTAGAGCAAAAATAAATTGTATCTAAATTTGTCTAAGCATTTGTAACATGTTTCAGTGTGGAGGATTTCAATGTCGATTGATCTCAGCGAACTTTAAAAGGCAACAGATGTAGCACAGATAAATAATATCAAGTAATAATACTTGCATTCTATGAATGGTAATTACTAGAGTTCACAGCAATTAAGTGACATATATTCTATTTCATTTCAGGATGCAACTCACTGTATTGGTTTTCATTGTGAACTCCATTTATCCTTCCGTCTGGGAGGATTTGAAGATGAAACCCGATGCCCACGTTGCAGTAAAGCCTCCGCTGCCTCTTGATTCCTAGCAAGTAGTCATTCTCCCACTTCATATCTGACTTTTCCCCTGACATCTCAGAAATGGATCTGGACAACAGAGATTGCCATCCTCTTTCCAGCAATGTTCCATTACTTCTGCTTACAGCTGGGTGTGTTGAAGCAATCCCAACTAGAAAACCCAGGAGAATAAAAGCAGTCAATGTCTGGTGAATGGTGACTTCACAAGACATAGTGATGAGAAGTCTTTGTGCAGTGGTCATCCAGTCAACCTCCAGGGCATGTGGTCAGAATTAATGGCCCTAAAAATACTGCCCTTCTTATTTTTCTCCCTTCAGCATGGTGGCATAGGCTTATTTTTGGAAAGCAAATGGAGAATGCTGACATGAAACTAAAGCCTAAGAGCAGTCGGGTTGGAAGCAGAGACAGGCCAACAGCACTCAGTTTGGTGGGGACTATGCTTTGGAGATCTTGCTCTCCTGTGGGCGGCCTCAGTATTGTTTGCTTGACCAATCTTTATAGTGCTGACGCTCCCCACATCATGACTGACATCAACAGGATACCGGAGGTAAGATTGCTATGGTGTAACACTAATCTGCTCTACTTCTGGGATGACTGAGTTTTGATGAGTGCTGTCATCCATGACCAGAGGAAGGAGTGAGGTTTCACTGGCTGCGGAAAGCAATGGAATCAAGTTGTTTGGGCCTCACAGGGACTTCCTTATTTAGAGAAGAGGATGTAAAAACAGTAATGGACCTCACCAGTGAGCAATGAAAACTTTGCAATAGCTTGCTTGGCAGCATGATCACTGTACCTCAGAGTAGCTCAATATTTGGGAAGAAGTGGCATGACGTGGCTATTTTTGTTTTTATGCATATCCAGCAAATCCAAGGCACCAAACACTATACTGGTCCATGCACTAGCAGCTTGTCTGTACCTCTGAAAGGACTGTTCCTGGCCCATTAATGCAGAGGTAAGCAAAGTGAAAGATGGCACTTGCTCCTGTTGCTTTTATTCAAACATACTTATGCTTGCAGTGGCAATTCTGCTAAGCCAGTTGTGCAGGCAGGAGCAAAGATTTTGCAGTTATAAGTAGAAAGGGTCACTACTAATGTTGTTAAGTACTTGTGTTTTTCACTGAGGTGACTTACAAATGAACACATTTATTTGGGAACGATGTGCACATTACACAGTGAATGAATCTTGGATCTAATCTTTTGAATACCCATTCAGCTGTGCAATTATGAGGGGTGCTCTGAAAGTAATACTTCCTATTTTATTATGTTGGCCCATGATGTCAGAGATGGATGTTGGTGGTATGGCAGTAGAGGTTGAACTTTCCCACCAATATTCTATTACATTTTGTTGCCATGTGACAGATGGCAGCAGAGAGGCGGTCTGACAAAAGGGCATCTGACATGGAGCAGATTGTTCAGAGATGTGGTGGATACCCATCTCTGGGAACAATCAAGTTCAGGATGGACCAGGCTGCGAAGAACCTGTTGTAGATGCCCTTGTTCATTGCAGGGGAGTTGGACTGGATGACCTTTAAAGGTCCCTTCCAACTTAAATGATTTTATGAGTCTATGATTCTTTGATTCTGTGATTCTGTGGAATCACATATGAAGCAAAAGCATGTAACTGAATTCCTCCACGCAGGAAAAAAAAAAAAAAAAAAGCATCCATTGACATTCATTGATGCTTGCTGAACATTTATGGAGAACAAACAGTGGATGTTAACACACTGAGGTGGTGAGTGGTGTGTTTCAGCAGTGGCAACAGTGATGTGAATGACAAGTCATGTGCTGGAAAGCCATGCAGATGTTGACAAGCCCAGCAGGTAGGTTCTTGTTCATTGTCAGTGAAAATGAATAACATATGGTAGTGACTATGTTGAAAAATAGTGTTTTGCATCAAATAGTGTTATTGTGCTTTTTGTATCTCTTGTAGTCTCCAAGGAAATAAACCAAAAGCCTACCTGTCAGAGCTATCTCAGTACATTTGTAAGACAAAGACTTTCATAATGCATTAAAGAACTAGAGAGAGGGAAATGGCAATTCCTCCCTACTGTTTCACCGTTTCTTTTTCTCAAGACCAAGTGCTTCTTTTCTTTTACTTCTTTTCTTTTTTCTTTTCTCTCTCTCTCTCTTTTTTTTTTTTTTTTTGTAAATTATGAGCATCCTCATTTCCTCTTCTTCTTGAGACTGTCTAACTTAATTGATTACATTTTTCACTGATGCTGTTTTCTTCTTTCTCTGATGTCTATCAGATGTCTCTGTACATTACAAGGGATTTTGAACGATTTCCAATTCAAAAGATTCTCTGATTCTATGATCAGACATCCATCTTAATTAGTTTTATGGGGTTCATCAATACATGAGGTGGATAAAAATTACTGAGCTTTATGCAAATACTTTTGCTAATATATCTGGCATTTTTTCACAGCACAGAACTTGTATCATTTGAGATGCCCCAACATTAGTAAGGAGAGTACCCGGATGTACAACCGAAGTGAGCAAATCAGGCGTGACACTCAGTTTCCCTTTAACAGGGATGTAACATGAGGCCACAAGTCTAAGTACTGTGAGTGACAAGGAAGAGATGGCAACTTGGAAGGTGGGAAGTCAGAATCAGTGATGTATGAAATACGGACTACACTCTCGAGAGGGGATTGTACCAAGTGGCATTTCAGAGCCTCTCTGTCTTGGTTGAAGCAAGTGCTCAAGTTATCTTCTGCCTTTTGCTCACAGTGAAAATCTTCATACCACTTTCTCTACTGCCTTTTATTTTGTCTCATGATTTTTCAGCTATGCAAAGTTCACACGTAATTTTTAGCAAGGAGTGTCACAATATTTTCACACCCTTTCAGCACAGCTACAGAGCCTCTGTGGGAGGCCAAAGCAGATGGGAAACAAGTCTCATGGCCACTGTTACAGGGACAGAACATTGATTTCCTACATTGTTTTATAGTTCTGTCTGAAGACCTGCTCATTCCCGAAGCATGTGACTCCTATAAAGAAAAAGCTTAATCTCTCAGAGACGTCACTGTCTTTAAAATATGTATTGTAATATTTACTTCCAAGCGTTGCTTGCTTTTCCCTAAGAAATGTTTGAAGCATAATTTTGCAGTTTACACATCATTAGGGCAGCAGAACATAGTGGACAGAAGAGGATGCAGAGCTGGCTTTTCATCCCAGGTTTCCATCACTTTTATCAGTTTTCTTATAGCAAGGCTAGTCCATAGACTAAAACAGCTTCTCTAAATTGTGCTGACATAGCTGCCACCACAGATTTCCAGCAAGTCACTCTGTTGAAAGGAGTATTTTGTGGGAAGTACTCTCTTGTGTCCTAGTATCCTTGATCTTGCCTGAATTTCTCCCTGCAGTAGAACAGAGGAAAAAAGACAAGGGCTGATCATGGCATCTGAAGATCCCCATGTGCTGAGAACATCCTGAAATGCTGAAGGCAGGAAGGCAAGAGGGGATAGGGTTCTGGGTTAAACACAGTTGCTAGATGTTAGTACAGAAAACTAGGATAAATTCTTTGAAGTCTCTAGGATGTATTGCTTTTGCATTTAGTCAGTCCAGTTGGAAAGTGACTACCAAGACCTGTTATGACCCAGAGTTGCTAGAGCAGGGGACAGCTTCCTACTTACAATTTCTTGTTAAGCATATGCAGCTGAGTGAATACAATATGGGAAGGGTGAAGAAATTATGTGCACTTCTTTTGCTTGATTCAGAAATTACATAATAGCTGAAATTGTGATTTCACTGGAATATCTGGCAGTCCTAACACACAGAGTCTTGATACCTAGACTAAGACAAAATGGTGTGTAGTCGAGAATTGAAGTTTACATCATAGTCTTATATTGTTCAGCAATTCTGAATTGGAACAAAACAAGTCCATCCCATATACTGATCTGCAGCCAACAGGTTTCTGAATTCTGGAGTATTAGCAAAGAGGTCTGAATAAGAATTTTTTGTGTAAGTTCTAGAGCTCCTGATTGCATTAGAAAAGCCTTATCTAAAAGATATTTCATTTTGGTTAAGCTTGTCTTTTTAGTCTGTGAATTCACTCTCTCTGGAAAACACACATGCATCTTTTTTATTTTTCAGATATACATTGTTCTGGCATTATGTGCCCAGCAAAATTTGGGAGACATCGAGAAAGACAGCAGTAACATTTGCAGTAAAATAAATTCTGTGAAGTCCATACTGGTAGAAAGCTATCTCAGCAATCAACCTTTTCTTACTCAAAGTCTTAAGACCCAAGATTGCAGTGGTTGCCACCTAATTAAAGTAACAAGATTTCATTGACAGTATTTTAATACAATATTAAAATAAGCCCCCTTTGGAACACAGAAGCACATATCCACTTTCAGATAGTCTAGGAAAAGCCAAGCAGCTGAGCAGTAATGTGATACAGATACAGAGTATGTCTTTCAAAAATGCACAATGGGCTCCTAGGTTCCATTTTCAAATCTCTTGAAAGTCTCTGTCTATTTTAAGGCCTGGGAGAGCAGTCCCTCACTCAAAAGCAGAAAGTCATACTGTATTTGTTCTTGCTGTGCTGAATATGCAGGCTGCTGGTGGAACTGAGAAGAAGGGGTAGAAAACCGACTATTGTGGTCGGGTAAGTATTGTGGACTTTGAGCAAGTTCCATAAAACTCTCTTAAGCCTGGTATAAACATGCGGCCACATCATATCATCTTTAGGAAAATGGGGCTTGCTGCAGTTGAGTTGGCCAGCACGAAGAGATTTGTAACAAAAATACTTTTACAGACAAAACACCTGAATATTGTATGAAAGCAGGAGAAAAAATAATGCAGCAGGGGTTACGAAAATGGTCTATCTTGATATGCAAGGACTCAATTAACAGCAGTAAAACCACTAGTATGTTGTTGGCATTAAGATCAGAAGGCCCACACTGGACTGGACCACAGTGCAGAAGACTTGAACACTGATCACAGGACAATGACAAAAACAGTTATACTTCCCTGCATTTGTTATTCCTCTTCTTGTTAACTCACAAATGAAACAGATTTTTAGCCAAATAGATACTACCAATTAATAAAAAGTTGATGGACAGCAACCTTACCTAAGATAGTTAGAGACTGATACCAACAAGCTTCTGAAGAAAAGTATTGCCTCATTACAACTGTTGACTCCCTAAGCTTATATAAAAGATGTGTTCAAAAACCAGTTTATCATCACCAGCCAAAATGAAATCAAAATACGTACTAAGGATGTAACACCTGGCCTCCATCATCTTTCATGTCACAGGGTGCAACGCTGGCCAGGCCACTTGGGCACACAGGTCTTGGTGCATATGAGAGTATGGGTAAGAGAAAATAACACAGTGAGCTGTTTAATCATCTTCCCATTCCAAAACAAGGGCTCTCACTGAGATTTTGCATGCTAATTTCCTACAGGCAGGTAGAAATGATCAAACACCTTGACGTTCTTTGGAGAGAATAGAGGAAAAGTTTCACTCCCAGTAGGAGACAGGAATGTATGGATGCTAGTTTGCATGAAAAAAATCTTTGTTTACATCTTGTTTGAGCTAAACTCATGTTCATAATCTGGAGAAGGTATAGCACAGATATGCCAAATATGCTCATCTTTTTCTCCCAGGGCTATTCCCACAGAAGTTAGTTCATAGGGATACAGAGTAACTTTACTGCTATTTCTGGATCAATCTTGCTTTTCATGACATGAACAAAAATTCCTTCTTGTAGCAGAGTTATATCTTGGTATATCATGATGTAACAGCAGAACTTGCAAGATCTGTCCAAGGCTTACACCCACTTAAAGCATGGTGTAGAAACCCAGAGGCAGGAAGACCTCCAGGAAATGAAACTGTTTCAGATTTTCTTCTTTTCCAGGGACTTGGAGCAGGTAGCTCACACAGCCTTCAGAAAGGTGGTTGGTGTTGAGTAGGAAGTGGAACAGCCAAAGCAACTTCTGGTTGCACTGACTCCCCTGTAGAGCTCTTGCTAGTGCAGCTTGAAGGAGCCTCAGATTTGGGACTTCTGGTCCTTCCCTACATTCTAGGGCACAATAAAATCACACCAAGAACAGTTCTGAGATGTCTAAGTCTGTCTCTTCATATCTTGCAGAGATTGAGATGACTTGCAGAAGACAGAGTTGTGAATCCATGGCTAATCTTTTGGTTCCCAAACCAGTGCTCTGCCAACACCAGCCCACACTGCCTCTCTCATCACATCCTTCAGTTGTTTCCACTTGGAAAGGTCCAAGGGCAAAATACTGAGCTAAAAAAGTGACAGCAGGCAGCCCCCACAAAGATCTGTTCTGTGTTATTCATTGGAAGAATAGAATAATATAAACAGCACTTATTATAATTTTTGTTTATTATGTATATGGTCTTCTCATTACAGTAGGAACGGGGACACTGCATAAACAGGGACATTAGATGGCCCATTCAAGTAGCATCATTAATAGAAAAGCAGAAATGATATTTTTTTATTGGTGATTGTAGTGTGGTTTTGGTTAGGAGACTCACTGTGGAATCCATTCAGATAATTTACCGTAATCACGTATTAGAGGTTAAAGACAATTTCATCTACTTGCTAGGTGAATGTAACTTTCTTGTTTTATGTTCCATTAGTTCAAATGAGGGCTTTCTCTTGTACACCAATTCTATATCTCTCGGTCTGGATCTGTCCTCATGTGTTGAAGAACTCTTAATACTGACGTTTCCATGCAGACATGATTTCTTTCCTGTTTTTTTTGTTTTGTTTTGTTTTGTTTTTTTGTTCTTGGTTTTTTTTTTCTTTTTTTTTTTTAAGGGGTTGTTTATTTATTTTTGCATGGTAGGCAACACTGAAAGTCTAAAGCTTAGAATTCAGCTTTGACAGCTGTTACACTTTGTTTCTTAATTTCACAAGGAAATGACCCTGTCTTTGACTTCTCCTGCACTCTTCCCCTGTCTCTTCAAATTCTCCTTGCTGTGTTAGTGAAGAAGGAGGAGATAGGAAGATACAAGGCTGATCTAGCTGATCAGTGTCAGGAACAGTGCATCCCCAAGTCCTGACCATAGCTACTTGGTGTGGAAGTAGTCCTCAGATCCATGGTATTTAGGAAGTGTGGTTAGATCTTTGGAATAAGTAGAAGTGTTTCTAGCGCACATCTGGACTGCCTGTTGGTCCCCAGGAATGGAGGAGAAGTATTATCACTTCATGCTTTGGCTATACTCACCATGTCTGAATATCAAATATATTATCAATTATGGTATTATCAAATTATCAATTATGGTATTATCAAATAATCAAAATACCATGACATGCCAAAATACCATCAAAATACAAGAGCCAGGCACTTTTTAGTGGTGCCCAGCAAAAGGACAAGGGACAAAGGGCACAAACATAGGGTGTTCCATCTCAACATGAGAAAAAAATTCTGTGAGGGTGGCAGAGTGATGGAACAAGCTGTCCAGAGAGGGTATGGAGTCTCCTTCTCTTGATATATTCAAAACCTGCCAAGACAATTTCCTTTGCCTTACTAGGGAACCTGCTTTATCAGGGGCTTGGACTAGATTATCTCCAGAGGTTCCTTCCAATCACTAAAATTTTGAGATCCTGAGTGTAGTGCTACACCCATCACTTTGCTTTGCCTGCATGTCATCATCTTTGATGGGATTCATGATAACTGCCAGCTACCAAGTGACTCACAGGCAGTAGGGACCCCAGACTTTGTCATTCTTGAGAACTGCATGTAGCGCCCATTATTAAAGGTAGACCTGAAGAATCAGTGGATCAGATGGGCACATGAACTTCCATCTGCTGAAAAACAGTAGAAATTGACACTGTGCCAAGGAAAGTAAAATATCCTTTAGTGTTATGCAGCACTTCCCTGAATTATTTCGAAGGTTTAGAAATCAAGTGAAACTTGCAGAGGTGCAGGAAGGCTCCATAAACAGAGCTGAGTAGGCTACTTATCAACACAAGAGTGGTGTGTATCATTTTGCATTTAGTAACATCAGCTTGCAGGACTTCCCATGATTTATGGATGGCTTGAAAGAAAGACCCACTTCCATGGGCAGTGGGTCCCATGGGAACCACTGGGCATGGGAAAAATTACCCCAAATGGCTAAAAATATATCCAAAATAACAACTGGTTGTCAAACAGTGGTTTCCAAAAAGCTAGTCAACAGAAGCATTCACATTCTCTTGTGTAGCTGGTCAAGCTTGAGGGAAAGCTCATATCACTGACCTGCTGCAATTTCCACTGTTTATTGGTGAACAAGGAAAGATTTATGTCTCAAAAAAGGAGGCTTAGTTGGCTTGTGCTGGTAGGGATTTTGCTGCGGAAATAGGCAGGCAGAACAGTGATAATATGGATGCACACAAGGAGTGGCTGAAGAAGGCATGCCCCTGTTTGTGGAGTGATGCTATTTCTGCCTGGATTTGAAAGTGTTCATTGGAACAAAGTTGAAACGGTCACTATAAATTACTTATATGAATGAGTACAGAGCATTTTGGAGAATTATAATTTATGCTGGGCAGATGTTGTTATGGTTCAGTTTAAGGCACTTAAAATAAGACTTCTGGGAGACTACCAAACCAGCTTCAAGTCTGGTAACTACTCAGCTCAAGACACTAAATTTATATGTACAGGTTCCATTACTGAGAGGGGGAGAACAGGCCTTGAACTACTATTGAAACCACTACGTTTCAAAGATGTTCTGGTGATATTTAACATTGCTGCAAATGAAGTAATGTACATTAGGAAAGAGATGATAATGTCATGTTCATATGACTCTCCTTGTCTGGACCCAAATCAACTTAACTAAAAGATTTGCTACCCAACACTTTTGTCATTCACAGTAAAAACATCTTGAAAGAATAGGAATTCTTCGTGGTAAGCTGATTTCATGCATGTTTAAAACTGATCAGCATACCAAGTCAACTTGAAAAAGCTGTCTGTCTGGATTCAGATGGTCATGCATGTCCTTCCCAAAGACAGAACAGCAGGAGGGAGAAATCAATCCATTTCAGCTGAGAAATCAGAAAGGCAGACATCAAGCCCTATTTTGGTCTCCACTAGGCAGCTTTAGAGTGCTTTATAACACAATAGCAAAGCTGTAACCTCATGTCATTTTGTAAATTACACAGCGGATGTCCTTTCATTCACAGAGAAATGTTTACACATTATGAGACCGATTTCGAAGTGTTTTTTACAAATAATGCTTCCATAACTTTTATATATTTTTCTTTGCTCAGTTTTATCCCGGTACACTAAGTTAAAACCTTTCTTGGAACATGCAGTAGAAAATTGCCTCCTGTTTATCTTTGCAGCCTTTAAATATTTACAGATGATTCTTAATATTCCCGTTCACCTGCCATTAAATCAATATTACTCTTTATCTCTTCAAATGTAACACTCTTGGAAGGGCACACAAGGCCAAATTCTGCTATCAGTTACATCTACATAATTTTTGAGTAAATCAGTGAACTTTAGCAGAATTTGAATTTACACCAGCAAAACACAGAGCAGAAAGTACCTGCTAATAAAGGTGTCTGTTAGTCAATAATTAGGAAGAATATAAAAATTATCATCACATCCTTCAACCGTAACAGATTGGCAGTTTTCTGTGACAATATTTTTTGCTGTATTTCTAATGATTTCAATGAAGATTTAGGGGAAGTGAACTGCAACAGCCATCTAGAAGATGTCAGTAACTTATCATGGTTCTTCTGACAAGTTAAGATATGGTCCATTAGTCTGCTTTGAGTTCACTTATGGTTTAAAAAACTTCTATGATTTAAAAAGCTGCTAGCTTTTTCTTTGTTTTTCTTTCTGTGTTACAGATAATATTTCATACTAGCTGCTCATATTTATATGTATGCATTACAAATATGACACGAGAAACTTATTTTGTTCTGTGACTTCTTTTGCTTTATAGGTACAAATACTTGCCCACACTGGCGAATATTACCCAGCCTTTCCTCAAAAGCACCTAAGACTGGTTGTTGATTGCATTGTTTCATACCTGTTCTGAAAGCCAAGAAACTGCTAAGACAAGTCCATACTGCATTTGTCACTGAAAAAAAAAAATCACAGTGAAGAAAGAACCCAGAGGAAGATTTGCTTGCTAAACTTATCTCATCATAACCCTTGAGCTGCACTTGATTTGTTAGAGTAACGAGGCAGAACTTACTAGACCTACTTCACATCTTATATTGACTAGCTTCAATTGTTGTTATCTTTTAAAGCCTTCATGGTGAATGCCGTTTTTTAAAAATATTATTATTTGTAGGATATTGCAACAGATCTGTGAACTGAAATAATAAACTGTGAATCACTTATATTTTCCTAGAATATGGGCTGATCTTCAGGGATTAATCTTAAAAAGAGCTTTACGCATTTCTCATGGGTTCCTCTATAGCCTGAAGTCACCACAGCAGCATGGATTGTGCAAAGAAAGAAGTCAGTGCATTCCAAACTGGAAATGAGATGCTGCAATTTTGCTGTCTGTGTTTAGCTGCTACTTATTTACAGAAATATTTGGGAATTAAAAGTTAATTGGGAACATGGAAGATATGCTTCCAGGTGTTCATAAATTAACCTCTATTTCAAGAACTAAAAGCACACAGGCAAATCAAATGGCTCTGTCTGAGCTCATTCAGATTATCGGTTAGGTTGTCTTCATTAGACCCACTCTCAGTGTACTTATGTGCTGAGTTTCTGATGTGGATCTTGACAAACATTGTTACTGCACAGTTTCCCATTAAGTACAGGAGCACACCAATTTAAATACTTGCTCAACTTGTCCAAGATCGAGGCTCAATTCATTTTTCTCCCTGTGGAGATGCTCTTCTACAGCTTTATTCACTTAAGAATATTGATGAAGGTAGCCCTTGGTGGTAGACTCCAAGCATAGCAAATTTTACATGGATACTTAGTTTATCACTGTCTTGTTTTTTCTGACTGACAGGAATGATCTTTGAACTCAGGTCCTCATGATGTATGCTTGCTTTGTTCCACCTACTTCTGAACTTTGTGGTAAGATTACAATTTCGTGTTCAAACACAATTTTAGCATAATGTGAAGCCCTTGTGCTTACACAAGCAGAAGCAAGGTTGTTTGTAATTGCACTTAACAATACATTCTTCTAATTTTGTGGTCCCGTGGGACTGCAATTTTGTGGTTGCTACTGAAACCTACCACATCCAGTATGTGGGATGAAGTAACAAGTTTATTTTTGTACAACACTAATGGTCTTCCTGATATCACAATGAAGCAAAATTGCAATAAGAAAGACATTTCTGTACATTTCTGACTTGGCCTGAATGCCAGGCATCAACGTTGTACGTTTGGGTATAGTACAGACAAGAAATAGTACTATTAGTGACGTTCAAGACCAATGCTCAAAATACTGTACAAGCACAAATTAAACTTTTCTCTAACAAGGGGAAAAATGAGGCATGGAACAAATGAACTGATCAGCTCAATGCTCACATAGATAACAGACCTGGGTTAGCCATAATTTCCTCCTTTATGTTCTCTCTCCATAACTGCCTTCTATGGCTTTGCTCATCTCATACAATGGGAAAAGTTGTGAAGTAACAGTTGAACTTCATTAACTTATGTTCTATTATGCAGAGTGAACTATTGTAGAAAGAAAGACCTCATATCCAATTTCTTACCTCTATAGGCAGCGACAGCTCCCAACAGTGAGCCTTCCGGAATTACAACAGGGTAAAAGCATTCTGGTGAGAACTGTATCTATAAATCTGTTCTTTCTCTTCATGGCAAGAACAACTAATTTAATACAAGCCCAGCCACAAACACAATTCAAGACATCTTTTAAGGCATTCAGTAGTGTTATTTTTTCAAGGAATGTTGATGTGCATACACTAACAGAAAATTTGCCTATCAAACTGTTTTCCTCTTAATATCAAACAGTTCCCAACAGTTTCCAAATAGGATTTCTCACTTGGCTTTGTTTAAATTGCAGTTTGTGATACTACTGGCCTGTACAGCTGTCAGATACAGATCAATCAGAAAGGGCAGTTTAGGTCATCTCAGTTCTGTATTCTGATTTTTTTTCAACAAATGAGAGCTAAAGATCACTGTTAACACAACTTTTTGTGAACAGATAGAAACAGCAGCAATAATAGATTTATCAAGAATTCTTTTGACGGATTTTGGCAGATCAATACAACATTTAAAAGGGACAATCTTTATACAATTTTAAGCATAATTAATAGTTTCCCTGTACTTCTACCATTTTGCCTTTCCAAAACCTCACCACTAGACTTTTTTTTTTTTTTAAATCAAAGACCAGTTGGTTATTAGGGTGAATTTTACATATTATCCACTGAGAACTGAAAACACACAGTTTCAAAAATTAAAATTAGTAAGACTTATCACAAAAGGTATTTTTTTTCTAAGAAATGTCTTGCATTTTTACTACAAAAATGACCAAATTAAGTAGCATGTCTTGGGATTTTGTCAAAATAAAAGGGGAACATGGATGCAATTTTTGTTAACAGTTTGACAGTATAAGCCAGATGATTTGCTAAAGGATTTATATGGTGTTCCACAGGTTGTTTGTTGGTAGATAAACTGGTTAGAGAGAAAAAAAAGAAAGCACCCAATTCCATAACCCAGACCTCTTTTATAACACCAAGTAAGTCTTAGAACTGATAAAAAAAAAGGAATACTCTGCTAGCAAATCTTTCAGAAACTGAACCATGGTTTGAGCACTTCCTTTTCTCGTACTGGAGTTTGATTTCAGCTTCCAACCAGCAATGTAAAATGAGCTCTAATAGGATTGATTAATCAAGCTCTTTCTAGATAAACATACGCCCTTATTTTCTAGAAAAGCAAATTAGGTCATTACTTACATGACTTTTCTTTAGAAGCTGCTGGCACAGCAAAAGAAAGCACCTGATAGTTCAGCAATAAATATCAGATGGGAGACTTCTGTGCAGCATGAAGGATTCAATAAAAATACTAAGCTAACATATTGTTACTTACATAGTGAATTTATAAATATCATTAACTGATTTATGTTACTTTGGTTCTGTAAGGATTATAAATTGTAACTTCATTAGAACAAAATTTTACATTCTTCACCTTTACTAAACTAAGTAAGATACTAAGTCACACTGACAAAAGTAAACAATTTCAAATTTATTTGTAGTTTTCAAATGCAGAATCTAGCAATCCATAGAAAGCTTGCATATTCAAAGCGAGCTCTACCAGGATTCCCAGTGATTTCTATAGAACAGAACTGTGGACTTTAGAAACCTACCTGAGACCTTCACTACCTCAGCTGTTTTCTTGTGATGCTAACTCCTCTAGGAACCCTGTAAATACCAGCTTCAGACAGGACTTCCCCCGTGCCTAGTCTTTTTAGTCATTTAAGAATTGCTTCCAGTCACTAGCGTTCATAAACAAGTCAAAAAGCTTGAGTGTCCAACATGGTTTAAAAGCAGCTTTTCCAGCTTCCCTATCGGGGGAAGTAGGTTATGAGATTATATATTTTTTAGGTAAAACTTGAATCCTGTCATAAAGAAAAAAAATGTCATCCAAGCATCCTGAGCTGTCTCCCTAGCATTTCCAAATAGGTTGCTTAGTGACAAAACTTACTGATAATAAGCAGCAATATATACCTGTACAATAGATTCCAGAATGCTATTGTGTTCTTAACAAGCTGATCTGCTGATGTGAGATCTTCAAAGAAAGCAAAAAGATAGTACACCATAAAATAAGGAAGAAGTGATAATTTCAAAAAAGCCAAATTATAGATACATTAATTTGATTACTTTTTAATAACTCCAGTGATTTACAAAATGCAACAGGTTAAAGAGTTCTCTCATGTTTTTCATTTTATAATGGTTAAGTGCTGAAATGAAGCAGTAATACATTTTTATTTTGTGGTCATTTTTAAAAGACAATTCTGACAAATAATGTCAAAATTATTCAAAGGAGGTACCTGATATCATTTTTTTCCTCCTTAAACTATCACTGAGCAAATTCAGAATGTGTTTTTAAAATCAAACAACTTGAATCACCAGTTCTGCCCACAAGATCCTACTTTTTCTATAAGCTCTTATTCCTACTACCCATTAAAATTATTTCTGTTGATACCGTAAGACTAGCTGCATTTAATGTCTTTCAGAAAAAGATGAGGAATTCAATATTAATGTGTGCTGAAAAAGAATGAGAGAGGTAAAAATGAAACGCTAACATCCAAGTACAGGTAGCATTTTATCTTTTATTCTAATAACATTATTCTTGAAATTGCAACAAATATCAATTCAGGATCATCAGGCTTCAGAAAAGAGAAATTCCAGTACCAATTCTCCAGAACCTCTTCTTCTGTCAGCAGGATACATCCTACTGTTGCACAGAATTCAGTGCTTAGAGGTTAGAGTTAATGTAGAGGATACTCGGAAGATTTGGGGTAGCATGTTACTCAGCTGGTAAAACAATTCCTCAGAAATTGTCTGGGGAAAAAAAGAAAAGATAAAGTAGTAATCTTTGGTTTTTTTTTTGCTGTACTTTAGAAGAATGGAATCTCTCCAAACTTTATTTCTTGAAATTTAAGAATATCATTTTTCAGAAGGCCAAAAAGATTTTTTACATAATGCACACTATAATTCTATTTAATTCAATCAAAAAATTGACCAAAATACTGTTTGTGTATTTATGCGACATATCTGTCCCCAGCAGATTTCTTGTTGCAAGTGCTTCTGTCTAGAAGAATGAGAATAGTGCTCTTTGCTATATACAGGACTCCTGCTCCCTGAATTCCAGAATTATATTCAGCTTCATTTATTCTTAGCTTCCTTCTTGTCCCTTAGTTTATGACTTCGTGAACAAATACACTATTTCTTTCCTAACATAACAAAGATTGCTTAGACAACTTTCAGCACCGCTTTTCATAATAAAAACAAAACACAGAAAACCACCACCAACAAACAACAAAAACATCTCAGCGTTGGTCACACTTCGAAAAATTCCTGTTCCTGAAGATGAGTTTAACCTCCAAATTAAATCCTTTAGGAATCTTTATTACAATTAACTTCAAACATCGAGTGTAATGATTTTGTGGAAGCATAACTGAACTCTCTTCACTGCAATTTTCCTAGATGTTCAACAGTGTGACTAACAAAAGCCAAACATTATATAATGCAAGGTTCATCTCATCAGAGAGAATAAGAGCAAAAATTATCTTTTTCAAAGGTTATATATTCACTATTTGTAAAGACAAATTTCCCAGTTTGAATTTTTAGTACTCACAGAATATTCTAAAGGATACCCCAAAATATAAAACTCTTTTATTCCTATTTTGTAAGCAAGGAATCAAAACAACAGTGGACTAGTTTAAACTCAAACATATTAAAAAAAAACCAAACCAGACAAACAGGACACAGCAAAAAAATCAAACGTAGGTATACTGACATTTAAATTCTTCTTTGTATCTAACCCAGGGGACTATTGAAACTTGTTTAACCTACCTGTGGTACCAAGAATTGTACAGTTCGAGAAATTCCTCCATCCCACGAGGCCATTTCCATCATGAAACCTAAAACCCAATATTCATATTACATGGATTACTTATACAATCTTCCCCCTTAATTACACTCTTAGCTAGCAATGAGGAGGTTAGGAAGTTTTCATATGCAGCTAGGATTTTAACTGTCTTAAGTATTGTCTTTAAATTAGACTTGCCTAATCTACTTTGAAACCTTATTTAACTGGAAAATCTAATGAGGAATTACTGAGCAAAATGGAACACCCTTGAAGAGCAAAAAACCCAGCTGCAGTATAGAAGAGTGTTTATCAGTAGAAGTGAGAAGTTTCTCCAGACATGATTGCTACATGTGCTTTCAAAAGCTTGCTTTCATTTTAGAAATAACTCTTTTCTTTATATCAGTTATGATCATATCCATATGAATGAGTGCAAGCCTAAATGTGTCAAAAGTACTTTGGCCATCTGGCAGGAAAAGAAATTGCCTGAACTAACTTACATAGAAGAAACTCAGTGTTCATTGCTCAACTTAAGATTTTGATTTTATGCTAGCATTTCCTAACTATAACTGATGAACTACAAGGTCCACAGGAATACATTGGTGACAATAAGGATTTTTGGAAGAATACTTGTATAATGAAAGCAGTTATATGGATACTGCATTGTGAATCACTAAAGGTCACAATAGCACAAGGCTCATTAAGTATGTTGTAGAGAGAACACTACACTACTAACACCTTAAATGCTCTAAATGACTGCTTGCTGTGAGTATTTAAGCACAGGACACAAGAACGCAGTAAGTAATAATACAATTGGAAAAGTTAGGAAATAAATGTTAAATCTGATGACTTTCCAGCAAAGAGATAAGTTAGCATATAAACTAGCTTTTTATAAAGCGTGTGAAGTTCACAGTGAGGAAATTAAAATAGAAAAAACACTGGAAAGTATACTGAAAACTGTCAGTTCCTGCCCTCCTTCAGAGATTGCTCAAAAGCAGTAAGGGTTTTTCTTTCACTAAGCACAATTCGTAAAAATATTTTCAAAACATTTTTAGTCTTCATTCTAAGTGTGAGATTATTTCCTGATGCTTAAAACAGCCCAATAGTAAGACGGTAGTTAATAATTTTAAAGAGAAAATACCAATATTTTAACAAACTAGAAGTTACTGAAACAACTTTTTTGGAACAGTGGGAAATATATAGCTTGAGCTAAGGCTGGATATCATCAAATTCAACTCTAGAAGTGAGCTGAAACATTCACTAACATACCTTTGACACACTTGAACACAAGTTCTGCCCTCTTTAAGCACCATGGGATGGTCATTTCCTAAAAATAAATGAACAATGAAAAGGCTCAATGTGAATGGATCAACCAACAACAGCAGCAAGGAAATTCTTTAAAATAATAAACTTATATTTTCCCATCAGGTATTCGAGCAGTATCATAGTCCATGAAGAAGAATTCCATTTTCTAGAGAATTCTAGACACGTGTTTTATATGATATAGATATCATACATGTACGCATATTATATATAGATACATATTATATATATGTGTGTGTGTGTGTATACACATATATGTAAACATCAGAAAATTGTAACTGTCAGATTTGTCCTTCAGATAGCCAAAAAGAGGCTCTTGACCATAGCTTAATAGCAGTAACTGACAGTTACCAGGTATTCCTGATGATTCTGATTTAGGCTTATTGGCATACCCATACACCTCACGTAAAAAACCTCCTCTCCTAAAGGTGAATTTTCAAAACAAACAAAAGCCATCTTCATCTGATGGGTGATTTTCAGATATAACCAGGCAGCAAATTCTTCCTCAAGTTAAACAACAAGATAGGATATGAAAGCCACACTGGTGTAAGTTACTGTAATATGTGGCTACGCGCACTAGCCTAAATTACTTAAGAAACAGTTTAAATGTTTTAGTACATAGAGCATTCTTTTCCTGTAAACTATAACATGAATTACATTAAGATGAATTTTCCTAGTTAGAGGCAGAAAGGCCGTCACAGTAAGTACTACCCAGAGAAAATAATATCCACAGTAAATAATTTCCATTTGTTCTGATGTGCTCTCCAACAAATCTCTCTTTATATATGTCTTAATCATGTAAACCACTGCATCATAAAGTGCTGCTTTTAGGTTATATAGCACATGAATCAGACAGAACAATGCAAACAACACTATTTTCATTTCTAATCTTCACGGAAAAAATAGTTGGTCTTTGTTATAATTTAACTGCCTACGTTTGCTTTCTGTCACAAGCAATGTAGGTGTTTACTGCTAGTTTCGATCACTGTTTTGGCTTGGGTTAAAAACAAATGTCTAAAAAGAAAGGTTCTGTTACTCTATGGGCAATTTAGAAGCACATTATGTAATCAATAAAAGGACCTAGCCTAAAAAGGACCGATTGAAGCAGCAGGATATGACACTATTCCTTGGACTATTTCAGAGGAACATAGATGCTAAATCTTGCGGGCACTCAGGGAAATAATAGGTTGAACCTAGAACGTCACAGTATGCAAGCCACAAGAACAGACAATGACACAGTAGTGATTCAATTCCAATCCACCTTTAAAAAATACGTTCTTGTGATTTAGACGTGTTGTTAGGATTTTTTTCTATATGTATATTAACAGTAGTGAAAACAAAGGATTGAGTGAGTAGCAATTCACAGTACAGCACAAAGGGTAAGAAAAAATAATAAAAAAAAAAACCATCACTTTTGATAAGCTTTCATTAAAAACTTTACAGCAAGTAAAAAAAAAAAAAAAGCCTGGGGCTTTTGATTTTGTTTCCTGTAGAGACCACACACCACTCCATTTTAAGATGAGAAGATCTGTTATCAGATTAACATTTCACGGTAAACATAAAAAAAAGATCAGCTTCATTAGTTCGAAATATACACTGCAAAGCTGCATCAACAGACTCATTCCATGTGATTACTGCTTTTTTAAATTTATGAGCACATTTAAGTTTCTGCAGAAGGCCATGTCATAACCAAGTAATGAAAACGCTCAATTCCAGAAACTTCTTGCGGAACAAAGATTTCAAATCCTTTTTCAATAGTTAATTTTCAGATGTGGCCAATTAGCAAGGCGTTTACCTGAAATACACCAATGCAAAACCTACACATTGTATGAGCAGCTACATATTTCAAGGTGGGAAACTGTAAGATGTAAAAAATTAAAGGATAATACACACACTGATAATCTGTCTCATAGTTGTCCAATCTTTTGGCTTAAGACACAAGGAATTAAGAGGAATTGTCTTAGGCTACATATAAAATATAGTTAATGTATATAAGTAACAATTTTTTTTAATATATTAATTTTTCTTGTAATTTCATCTCTTTTAGATTTTATCATAAAACATTTAACTTATTATGCTCCTTTCACATGAAAAAAAAAAGTTGCTGTTAAACACACAATTTAGTGCATTTACAGTTTCTGAGAAAAAGTGAATAAATGTAGGTATGACACACATCCTCTATAAACTTGCTTTTAGCATGCCTGAATTAGCAAACTGACATATTTGTTTAGGCGATTATTACAAAAACACTAATCAAATCGTACAATTATGTTGTTTGTATTATCAGATCGTACAATTATGTTGTTTGTGAGCTTTTGGACATGCTGAAAATTACAAAGTTTGTTAGCACTGTGCAAGTATCTGGATATTTCTTCCCCAGTGATAATGTTAACACAGTAAATTATTTTATGAAATAACACAAGCCCAATTTTAATAATTAAATAAGAAAACTTACGTGCCTGCTTAATAACAAAGAATATGTGTCTTCACAAGCATACACATGTAGGTAAGCTGAAATATGTTGTGGTTTAACACAGAAGGTTGCTAAACACCACACAGCTGTTCGCTCATTCCACTCTCCTCCACCCCTGCCCCCATTAGTGGAATGGGAGGAGAGAATTAGGATCAAAATAGAACTCGTGGATTGAGATAAAAACTATTTCCTAAGACTAAACAGAAGGAAAATAGGAACAAAAATGTGATGATAGCTATATATATGTATATCTCTGTGTGTGCATGCAAAGATATATTTATAAATCCACAATGCAATTAGTTACTACCCATCAAATGGAGTCCAGCAGCAGCTGGCCCCTCAACTCTCCACAGCTTTATAGCCCTCTGCATGGTGTCACGTGGTATGGAATAAACCCTTGCCTAATTCAGCAGTAGCTCTTCTGCCAAGCAGCCTGGCCTGGCCCCAGACATGCTCCTGTCAATCAGTAACACTCAAAACACTGGTGTGCTATTCACACCCTCTCAGCTGAAACCAGGACAAAATATTATTACTAGTAATTTGCCAAGTGGCACATGTGCTTGTAATGTGTAACACATCTGGCTCAATTAAACTGAAATTTAATTGACTCTGTGCAGCAGGTACAAGAAGCAGTTAGCCCTGTACTGCACCCTCCTCCTCACAACACTGCATTGTCATCTACATGGTTTGTGCTCAAGCAAAGTGCAATCAATTCATTAAAAATATCACTAAAAGTCACAGTAATGTTAAAATTTTATGATCTTGTGGGACTGCGTCACCAGCTGTCCAGGGCTGTGTGCAGCCCAGGGGTTTGATAATCTGTTCAATGTGTAAAAATAATTGTTCACAAATACTTGCTACACAGCCTATATGCCTTCTATTTCTACTTAAAAACAAACAAAAAAAAACCAACACTTTTGTCTTAACTTATAGAATTATTAAGGTTAGAAAAGATCTTTAAGGTCATTAAGTCCAACCCTCAACTCATCACAACCATGCTTACCAAGCCACTCCACCACCTCTCTGGGCAGCCTGTTTCATTACCACACTACTCTTTCTGAGAAGAATTTTTTTCCTAATACCCAACTGGTGCAGCATGAGGCCATTACCTCTCATCCTATTGCAAGTTATCTGGAAGAAAACGAACTCCCAGCTCACGACAGCCTCCTTTCAGGTAATTGTAAAGAATGATGAGGTCTTCCCTGAGCCTCCTCTATTCCAGACTGAACAATCCCAGTTCCCTCAGCCTCTCCCTGTAAGACTTGTGCTCCAGTGGCTTCAACAGCTTCATTGCCCTTCTATGGCTACGGCCCAGGGCCTCAATGTCTTTCTTGTAGTGAGGGTCCCCCAAAACTGAACGCTGAACCAATACTGAGTACAGAGGGGCAATGACCTCCCTAGTCCTGCTGTCTACACTATTTCTGGTACAAGCCAGGTTGGCCTTCTTGGTCACCCTGGCATACTGCTGGCTCATGTTCAGTCAGCTGGTGAGTAGCATACCCAGATGCTTTTCCACCATGCAGCTTTCCAGCCACCCTGTCCCAAGCCTGTAGCAATGCATGGGGCTGTTGTGACCAAAGGGCAGGATCCAGGACTTGGTCTTGTTGAATCTCAAACAGTTGGCCTCAGCTCACCGATCCATCCTATCCAGATCCTCCTGTAGGGCCTTCTTGATCTCAAACAGATTAACACTTACTCCCACCTTGGTGTCATCTGCAAAATTGAGGCTGCACTCAATCCCTTTGTCCAGATCATCAATAAATATATTAAACAGGACTGGCCCCAGTACTGACCTGTTGACAGCTGAATTTAAGTCTATTCCTGGGCCCAGCCATCCAACTAGTTTTTTGTGCAGTGAAGAGTATATCTGTCTAAACCACGAGCTGCCAGCTTCTCCATAAGAATGCTGTGAGAGACAGTATCAAAGGCTTTACTGAATTACATGTAGGCTACATCCAAAAGGGAAGGTCACCTAATCAGAGAAGGAGATCAGGTTGGTCAAGCAGGACCTACCTTTCATGACTAGCCCTGATCCTGCAGGTTATCCTGCACATGCATGACAGACAGCTGCCTAAGAGCCCTGAAGTGTCCTGTTTTCTTCTGTTTCTACATGGATGGCAGCATAAAATAGCCTGCATGTTGAAACTACCAAGGAACTATGACAGCTTTAGCATTTTTAGTGATGCCTATTACTAGAACCATTTCATTCCTCAATTCAGTTTATATCAATTTTAGTGCAATTATCAGACATTAATACTTCTGCTGTCCTACATTTGATCTTGTTTGTTTTTGTCTTCCCCAGATATCAAACACAGTTTCCTTCCTTTCTTAAAACTAGTAACCAGAACAGAAAAAAATAAAAATAAAAATAAAAATCTGTATTTCTTGCTGTTCTAGACATAAGAAAAATTAAAGAAAACAGATCTTTTTCTTACCAAAAAAAAAAAAGAGTAGCTTTTTATGAAGTCCCAATAATAGTGAAGTGTGATAAACTCCTTACTTCTGTGATGTTATAAACACTACTCACGTACTCATCCAGCCATAAAAGAAAACCTTTCGGAAACACACAAAGCAAACTCATGATGAATGCCTGTCACAGAGAAGGTGGCAAATATCTCTGCAGCTGTGCTCCTGGTTAACCACTTTACAAAAACTATTTTTTTTTTTTAATGTACGTGGTAAATGTAGATTCAAAACTGGAGCTGCTGAAGGCACCAAGTTCACGTTAACCTTCAGAAACCTGTAATTATTCACTTCTCTCTCAACAACAAGTCACAGATTTGTAAGTTTCAAATTTGGTCAGTCATCTACAAAGCACTGTGATAGGATATGCTGCTAACACAGTTCATTCAGTTCAGTTTGGGTTTAACACATGCTTACCATACAGGCCACTTTTTGCTTACTCCATAAATACTTAAAAAGTTTGGTATCAAAGGCAAAGTGTTTTACCAGAACCTTTTAATAATCGAACATCACACAAATAGATAATTCTTCAGTTTCACACATTCAGCAATAACACTCTCTGAAAGCACAGCGAACACATAGTCTTGTGTTCTGTTCGTATTTTAAAATACATACATGTAGTGCAAGGTAAAACTAACACGTTTAAAGAAAGAAAAAGATGAATAGAGTCACTCGGTGACTTGATTAAGGAAAAAATGTCTACACATTCCTGAAAAGCAGTAATTGTGTCCCAGTAATAACTCAGGCAGCTACCCCTAAAAAGGACACTAATACAAAAATGCAGAAATATATTTCTGAAATAATATAATCCGTTACTAACAGTTAAAATTTATATAGAAGCATATCCTTTAGAATATTCACCATTGGATATTCTTAAGTTATGCATTGCTTGAACTTTCACAAATCTTCCAAAAAGGATTTAAGTTTTATGCGTGTTCAGATCAAATTTTGTTTAAAAAAAATAATGGGATCAGTTATTCCATCTGTTAAAAACAATCCAAAGGTGAGCCTTTTTCTTGCTATGAATCAAGCACTTTTACAGAAGGAATGGCAGTCTTAACATTTGTAAGGTTATTCAAAAAAACCAAAACAATGATAATTATACATATACAAGGATAACAGTAATGGCACCATTATCTTTTTTTCCTGATTCCTTTAAGTTTCTAAACTTATCACATAAGGAAGCGTGGCATGTAGCTGCACTGCCTGTCTGCTAGTTCTGTCCCCACCTCCATTTCCTTTCCTGCCAGTATCTTTTGAACCAGATTTGACAGAGAAAAGAAACTGCCAATGGTATTAAACTATAATTTATACACGGTAAAAAAAAAACAGGTGAGAGACAAGTTCTATGCATTAGCGTCCCATGGAGGAAAGAATACAAAAGTTCAGTATACGAAGCACATGTTTATCAACAAAGTGCCTTGCAGTATGCTGCTTCTTGCCCAGGTAATACACAGGGAGAACACAGAAAGAAAACAATGACAGAAATTGAAAGTACAGATGATTAGGCACGAAGAAGGCGACCAGTCAGGGCAGAGGTGAAAGCTGGTTACTGCAGCATAGGGCTGAGGTGATAAAGAATGGTGTTTAGTCAAAATTCTTAAAAAAAACCAACAAACTTTGCTAGTTCTGCTGTTCCTAAAAACTTAGTTTAAGATTTTCTAGAGGACAATTAAAATTGCAATCTGGTGTCACTACTGTGATTTCTAAGCACTTGCAATTTCTAAGCAATAAGTGTTGCCAAACACGTGCCATCACTTCTCTCATTAATACTTGTGCAGCCTTGCAATCAGCTGGATCAAGCAGGGGGGGGGATTAAAAATGAAGAGGCTCAGCTAACTAAAATGCTTTTAACTGGTTCAGTTCCTTAACTCAGGTCTCCATATAGATACCTGTGCTATTACAATGATGTGGCAGGACACTGGGATAAACTTCCTTGTCTGTGTGAAACAGCATTTAAAAAAAAAAAAAAGCAAACAATTGCACTCTGGAAGCCAAAAAGAAAACAAATTTACTTACTTCTGACATATCATGTACCAACAAGAGAGGAATACTAATGGTAGTAATGTCGTGTGTGCAGCAAACTTTGAGAATGTTTCTGAGTCCCATGATCGCAGGATCCCGAGCAGTTATGTTTCCAGATCTTACATTATCATCCACACAAAGATGAAATGCAACATGAATTTCAGAAAGATTTGAATGGCGAGTGATGTAGAATTCTCCTGCAGAATAACATAAAATAAGAAGGCAGTGTACCACGGTAGTGACCTATACTGAAACATACTTGTTATGCAATGTAAGAGTAGAGTCAGTCAGTTAGGACAAAGAGCTAATACAAGTAGACAACATAGATCAGAACACATATATAAGGAGAGAAATAAAAGAAATGAACTGGTCTAAAATTGCTGAGAGTATTGTTGTTTTACATTCATCCAGCACTCAATTCCCTGCTTTGATGAGTTTCACTAGCATCACAGACACGTGGTGCAGTAAGATAGTGCCAGTACAGGCGGATATGATCTAAACATAGTATGAAACAGAAAAACAAACACAGAGGAGGTATAATACTCAAAATATATTATGTAAGCACTGAATTCCAGACAGATGTGGGAGTCGGAAATACCAAAAATGGATGGGTTAAAATAAAGGATACAAAAGGTCTATGGAAAAAGGGTGATCGGTTATATTACATACACGATATATACTAGAATGCAAAACTATCAGTGGTTATTAGAATTCAAAATGATTTGCAGCAATGGGAAGATGAGTTACAGAGTTGCTTTTGAGAAGACATGTTAAGGGAAATTTTTCAAATCAGTTTTCATTTATCAAAGATAAAGAAGCAGCGAGAGGCAGTGAAATTCAGGTTTCTATTCAGGTTTCTTCATCTTACCTTCTGTTGGAGAACAAAATGTCTAAACTGAAGTCAACAGAGAAGCAGGTATATGATAGTCCTACTGTTTCAGTCAACAGATAAACATCTTTCTTTAAACCTATTTTCACTGGCAAGTCAAGATACTGCCTCTGCATTGGAATACCTGAAGAATGGGTATACAGTCCTTGCTGACAGCCAAGGAGGAAGTAATCCCCAGCAGTGACCATCTAAGAATAATGATATACAAGTCACTGCAGCAAGATTTTACCAGGATTTATCTGTTAAGGATCCAGAGTGGATTTATAATCCACTTATGCTAACAACATCTAAGACAACCATGAAAGCAATTTTAATAAGTCCTCATGTTCACCTATGGACGACATGGATTTGTCTCCTTTCCTCTCAACTGTGCATTCATCTTCAAGCTCCTCTGCAGCCTTCTTTACTAAAAATCACAATATATTTAAAACATATCTCCTCTTTTAGAGGAATGAATTCTTAAATTCAAAGATCAAAAATTGAATTCCTTCTAAAATGCTTTACTGTATCTGAAAGAAAATAATTTGCTAGTATTTAAGCTTCACCTTTTTCCAGGATCCTCAGAGATGGTTTTTTCTCCCCTCAAATTCTGTAAACAAATTTTAGGCATAGAGAAGTTAAGTGATTTGCCCCAGCGTCATATGATGTGGTAGCAAAGCTGGGAATAGAAACCAGATGTCCTGACACCCAGTTCTCAGCCTTAGCCACAAGAACGTCCTCCTTTGATTGAGGTCAACTCAGGTTTAGTTTATAATTTATGTTCTGAGTTTAGAGCTAAAAATGTGCATCTACAAAACACAATTTGCTGTAAGAAGAGAGGGGAAATGCAATGGAACTCACCTTGTAAAATATTTGATTGGTTACGTTCAATGTTCTTGGATTTATCTTCAATTCCACTATCTTTGTTTCCTGTATATAAATAAATAACACAAACATTAAATATATCATGTATTAATGTATTACATTCTTTAGCATATAGGATGTATTGAGCTGATGTCTAGCTTAAATTTTCACCATAAAATTAGAAAAAGTTGGGGGACAAAAAGGAAATGCTCTTGCTGTCTTCAGTAAACACTGAACTGAATCTTGAAACAAATCATTACTTTTCTTCTTCAATCACCCCATTCAGACAAAAAGAAACACAATGTTCTCGAACATAATACTAAGTTCCCAAAGTTCATGCCACAACTAGTACAACTAGTACCTTGCTATTGCTTTTTAATTACGCATCTATTTAAAACAAATTTGTTCCTAATACTAAAAAATAAAATTTTAACAGAAATCTGCATGAATTATCATTATAAAAACAGCTTTCAGTATTTTTCTTAGACTACAGCAATATGCAAGTCTCTAAGAGAACTTGTTTCTCTATGTACTCTTACGAATCTATTCGTGTCACTGATGTATTTAAACCATATAAGTAGTTGTCTGCAAGAAAAACATGATTTCATGATGTACCAGTACTGCTTTAACAACATGTACTCAGAAGATTTCTCTGCCATTGGTAAATATAACTGCAAAGTAAACCATTCATAAGGATTTAGTCAGCACTAAAGAGAATACAAATTTAGTGAATGTATTGTTCAGTTTCTAGCATTCATTTATGAGGAGCGGAAAAAGTCATAGCATGTATTTTATAATTTTCAAAGCCTTTCATTTACATAGAAAGAAAAACGTTAAGTAAAATATATTCCATATTGTCATAGGCAGTTTAAATTGCAGAGGAAAGCATGAGCCTACACACTTTGCATACGGATTGTGATGTGAGGCTGATCACAAGTATGATTAGAACCTAATATCCTTTTCTAATGTCCTTTTTTTTTCTTTTTTTTTTTTTAAAGGTATGTATGTAATGGCATCAAAGACATCACATGGATCATCTGGACATGTAGTCCGTAAAGACAAAATTCCATGCAGACTTCTTTGAGTTAACTTATAAACATTCTATAGATAAGGTAATAGAATAAGAGCAAAACTAAGATGCCCATAACCGCAAATATTCCACTGAGGACTATTATAGAATCGTAAAGAAAGTAATGTTGGTTGTCACTGACCATGATGCCTTTTAGCCTTATTGCTACGCTGTGCTCTGGCCTTAAGTACAACCTTCTGAACAATTTCAAGTTGTTCCTGAATTCCAGGAAAATGAAAGTCCGTGCATTCTTGGCAAACAGTTGCAAAATCTAGGAAAATAAAAGATTTAAATCAGTGTCACAGGGCTATGCTAAGTAACATTACATAACTCAGTTCTAGTGTTCAAGCAATGCCAGTTACAATGATAAGTAAAAAATAAAGCCAGACCAAAACAATATCACCAACAAAAAAAACCCAAAGCTTTTGAAACAAAGGAATTACTTCAAAAAACAATGCTGCTTACTGTTCAAACAAAATCATCTATACAAAAAATATCCAAAAATAATAGCAGCAACATATGTTTTACTGTGATTTAAAAACAACCCTTCAATCCACGATGCTTTATTAAAACATACATAGATTCTTCCACCAGCAACTAATGCATTCCATTTTGTTTTGCAAAATGACCGCTGTTAATTAATTTAATAAACAGTTGATCTGGAAATTTGGAATTACTGTTCTTTCCTCTTCTGTTCTCAAAACTATTCTGTTCTCTGAAAGCTAAAGAAGAATATCACCAGCTGAAAAGAGCTGCAAATCCTTTTTCCCAATAAGCAAGTCTGATGTCAGACTTAGAAAAAATAAATTAATAATTAGGTTCATAACATACTGCCCCATAACTGGTAATCTAAGCTACAAATACGATTTTCTAGCCTTTTCTCCATACAAGTCAGTGACTGCCAGAAAAAGCTATCAGCAGGAAGCTTGACTAAACAATTTTGACTTCCTTCCTTTTTTGAGGTACTTGCTCTAATCCTCTTTAAGTACCTAACACACTTTGATTATCTAAGAAGCTCCATATATTCCCATGAACAGGCTCTGACAGGAATAGAGAGGATATAAAGAAAATCTTAATATACTTTATGTGTTGTCTCCATCATAAAGCATTTTTGAAACGCTTTACTAAATTCTGGTGTCCAAAATCAAAGGAAGAAACAGCTCACATTCCAAAAGATTATTTTCTGGGTGCATCAAAATAAAACAAAGCTAGGACTGAAATAACAACAACAACAAAAAAGTCTCTTGTATTTAAGCTAAAGTTAATTGTAGTTAAGTGATTGAGTGTGCTATACTCATTTAAATGAGAGTCACAGCAGCGTTCAAAGTCCTAATGTAAGAGATTTGCGCCAAGCAGTGCATAAATACCAAGTATGTAAAGAGACAACTCCTACGCTTTACAACAAAGAGCTGAATAATATCAACATAATCAAAGATCAGTTTTCTTCTGAAGGCTATTTTTCTAGAGCCTAAGTCCAATTTCAAAAGCATATTCTGCTCGTTATTGTTTACACATCATAAGAGATAAAGTCTACCCAAAAAACACTGCAGTCATGATTTTCAGTCCTGCTAGTACCTCACATTATACACTTAACTTTGAGATAAATGGAACCATCTTTGGATAATAGATTTATCAGTGATGCAATATAAAAACGTCTGCAAGACAACAGAACTAGCAAAACATACTGAACAAGAAGCACATTCACTAGCTTCCACAAGACAAAGTTAAACAAATAGAATTATAGAATCATTAAGGTTGGAAAAGATCCCTAAGATCATCTAGTCCAACTGTCCAACTACCACCAATGCTGCCCACTAAACCACGTTCCTTAGTACCACATCAACCAAATAAGTTGCAAGACTTTGTTGGACTGGAACTACTCCCACTTTAATGTTTGCTAAGTTACTGATGTTGCTCAAAACAATGCAAGATGCTTGGGAAATAGTGCGCTCACAAGAAGCTCATCTATACCATCCTCTTCTAATCACACAGAGATTTGAGAGTCATTATAGCCCATCAAAAACAAAAGCTATCAGATCTGTGATCTTCAGGTTTCAAAGAGATGCAGAAAACAATTTCTACACTTTTGTAACCCAGAAATTTAAAGTACACACACCATTACCTCTCTATTTAAACAACAGCAACAATGTACTTCATAAAGGTCTTCTACATAGCATTTTTGTTCACGTCATGAATCTTCAAACCTCCTAGCACATTTATGTCTTCAAATGCCTTTTAGTAAGGAAAATGTTTTCTGAGTAATGCTCTTGTAACAAATAACTTAATAGTTTAAAAGGAAAGTTTCTTCTCAAATGTGTTTATTTCTGACCTTCAATCAGAAGCCACCTCTCACCACACAGAGCATATAAAGAAATATACCCAAGCATCAGTTGCTGCCTCAAGTTGTTTGGGGTTTTAGCAGAATCAGATGTTCATTACTGATTTAAAGCAATATATTTAACTAGATTAGAGGAACATAGAGACATAAAACATTCATTTCTTCAACATTTTTAAAAAGAATGCTGGTGCAATAGCTATGGAAATTGCTTGAAGTTCAGTTTGCCAAAGTTCCTTTGGATCAAAACAAAGTCAAAACATACTGAGCATTATACTTTATAAATTGCTTGGTAATCCCTAACTTTCTCCTGCTTTCTTCTCTGCTAAGGCTGTAGTATCTAATTTTGTGTTTTGTGGTATTACTTAAACACCGATATTCTCTTGATCACCCCAGATTTATGGCAAAATTGAATTTTTGCAATTTGTTAATAATTTAAGTATATAAGCAGTAATAAAAAAAACTAACTGAAAACAAGAGCAGGCATGAAATAATACTATGAGAATTAAGCAGTTTGGAAATCATATACAGAACAAATGCAACTGGTATTTTTATGGGCACACTTCCCTCTCCTATTTTTATTTTTTTTGATGCCAATATGTTTTCAGTGTGTACGAAAGCCTACTTTTTTCCTCCCTTTTCTCATGAACAGACATACTAGAAAAATGACAATTAATAGTAGCTACAGGTAAAAAGATGTTTCAAATGTAATTTTTTTGGTATTGAACTTCAAGAAGATGGGAAAGTCTATAACGTGGTTCACAGAATGCTTGAGCAATCAAAATTGTAACAAGAACAAACAGGTGTTTCATTCATTTGCTTTCAAACTTTCATCATAGAGACCTATTACTGGTGCACTTAAAATGGCTATTAATCAAACTTTCCAAGAGCAGGCAAATAATACTCCTATTGTTTCTTTTAAATGGAATTTATGGTACTGGAAATATTTAAAGCACATGCCATTTTAACACATTTACTTATCAATTTTAGAACTATTTAATTGTTGTATTTGCAAATATGTTTTGGTATGATAAGCCAACATAAGAGAGTTAGAAAACCCATAATTAGCCAGTCTACAGCAGGCAAATCAACATTAATGATTCTACTCTAACATCCTCCTTACTAAAAAGCAAAACGTAGGACAGAGATGAAAGAGTTAACAGCATATCACAGTGCAAGCTACTCAGCACAACTCTGTCCTCCATCTGCTTTTGCATTTGTTTCTCTTTTGTAATATCACACACAAAACACTAGGTTCACTAGCTAATTAATTTTACTGCACTTTTAGTGAGAGAAGACAGCAAATCTTTTAAGAGTCACATTGACTTTTAATGGCATGTTGTACTCCATTAGAGGACTCACCTCTTTTGATGCCACTATACGAACTGATACGGTTATCTACTAATAAAACCAGGCCACAGAGAGACGTTGAATAGAGAGACATTGCGGTTTGAAGTCTGTGAAGCTTTACTCCATTACGATGATTACGTTTATGTTTACAGAAATCCAGCATATCGGCTCTCAGTAATCTCAAATTATGCATGGTCTTCAACTGAGCTCCTGCATGGAATACAAATGATTTTAATACAAACAGTAAAAGGATGAAACTCAGAATTGTTATTAAAATGCAATGAACCAAAATTTTCCCCTAAGTTTTGTCAGAAAGACCCATAACGGAAACATAACCAATAATACACAAAGTAAGTTCTTAACCAAATGCATAGTTTTATATGCATATCAGCAATTTTAAAAATAGAGTAAAAATGCAATATTGTAACAGAAATATTTATATCTGAAATGAGACTTGTTCCCTGTGATAAAGCTAGAAATGAAAACTATTTGAGAGCAGTTAAAATAACCAGCTTAGAAACCTTCAATGCACAAACAATAATAAAATAAAATAAAATAAAATAAAAAATCAAGCACCTATTATTCTAGGAATTGAATCAACACTCATACTTTTATTTTTTAATTGTTATGTGCTTTGATGTCACTGTACTGTTTTTATACTAGTCACCTTAGCAGAGTGGATAAAAATTTGCTTTCAGAAATCTTTCCATTGAGTATTTTTCAGATAGCTAGACACTATTTAATATGGTTTATTACGTACTGCACTTCTCTGACATACGTAAACAACAAACACAAAATAATCCCAATCTGTATACAATACATTGACAGTTAAATATTGTAAATAAAACATAAATGTATAATTCACTAGCGTCTGTTATTATGTTTTGGTTTTGCTATCAGTTTATTTTACTTACCCAAGTGAATAGTAAAACTTTCTTCTAAAAGACTTTGCTCTTCATAAATTCTTCCATTTCCTTCTACAGAATCCCTCAATTGACTGGGCTGAACCTTAATTTCATCACTAAAATAATAAGAAACCTACTGAGAAGTTTATACTAGCTTTTGTTCAACACCAACAATATTTCACAAATGCTATAAAAAAATTTCTCAGTGTGTGGAAATCAAGAGACTAAACCTACTTGAATGAACTCTACATATCCGAAGTTCTGCCTTCCTGTCATGCTGCAATACTTCATCTACATATCAGCAGGAAGAGAAAACTTCTCTATTAGATTTATATTATCAGGCTTCTTTGTAAAATATTTTGAGACTGAACGATAAAAAAAAAAAAAATCCTAATGCCTAGTTACAACATAATGATAAGAACAGGAAATAAAAGGGAAGAACAGAGTAGAAGAGCAAGGTGGTATGGCAGTAGAGGTTGAACTTTCCCACCAATATTCTGTTCAATTTTGTTGCAACGCAACAGATAGCAGCAGAGGGACAGTCTGACAAAATGGTGTCTGACGTGGAAGTGTGTATGAAGCATGTCACTGAATTACTCCATGTGGAAAAAAATGCACCTATTGACAGTCATTGGTGCTTACTGAATGTTTGTGGAGACCAAGCAGTGGACATTAGCACAGTGAGGCAGTAGGCATTGTGTTTCAACAGTGGTGACAGCAACAGTGTGTCACCTCCATTGGCGCAGATTTTTACAGAAGTGGCAGGCATGCTCTTGTTCATCAGTGGCAAAAACACATAGCTAATGGTGGTGACTACTGAAAAACAAGAGTTTTTTTTTGTAGGTGAGAATTTGCTCTATCAAATATAACTTTTTGCGTGTGTTGTTCCCATGAAAATAAATAGGAGATATTACTTTTGGAAATACCTACCTATAAGCATATGCATACATAAGCAACTATCTTTCTACCTCCAAGCTTGTAGTTGCTCTATTATAGACATCCTATGCATTACTTCCACATTCATTAGGGACCTATAGTTCTCAGAACCCAACACAGTCTGAGGGACTGCACTTTCCGTTATAACACTTCATATCTGTTACAGTGAAATGTCTGATACTGAAAGTACGAAACCATGAAGACCAACCTCTGTTTTTCTCAGAGGTACTTGCCTCTGGACTTCTAGCTGCTCATTTCTTCTGGTTTTCAGTTCTATGTGACTCCAGCTTGGTCATATCTTTCAGCAAATGTGATTCACATTTACAAGTGTGAATGGCCTTCGTAATTTTACTGTCTTTAAAGCTTCATGGGAATACTCAGTGATGCCGAAACTCTATGGAAAAGTATTTAAGGACTGGGCTTAGTTTGAGCAGACTGTCACTATTACAGTGACTTTTTTTACCTGGTCACTAGCTTAGAAAGCAGTCAGCTTGACTGGGAGGTGTGCAGTCCTAGGAACATATTCTGCAACTAACCTGAAAACTGCAAAAGACTTCCAAACACTCTTGAGGAAAGTACTGAGAAATCTAATCATACATCCAGTGTCTTCCAACATATTTCCCCTCATCTCTTTTCCTTCATGTTCCATACACTCCGCTTACTTAACCTGAAAGGAAACACCTAGGAGGAATGATGAAGTATTTTGTACTTCATCACATTCCATGGCATTTTGATCTTATCACTAGCATCCATTTGGTTCAAAGGTTTGACTTTCCCCATAAATCCTTACTACATCCATCCAGACTACCTGCTCGGGCTTTTCTACTAGTATGACATATGAAAAAGCATAATGTTTCACTCCTTTAATTTTAAAAACAGTAACAAAAGCTGTGGATACTAATGATAAAGAATAAAGGCCTCCCCAGGATAAAAATTCTTATTTCCTTACTATTTCCTCAATGACAATGTTTTTCATTCAACACTCACTCTAACTGGTCAGACTGAAAAACTAAATTTTTAGGTCTTCTGTGCTGTCTATATAAAACTTTAAAGAGGCTTATCAACAAAAATTTTACAATACTGCTATCACTTATTAAACTACAATTATTCTGTGTAATATTGGTAAGCATTAACAGAAAGCATCGTAAAATAGTGTTAAACAAAGACACTGTAAACAGAAGAACAGGAGGAAACTCCTGCTTAGGCAGCAGTGTAGTGTATTAGAGCATTTTATTGCACTGAAAGATTATCAGATATTGCACATATATATTTAATTATCATGGTTCATTTGCCTTTGATTCTCTTGTTTAAATGGCTACTAGGAAAGAAAGGTTGTAAAAAACAATGTTTTTTGAACTAGTATAGACAGCAGTAAGCTTCACAGGGGAATTAAATACCTGATTGAGCTGTTGTTGGGATTCTTTAGGTCATGATGAAGTTTTATCACCCATTCCTGATATTCCTGCTTCTGAATAGCAGTAGATTGTTTTAATTCATTGGTCCATTTGTTCTCCAAATCCTAACAAGACAGTAATTTGAGTGTTTTGAGTTCTCTTTTTAATGCAATTATATACTTGATATTTTATAATTTGCTGAACTTAGTTTACCTGCTGAGATTCAAAATGCCGAGCTGCTAATGAATTTACATCTTGGTCCGTTAGTGATTTCCCTAGTTCCTGCATCACCTTATCCATTTCTGCTCCTTGTCTGAAAGGGAAGCAAATGCAGATTTATAAGAAGTAACACTTTCAATAAACTAGCAGAGGAACACGCACTGCTGTTGATACTGTCACTGATCAGTTCTATCAGTCAAGTGATCAGTGTTAATCTCAGGCCCAAGGTTGTCCATTTGTGTCAGGGCAATCCCAAACATAAATACAGGCTTAATAATGAGTGACTGTACTGAGGGCAGTCCTGTGGAGAAGGACTTCAGGGTATGAGTGGAAATAAAAATAAGTTGGTACTGTGCACTTGCAGCCCAGAAAGCCAATTGTATCCTAGGCTGCAACAAAAGAAGAGTAGCTAGTGGGTCAAGGGAGGTGATGGTCTCTGTCTATTCTACTCTAAGGAGATCCCACTTGCAGTACTGCATTCAGCTCTGGGTCTGCAGCATGAGGAGGACATGGACCTGTTAGAACACAAAAATGATCAGAGGGCTAGAGCACCTCTCCTTCTTCAAAGAGACTGTGAGAGATGGGGTTTTTCAGCCTCGAGAAGAGATGACTCTATGGAGACCTTATAGGGGTCTGCTAGTACTTAAAGGGATCTGCAAGAAATATGGAGAAACACTCAAACAGGGAATAGAGTGACAGAAAAAGAGGTAAAGGTTTTGAAAGTGTAGATTGAGACTTAAGGAATAAATTCTTTATTATGAGGATGGTGAAGCTCTGGAACAGTTTACCCAAAGAAGGTGTGGAAGTCTCCACAACGGAAGTGTTCAAAGTCAGGTTGGATGGGACTTTAAGCAGTCCAATCCAGTGGAAGGTGCCCCTGGTCATTGTAGGGGTGTGGAACTAGATGATATATAAGGTCTCTTCCAAGCCAAACCATTCTATGACTCTACAAAAAACTCAACATAGCTAAAAAGACATATCATGCGGTACTTTAACTACCTGCTCTTTTTGGAATCAGAATCCACACATTCCAAGTTTGCCAGCACATAAGCCAGTTTCTCTAGACACTCTAATATCTGGATCACTATACTATCCTAATATTTAGGAAGGTTTTTACATGGTCTGAACTAGCTGCTGGAATTCAAATATAGTGCTTCTTTTCTACTGTTCTACCAGGACACAGAAAAATCAACATGACTTATCAGCAGAAACAACCCTTTACACAAGGTAGATGGGCAAGGGATCTAGAAGACAAATGTGACCCATATTTGAGAAATCCAGTGAGGACTGTATTACAGTACAGTGAATGAACTGCATTTTATAGTAGCTATTTCGTAGTCAGACACTTAATTCTAACAGTGTTAGGGGGTAGTTCTTTATTTAGTTAACTCTTTTGAGTTAACTATTTCATCCAAGAATAATGGAAAAGTCACTGGACATAAAACAAAAAAAAATCCCCAAGCCTTGAATACTCAGTCCCAGCATCTGAAGGAAATTTTTCTTTTATTGAAAGCAGTTAAAAAAAATAGTTATCTCAAACTTCAGGTTAGGAGAATACATATTTTCAATTTAAAATAGCTATCACGTTTTTAAAAAACAAATCCTGTTTTTGTTTGTTTGTTTTTGGTTTTTTTTTTCCCCAAATAAAAACGGAGAGTCCAGAAGATGTAACAAGTAAAACTTCCCAGCTAGATACTATAATACAGACATAACTATTGTTTTGAAATAAAATTTCTCAACCCTTTTTGCTTTGTTCCCTTCCAGACACAAATGATGCAAATATGTAACCACCATGAAGTAGGCTAAACACACTTATTTTTAATATCCAGATAAGTTTCCAGCTCTTGTTGTATTCAAAAATGGGCACTGGAGCTAATGAACAGTCCTGCTATCAGCTGTTCATCCAAATACCTCATCTCTCCCTCATCTTCCAAAGTTCCTGGCTTCACTTTGTCTTTTGCATTCACCCTAGTCTTCAAAAATAAATTTACTATAGCAAACTTAAGTTGAGGATCATGAATTCCAAACCACTTCCTCTGTAAACTGAACATTACCTGCACTCATAGTTGAGCTGCGCGCAATTACTGCTATTAACACTATGTGCTCTCTCTTCTGTATAAATAGTCAACAAGAGTTAACAGTCCACACACACACACACACACACACACACACACACACACACACACAAAATGCTTACACACATTACTGGATACTTTCATCCCCAAATTAGAGATATGTAAGATTTGTACTGGAGGTACATTAGAAATAAACAAATAAGCTACATAAATAGGCATACACCATATAAATGGAGCTTAAAAACAAAAATAGTGCTTCTTACAATGCTAAAACATAGCTGTTTCGAATATTTTGGTATTTCACAAGCACTGCCAGCATTTGTAGCTAGTATTTATAACATCTCGCAGTGCATGTTCTCCCCCTTGTGGGTAAAGCAGCCATCTGCAACTTTACAATCTCAGGGAAGTTGGGATCCCACACAGACTTAACTACCTTCTAGAGTTTTGGAATTGAAGTTCATTCAGTTCTGTTCCTCCGTCCTTCATCTGGTGGAACTTTCAATTTCTCATTTAAAGTACAATAAAGGAAAAACACGGTACATACTTTGTTTACTAGACATCCTAAGTACTTATTTATAGAACAAATGGGAATCAAGACCATCAAACCTCATATTTCTCAGATTATCATTTATAATTCTCAGTGACCAAGTAGAACGGAAGATAGCTGATCCTAATAATATATGCTAAGCATTCATTACATGCTTAAAGACAGAAACATAAAACTGGTGGTGTGCACCTAGTATAACAATAAAATAAAATAAAAATAATACCTTTCCTGTAGTTTTTTCAATTCCACATCTCTTTCACTTATTAATTCTGAGATGCTAACAAAATAATTGTGTTCCAGGTTTAACAGTGTCTCAGAAGCTGGAGAATGTATCAGATCATGATAAACATCTGCAAAATCTTCATCCCAGCTGTTTTCTTCAGGTTTTGCATACTCTAATGTTGTCTAAAAATTATAAAAGATAAGTCCTTAGGGGTTCCAAATGATTTAAAATAAAGATGTCTTATAATGGTGACACAAAACCAACTGGACAATCATTCTGATGTACATCCTTCAACATACATTAACTATTTCTTTCCTAATTTGAGTTGTCTGTACTCTGGCTCAACTATTATTATTTTCTCTCTTCCCATATGCTTCTTTTTTGAAAGCATACAGCAGAAGAAGCATTTTGATTACAGTGAGGAATAATCAATTTTCAGCCACCAACCAATTGCAAAGAAGAAAATTTAGCACTTTTTTTTTTTTTATAGGTATTTTAAAATAATACCTGAACAATATTTCATCATTTGATGAGTTTTAGATTGGGTTCAAAACATCAGCTATGCAAAGAAAAATGTTTTATTAGAAAGGAAAACCAAATGTTAATATCATTAGAATGTGATCAACAATGATTTCAGAAAAGCAATTTTTATTGAACAAAGGATAACCCAAAGATGTCAATTCAGCAAGCACTTTTACACTGAAACACTCTGTATGTTCTTATATACCAGTTTCATCTGATAAATGTAGCTGATAAATTGAATAATAGGTTAAGGAATGTCAAAAGACAACATAATCCTAATCCTTGCGCTGAGATGAGGTTTTAAATAGTCTGCCTAACCTATTCATAGTAACCTTCAGAGAAAAAGAGGGTAAACACTTTGTTTTATCACACTCCTATGCTCCCCCAACAAAAAAAAAAATTCCTTCTTAAAGGTTCGGCTAATTTCATTTTGTTGATGTTCATTAAGGCAGACATTTCCTTTTGCAAATTTTCTTTATAACAGAAATATGTTTCTGCATTTTTCACAACATTCTTCACTCTTCCATGATAGAGTTTCCAAGCCTCAAACTTTTCCAAATAGCTGCAGTTTCTGTCATGCTTTTTTTTCTCCACTAGGACTCCTACAATAATCATATGAACTCAGAAAATGAGCTGAAAACCATATACCTCCTCCTTTGGAGTCATCATTGATATTTTTTTGCAATTTACTATCTTCTGATTTGATTCTAATGCACTGTAACCCATACATCTACTTCTGTTTGACTATAACTAGCTGTTTTACCTTTCTATTTTGATTTTATAACTCAACTAAATTTTTTTGCCAGTAATGAGATGAATTCAGGAAAAACCTGATAAAGAACTTGCATGATCACTTCAGAATAAAAGGGAAAAATTATAAGAATTGATCAGTAAAAATGAATTTCACTGAAATTTTGCACTTTCACAAAAGTGATTATTTGTGTATACATGCATATACAGTCACAAAACAAGTTCTGAATATTAATTTTTCAGCCTTAATCTTACCTCTTTATAAGCTTTAGCCCAAGTTTCTGCCAGCTGGTTTATGTCTACTTCTCCTGACTTCACTGCTTCCAGAGCCATTTCAGCTTCTCTATCATAACCTTTTATAGTTTCATCTTCTATGAACTTATTAAGAGATTGCTTCAGGTCTGTTATAACAAGAAGAGAACAGTCAAAAAACAGACAAAACCATGTCAGCGGAAGTATCAGTAATCAAGTAGGAAACATAGAAAGTATTTTTCTGAAAAGCTTTCATTTGTACATCAGACTTGCTTGTACTGATAGCCATATTCATAAATGTTTTGCTGTTGTTTTTAATTAAAAAAACCAAACTATTTTTTCAGTACTTGTTTCTTAAAGAATCTTGTTAAACATTTATGGACATTCATAAATGGCATGAATTTCAATAAAACTAGTTCCTACCATTTTCTACAAAACATGGCAGATTGTGCAGAAGCATTAGACGCCCATGCAAATGACTAATATTCTCTTGCACAGGAAATTTGAGAGGCACTGTAAGCACAAAATGTTGATTTCCAGCACTGAGCATGTACACATAGTCTCTCTCTCCAGCACAAGTCTTTCCTCTATTAGGCTTCATCTTCTTGAGTTCATTTCCTGCAGTAGCAATGAAAACAGCAATAATTACATTCTCGTTAAAAAACAAACAAAACAACAACAACAACAAAAAAGGTGCATGGCTTTGTTAATAATTTACATGAACACCAGAACACCAGTTTCCAGAACACTGAGTTATTCCAAACTGGAATTGAGTGCACTAGGGTACTTACTTTCAAGAATTACAGTATAAACCTTGTGACTAAAAGGCAGAACCAAGACAGAAGGAAAACATATAAAAAGCTACCTTTAACTGAGAAACTGTAACTGCAGACAACTACGTCTCAAACTGAAACAGTCTGGAGTGCATTAGGATTTTATTGCCTCTTCTCCACTGGTGGTGGAGTTGTGGGGGGGAAGACAATAGTAACTTCTGGAAGAAGCTCACTTAGTCATTTTGAAACTTGCCTAAGGATAGACTGGATTTATTTTTAAAGGATACCATGAAAACAAAACAAAACAAAAAAGGAAAAAGGAAAAAAGGAAAAAACAAGAGAACTGTCTACAAGACAAAAATGAACAATGGGAGCTGTCTTGGTAGTTTTTCTCTCCACAAGGTCTTCTCCATACATTTACAGCTCTCTTCTTTGAAAATAACCTGCAAAGCTGGACATCTTATTCTAATGGAAACCTCCTCAGTGCTAAAAACCACTGTCCAAGGAGAAAAAAAGGAGAAAACAAAAAGTTTATTTTCCACAGAAAAATTTACAGGATTAGTTTATAGGGTCATGAACAAGGCCACATGCTGGGAATCGATTAAACAAATGACTTTAATACCATTTACACCACCTTGAATACTGTATTCAATTCAGGGACTCCCAGCACAATAAAGACATACACCTGTTAGAGCAAATCCAGAGGAAGGCCACAGAGATGATCAGTGAGCTAGAGCACCTCTACTATGAAGACAGACTGAGAGTTGTTTATTTTCTTGCCTGGAGAACAGAGGGTTCCAGGAAGACCTTGTAGCAGCCATCTAGTTCCTAAAGGGAGCTGACAGAAAAGGGGGAAGTACTTTTTATCAGGAGTGATAACACAAAGGGTAACAGTCTTAAATGAATAGAGGGTTATGAGACACTGGAACAGGCTGGCCAGAAAAGGTGTGGATGCTCCATTCCTTGGAGTGTTGAAGGCCAGACTGGATGGCAGATAGGAAATCTTATCCAGTGGGAGGTGTCAAACAGTTGGAACTATCTGATCTTTCCAATCCAAACCGTTCACTGATTCTGTAGAAAACTCAAGACATAGCTGAAAGATATATCATGCTGCATTTTATCTACAAGTTCCATACATGAATGAACACTCCAAGACAACCAAAACTAAATTGAGCCCGGTACATCTCCAGTAGTAGAGAGGGATCTAAATAGCACCATTCAGACATGCAAAAGTGACAAATATCTCTGTGTCACTACTCGAGTAACCTAACTTTAAGAGGGGAAGACAAAGGATGTGAAAAGGTGATAACTACTGTCTTCGATCCCCATGCAACAGAGCACCCAGTCTGCATTTGTGTCCTCAAATCCACGGCAGGCTCAGGGTTACCAGGCTCAGAGGAAAGGCAGCAGTAGCTCTGGTTACTGAAAATGCAGAAACAAAGTTGGTGACAGAAAGGAAGAGGAGAAGGGTCTGCAGTAACGTGTTCCTCGGGCGAACAAAACTCCCTGCCCAGCTGTGAGGCAAGCTCGTTCAGCCACGAGACTGCAACGGTCAGGTGCGGAGGTATGGCACAGTAGGGGAGGACGCAGCGCCGGCTCCGGAGCAGTTTCACCAAGCCGACGGGCGCTGGGCGATAGGTGCAGGGCTGACAGGGGCTGGAGCCGCCGCCCTCGTACGAAAGGCCGCGGTGGTGCCCACCGCCCTCATCTCTTACCTGGATTCTGGATGAGGTATTCAATTTTTCTGGCCGGGAAGTGCCGACACCAAGACCTCCTCCTTTCTCTTTAGTAGCTTCTCATTCGGAGACGCAGATTCGACGCCGTAGTACCGGCTGCGTCCTCTCCGCCTCTCTGTGGCGAATGTGCCATTCCGCTGCCGTCAACAGAGGGGAACAGTGTCGTCAACGGCGCGCGTCTCTCGCGGTGGTTGCCGTTTGCCGCGGCGATGGCGCGGATGGTGAGGAGGTGCGTGACGTAGCTCAGGTCGGGTCTGGACGGGGCGAGGGACGCGAGCGCGTGTTGCGTGGGCCGGTGGCCGCTATGCCTCCCGCTCCTCAGAGCGCGCAGGCGTTGGGAGTGTGCGCTGAATGGCGCCGAGGGATTTTTCTTCGAAAGCCTCCGGCGCGCGCGCTGTATCTGCCCGTCGCTTGCGTGACGTCCACCCCGCTCTCGCCCTCGTTTGTTCTGCTGGACCTGTTCTTGTAGACGAGATCTTTTCTGTGGGCTGCTGCAGAGTGAGGTCTGCGGGCGGCTTGGCAACGTTACTTCGCTGGCTGAAAGCACGGGGCTCTTCCTACAGTAGGAAAACAAATAACCAAACTGTAACACAAAAAGTAGGCAGCAGTGTCGCTTCTGTCCATCAAAGAGCTTGTGCATACAGGTGGTGTCCCTCAGTTGGGCTCTGAGAGGCACGCCTCGTACAAAGGGGCCCTCAGGGTAGCAAAACACCTGTACTGATAGCAGTGTGTCACAGTAAACCATATAAAAGCTGCTTGGAAAACACATCTTGAGCATCTGAAAGTGACCAAGGAATTGAATAAATCTCTGAGTAGGTGTGTGTGTGTAAGGAGAATACCATGCTTCCATAAGGAAAACAACAAAAACACTTCTTTAGGAACTATTCAGGCAAGAAGATGAATGGATTGAGAGCAGTGCTGCAGAGGATTGGGAGTGTTTGTTGGTGAAAAACCCAACATGTGTCAACAGTGTGCAATTCCAGCTCAGAAGGCCAACTGTACCCTGAGCTGCATCAAAAGGGGGGTGACCAGTAGAGCAGGAAAAGTGATTGTTCCCCTGTGCTCTGCACTCATGAGGTCCCATCTGGAAAACCATGTTGATGCTTGGGGCTCCCAACAGGAGAAGGATGAAGAGCTGTTGAAGCAGGTCCAGATGAAGGTCATTAAGATGATCAGGGCTGGAGCACCTCTCCGTAAGGCAGTTTCAGGGTGTTTGGCTTATTCAGCCTGGGGACAACAAGACTCTGGGAAGACCCTATAGCAGCCTTCTAGTACCTAAAGGGAGCTTACAACCAAACTGGTCTCGGGAAGACAAGAGGAAACAGTTTTAAACTTAATGAGGGTAGGTTTAGTTGAATATTAGGAATAAATTCTTCACTACAAGAGCAGGAAGGCACTGAAACAGGTTGCCCAGAGAAGCCAAAGTAGGCTAAATGGGCAGCCTGATCTAGTGGAGGTTTTCCTGCATGCAGAAGCGGGGGGTTGGAACTATCCCTCCCAACCAAGCTATTCTTCTTAGTAACCATATTGAATGCAGTAGTAATAGTTACACATGTATTTGGACGTACATTGCTTTTCTCCTTAAATACGTGATTTAAACCAAATCAAGAATTAGCTAGTAAGGATTCTCAGTATGAAAGGCTTAATACTGTGTTCTTTTACCACAGGAACAGGAAAATTGTTAATTATTCAGAATTTGGGGATTTTGAAGATGGTGGTAAGTGATGTATTTCTGTACATAACTGAAATGCCAAGCACTAACGCCACAACCTAAAGCATCAGCAGAGTGTTCTTCTTTTTCGTGAATTAGTTAAGTGACAAGGTTATTACTGTTTTCAGTGGATGTAAACTGTGCACCTTGTTAAAAATCCTGATTCAACAAGAATATGATTTCTGTAAGCCAGAGCATATCAACAGTTTGGCAGGGATCTGTTGAATGCACTGTCTTTTGATTGCAGGAAAATGCGTTTCTCTGCCTGCCTCAGTTTTCAGAGATCTTCTTCTTCCATGTCTTCCTGATGATCATTTCACAAGGCTACATATTACAATATAAAGGGAGTTATGTATTTGGCTGTGCACAGAACTAACATTTATCATGCAGCTTTGTGTCTTAAAGGATTTTGGATAAGAATTTAGCAATCAAATTTTGAGATATATTAGTAAGAAAAATAGATTGCAGGCTATTTGTTTTCATGGCAGTCCTCCTTTACCTCTAAGTCGTAATGGGTATTGCATCATTTTCCTTTATGAATTTGGTTTAACTTTTTTTTTTTTTCTTTTTCCTGTGCTATTTGTCAGTTTTTGGTATCCATTGAACAGTTTTAAGTGATAGGAAGGGGAAGGAAAAATTAAATGATGTTGAAAGTCCCTTATAAGTCATGTGAGTTAATGCAGAGTCTTAGTTTCATGAGTTTAAATATGGTTTATAACTTTTCTTATTTTTTTTAAATGACCACTTGTAATATTAAAAAAAATATATTTTCTTCTGTCTCTTAGATTTTTTCTCTCAGAAGGGACCATGTATCTGTTCTATGGCATTCAGAAAACATATTTTTGTATTTTTCCTTATTTTGTACTGTGAACTGCATTGTAATTGGTCAGAAGAAAGTTTTCGTACCTTCTAATATTCTCAGAAAACTGGAGAATGTGTTTTGTATTTGGTGAGAGGCAATATGAGAAGGCTAGAAAATAGGAAGCAGTCTACATTTCTTATGAATGGGAGGCATTAATGTAATTAATTTCCAAAACACCAAGACTCTAAAACTACTGAATGACAGTGATTGCTGTTACAATTGTTTATTAGTAAGTATATCAAAAGGTGAAACTTGGAGCTATTGAGGAACTCAGTGCTGAAGCATTAGTCACATATCGTTAATAAAAGTCACCTTTAACACAGATGCATAAGAGGTCTTGTTAAATTTTCATTTATATTGCATTGAAGAACAGTAGATATACACTTGTCTCTTTTTTTAACAGAATTAATTTCAGAAAGGTTGTTTATTTTGTATTTTCAGTATATGATGAAATTAAGTTGAGTGACTTCTTTTTGACCACATAGAGGAGTACGCAGAAGGAAAATTAATTAAAGCTTGTTAATGTCTCCTGCATAGATGAAGACTTTGCATGCATTGCTGCACCTTTGACAAAAAAATCCAGAACACAGCCTAAGGAACCAAAAAAGGAGAATAAGAAGAAGCAAAAAACACAAAAAGAATTTACTTCATCGCAAAAACAGTCACCTATTGGAAGGTAAGAAATACTGAAATGTGGTTAACTATGTTTGCAATACAAACCTGGACTTAAAAAACAGTATTTTTTCTTTTTTTCCTATAGTTTTATGCAGTTGAGAATAAAGACCCAAAAAGTTAAGAATTCGAATGTTAAGAAAGTACTGCTATAAATGAGAAAGTGTGTGGTTTTTTTTTTTTACACTTTATCTTCATTAAAAATACTGCACATTGTATTTTCAAGGACAATCTTTAGTGCATATCTTGGACCTGATATATGATTTTTATGCCTTTTATTTTCCAGAAGTGGAAGTCAAGAGATGGGTGGTGTTTGTCTTGTTTTCTCTTGTAATAATAGTTTTATATATAGCATGCTTTTAATATCAGTAGATACTTTCTTTAAGTCTTTTCAGGAACTAATTCATGGTATGATATTTGATAAAGTACATATTGAAATATTAATTTCTGTAGAAATATTGATATTTAAATCTTAGCAAGTCAGAAATAGTTTAGTAAGTCTTGTCTCATGCTGTTATTTTGCATGTTTGTTTTTTCAGAACATCCTTGGATGATAGTTTCTGTGAAAGGGATTTGAACGTTACCTTGGCCTTGTCCATCAAAGAAAAATCAGCAAATATCCTTGAAGTGCAAAATTCAAAAGAACAAGGTTATTGTACAGTTTGGTGCAATACTTTGTTTATATGTGGTGAACTCAATGTAACTTGTTTTATAAAAAAAAAAAACAGATTGAAAGTCATGTTTTGTTTCAAGATGTCATAATGAGGAAGTGTGAATTTCTAGGTGGTGCCTGTCATCTTATGTTAATATTTTTTTCGTATGAGAAAAATAAATCTATAAGATCTTTTGAATAGGTTGTTTAGAGAGAGATAAAGACTTTATTTTCATTTCTTAATAACTTGTCCTTTTATATTGTCATTTTCAAATATTACTTCTCTATATTTTTAAAATTTTATTTTCTGGATTCCCAAAACAGTAAGAATATTGAATCAGGAGATAGGATACCTACCTGTTTTTCCAACTGCACTGTAGACAGTGAACTTTTAGGTAGATTGTTTTCATACTCTGTCCTTTCAGAAATAGCGTTTAAATTCACATTTAAATACATTTTTCTCATTTTTCTTTCTTGTATTTTCTGCTTTTCAATTATGTGGTGAAAAAGAAAGTGTCTATATTTTAAAATGTGCTTCATGTTGAGGAATTTAAAAGTCCTAACATTGAAAAAAAGGCTACTCTGAATGAAATAGTTACAGATCGCTAAACATTATCTGGAAGAAACAACAGACACAATGTTTTTAGATGATGAGTTTATTTAGTTTTACAAGAAGCAACAGTTAACCTCAATTTCTTAATCTGTCTGGAATATCTAAGCATCAAATAGAGGTATCCAAAACGTTTGCTGTGCCACTGGAAACTTTTTCATATTTCTGATTTTATTTTGGCTTTCTGTCCTTTAGTTAGTTTGATTACAGATAAACACTGATCACATTTACTACCAGAAAGTACAGTTTGATCAGTTAAAAAAGTAAAGTGAGAAAATGTCATAAAAACAGGTACAGATAATATACTTCTCTAATAGTGTACTTCAGAAAAACAAAAATGAATTCAGAGCCTCAAGACTCAAAAACCTGCTTCTCCTTGAGCAGAGTTACTATGAATTTGGATTAATTAGACCACTTTCCGTTTTCTAGGTCAGGTTCTAGATGATGACATACCTAGGAATGGCTGTAGGCAATGGACAGCAGCGAGTAAAGCTTTCTCGCATCAGAAGTTACTGACCATTGACAGTTGTGACAGAGAGCACGTTACTGACTCTGAACCAGTGACTATACCAGGTAAGTTGCCAGTAAACACCCTCTGTTTAGATGTGTATTGAATGTGATCACTTACACTTAGGTTGTATGTTCACTGAAACGCATACTCCTCTTTGTTCATCTTTCCTTCCTCTTTACTAAAACATTTTAATATTAGTGATATCTGAAGTGCACTTTGACACTAAATCTATATACTGGGCCTTATTTATACACATTCTTTAAACTGGCAAAAAATCATCCTACTTCTCTGTATATGCTGCAGTATGTCAGAAAATCATTTTTCTACCCACACTTTCTGGGGAAAAATGGTCTCTTGAAAGAGCCTCTGATCATTTTGCAGTTGTATTCCAGAGAAATATCACGTTAGTTTTTTCAGTGTTGACTTTAACTAAGCTTATTAAAGAAGAAAGTAGGCTTCCTTCTTTCCATTATCAACTCTCAGAAAACCTTGCTGCATCTGGTTGTAGATCAGTATGATTCTGGTAGGATCTGATTATTGAATGTCTGTAGTTCTCTCTCTCTCTTATTCCCCAGTGGTTGACATGTCTCTATCCAGTCTTTATCCATTACAGAAGGCTTACTGGAAAATATTTCTAAAATTATCAGTTAAATAAAATATTTGGAGAATAGTCCAGATATTCCTGCTTGGAAGTTATTCCTAAGATTTGCTAGTGTATTTTTAAAAGTTTATTTAAGTAATAAATGTGTAAAATCTTTCCTGCAGCTGAAATTTGACATATTTTTCGTCCTCAAATATTTGTGAACAAAATTATGTGAAGATCAGAAGCTCTGATAGATTTTACCTTTTTCATCTAGCACATGGGGATTTTTTTAAAATGATAATTAAAAAACTATTAAATGCATTTTATACCAATGTTGAAATAGTGAAATACAGGGAGAGAAATCTGTAAATGCAGAATGTTTTATGATAGCTATTTCCTTCACATTTCATCATGTAAATATATTTTACTGTATTTTTAATATACCCTGATTCTTTACATTCAGCATGAGATTAGAAGACTCTAGCTATAATAATAGTAAATTCTATTTCCTCTAAAGAGGTTGAGATCCTTTTTCCTTGCCATAGATGAGGAATCAGAAGAAGATTCAGATTATAGAGAAGGTAATGATGAAGACTGTGCTATGGAAAAGATGAAAATCAATGGAATGAAAAAGAAAATAAAGAGGCAGACTAGAAAAGAAAAGAAGACTCCTAAATCTGAGAATAATACTACTGGTAAGTTTCTACTATGAATTTGAAATACACTTCTTTTAGTATAAAGGTTCCTTTTGTTTTAATATGTATCCTTCACAATAAGTATTTAATGATTTTTTGTTTTTATATTTATAATCATTTTTCTTATTTAAAAACAAAGTATCTTAAAAGAGACCTGCAGTGGCAGATAAATTAGGCTGACAAACTGACTCTACAGAGCTAAGGGAAATGGAGATGACTAAAAATCTGAAAGAATAAAAGGTTTAAAATAAATAAACACTGCTTACAATAAAAACACACAAAACTGAATAGATGGAGTTCATTTCTTTTAAAAAAAAAAACATTTAAGAAAAGGATAAATAGTATTTAGTGATACGAGGACTTAAATACATATATACAATTTCAGAGCCTATTGCAGATGTATGTAATTGCACATGTAAGTCTTTAATCCAAGGACAGCCAAACAATGCTAATGCTAAAAACTGTTAGGAGAAAATGTTAAATATTCATGTCCTTCAAACTTAAACTTTTCTCTGTATTGCTAACACAATTTAGTTCTACCTAAATAGCATAAGAAAATTATTACTGTCATTATCTGACTTGATAATGTGTTTCAATTTCAGGCATGAATTTACATAATTTAGTTTACATTTAGTTTTAATTGTGACAAGGAATGGTATGTTCTATATAGCTGACAGAAGAACCTTCCCTCTTAGCAATTCAGTATCTGGAATACCTTTAACAAGAAATAGCTGCAGTGCTTATTAACAAACCAGGATTGAAATTCCAGAGTATAATAAGTGTAACTGTTTAAATATAACTTTTAAAATATATATTGTTTAGAATCTTCCTAAAGATTGGAAGACACGATTGTCTATTAAAATACATGTTCATTTCACTCAATTCAGAGAGGTCTTGCAATAATGGGATCTATCATCTTGTGTAGTGTAATGATTTCTCAGTAAAAGCGTCTTTCCAAGCTTTTATTTTTATCTGTATTTTCTCCTCCAGAAGTAATGGAACTAAAATCTGAGCAGACACAAAAGATGATGTCCACATCTTCAGAACCAGTTGGAAGGCCTTTATATACATCAAGTCCCGTAACAAACAAGAAGCCCAAATGGGTACCACCAGGTACATTAGAGTTTGTAACATACAGATTTGTTGGCTTAAGTTTTTAGAAATGCCTCCTAAAAGCATGCAGACAAATAAACTGTATTTCAGAACAACTACTGCCCTCCAGAGCATAGATCAAATCGTAAGCAAGAGATTGTATTGTGTCCCCTCCTCTCTTACGAAGAGTTTTCTTTAGCTCTGGCTTGTGCTGTGTTGTTTTGTTTAATATTAGAAATGTGTTGGAGTGTTTTAACTGCTTTAGTAAAATTAATAGTTAGAAGTTCTAACGTTTTAGGATGTTTAAGCATACTGCTGCTGACTTCTTATTCTTACTTTGGTTTTCGTTCATATTCCTTTTCTGCATGCACTTATTTCCTCTCACTCCTTTCTCTAAGACATTCTTTTCTCACTTGACATTATGTTCCATTGTATGATTGCCTGCGAAGCACCTGAAAATGCACGGTAGACTAGGCACAACTTTTCTGTGCCTGTCCAATGCTATGTGGTGTTATTGCTCTGATGAGTTGCTGGTTATTTGTGTGCTATGCCTGCTACTTTGGCTCCCAAATGGATTGATTCCTCGTGAACATGCTAATTTTCTTGTACTTTTATGGTATGTTGTTCAGTTCTCTTTGCAGTGTGTTTAGAATACCTTTTTTTGCTCTGCTTTGAAAGCTATGAAGTGATTAGATTTATATGATTTTTTTTCTCCATGTTCATAAAACTTTTTGTTTTAAAATTAATTTCAGCTGCAACAGGAGCAAGTAACAACTTTATGAAATGTGCTTCAGTTAAATCACCTACTCAGTGTCTTAGGCTTGGCCTTTCCAGACTAGCAAGAGTCAAACCACTGCATCCCAATGCCACCAGCGGATAGGTGGTCAGTGACAAGGTGCCATGTGAAGGACTGTATTCAGAAAAGACTTGGGAATACATTTTGTGTATAAATAGAGGGTAGAAAACCACTGGGCAACAAAAGCTTCACGACATCGTTGGTTTTCTAGGATAGTTGTTTAGGTACATTTCTAATATTACAGAGTTTTATTCTGTAAAATGCTAGGCATCCTTAAGTGCTACTTTATTACTACTACTATATTATTTAATCAAGTTGACATCTGGGTCACCAGCTCATTATGAGTTATACTCGAAGATACAGGTTTATAATCTAATTCTCTGCTATGTGAACTCAACATTAAAATAGTCTAACCAGCACTATGTCAATTATGGAATTCACTATCTCAAATAGATTTTTTAATACAAGTGAAAGTGATGTTTAAAAAATATTTCTTGGAAGACTTAAGTCATCACTTTTATTTCCTCTTCACTTTCAGAATTTGTTACTGTTTGCATATCTTAAATGTGTTTTTAATTGCTTTTTAAACGTATTTTAGGTAGAAATTGTATTTAAAATGTATTTTGAAAAAAGTAAAATAAAATATATAGTCTAATGAATCTTAGTAATTGATTTTATTAATTTTGAAGTTAACTTCCAAATTTTGTCTACAGCCCTGCAAATATGGGGATAACTGATTGGAAGTCAATAACATTAGTTAGGCTCAGACAATGAAGATTTTGGCTTGGACTCCTTAGTCTTTGTTGAAAACCATGATGTCCTCTGTGCATGTGGGATTTATAAAACTTGAAGTGATTGGTACTGAGTCATGAGACTGAGTTTTTAGACAGTTTTCCATGTAAGCATATTATGCCAGATGCTACAATTGGCTCTGTATTAATTGAAGGATTTTGTCGTGAACAAGTGATTTGCATTCACATAGCTCATGGTATCTGATTGCTTAACATACACAATAGTGTTAAACGAATGCATGATCCTATTGCTTAAAGTAGTTATGCAGGCAAAAGCATGGTATTACCTAAGGTAAATATATATATATATATGGTATGACTAATTTTTAACTGCATAGTATATACATGATAAGACAACATACTAATAAATACATGCATATTAAACTCATTTTATTCAGATGGAATCACAAAGCCCTGAGTAAAGTGGGGCCTAGTGAACTGGGCTAAGTAAGTTTAGGGAAGGCACATGCCTTCTGTCTCTAGTACCTGTCCGCCTCATTTATGTATTATCTTAGCTTGCTAAAATGACACATGAAAAAACACCTTTACAGCAAATTGCCAGCTGATGTACTTGAAACTGCTTCCAAACAAAGGTGAAACAGAAGTACCCAAAGGAAAAGATAAGTGTCTAAGAATAACACTTGTGATAACTAGGTCGATGTTGTGTTATTCCTCTCCTTGATTCCCATTTTTTGTGCTTACTTAACTAGATCTCTTCTGAGATGTATGCTGGTTAAGCAGCTGTAGCAGAACAGGAAGGAAGCACAGAGACCCTTGGGCCTTAGGGTGACTCAATGCGTCATTCCAATCCACTACCTACCATTTATGCATCAGTCATTTTCTTTCTACTTTGGGTGCTCATGCTCTACAGTCCCGTACAGCGTCACAGTCACCTGGTCTCTTTCTACTGAAATAAGTCTGTCAAGAATTATTTTGCTTTTCTATTTATTTTTCAGAATAAGTACACATTTCATGAGGTTAGACCTTTTCTTGCTATAGGGAAATTTACATAATGATGATAAGTGTTTTCTCAATGTGAAGCTTTTGGAAAATTCCTGCAATTGGTAGACTTAGTAAGCCCTATTTTCTCTGACTTTCCATTCATCCCTTTTTTTTTCACAAAACATACATTTGAAATTTGTCACACTCTGGTCTCAGTCTTGGCATCATCTTATTTTCAAAAATTACATTACTGTCAAAATCGCTAAATCAAAATTCCACATAGGCAATTAGAAAAAAAAAAATCCTTTGAAAGGCTCTTGATTGTATCTTTCAGTGCCACTCTATCCAACCTGAAGAAACCAGGTCCTGCCAGTAGATGGGGTTATTTACATAAAAGGTTATTAAAGGGAATGCTTGGAAGTGACCATATTAATTGCAATTGTTACAATGATATTTGTAAACCATGCTACATAGGTATGTCCGTGCATCATTTCTCCAGTTGTTGCACAGTGGTGAGTTGTGGAATGCACTTGATTTGAATCTCTGAAACTGTCAAAAAGATAATGTGTCTCTTAGCAAGTCAGAGTTCACAGTCTGCAAATACTTGTTCTTTTAGAACTGCATCGTGTTATTAAAAAAGTAATAACAAAATTGTTAAAGAAGAAATATTATTACATGTAAACTTTGCTGCCAACTCCTTCAAAGTCAAAGCTGTCTTGAGTAGATAGTCTGTCTGATCTAGAGATCGCCTCTTGCTTCAGAACAACAGTCTTTTTTAGGTGTTGTTTGTTACTCTGGATATACCGTATTCCTAAAGATGGATTCAGCAGTACAATCTGTGAAATGGAATCAACATAAGTGAACTGTCTTTGCATTACTGTCTGCAATTCTTGTGGTTATGAATCATGGGAATGCATGTTGGTCATACAGAACAAGGTTGTGTCACAGAAAAACTGCAGAATTCCACCAGTCTGGAAACACCATGCTCCACATCTGATACTCTAAGTCTTGGTCCAGAACAAGAGCAGAAAAAAAAAAATTGAGAATGCCTACAATTCAAGAATAAATGTGTGAAATTGCCTTGAGTATTTGTAAAGAATATTAAAAAGATTGGTATTTCTGCATTAAGATCTGTGAGCAACAACATGGCAATTAATATTGATGCTTCAGCAGAGCAGTTCTTAAGTACTGGTTTAGCAGTACCTTTTAGTACTTCAGTCATTCTGAAAGGACTTGTATTTATTTCCATGAAAGCTGCAACAGATACAAAGAGCAAAATGATACTATTTGCTAGAGCCAATTCTTAGCTACAAAACACTACTTTCCAGCATAGCCATCACCATTGGTTATGTGTTTTTGCTGGTGATAAACAACAGCCTGCATGCGAGACTCCTGAAAATTGCACCAGTGAAGGTGAACTGCTGTCACCATTGCTGAAACACATCACCCACCACCTTACTGTACTAACATCCACTGCTTGGTCTCCAAAAAACATTCAGCAAGCATCAATGAATGTCAATGGATACAATTCTTTTTGCATGGAGGAATTCAGTGACACACTTTTACCAATCTGGTGGCATTCTATGATGGAGTGACAGAATCGATGGACAAAGGGAGGGCAGCAGATGTCATCTCCCCAGGTGTCTGCAAGTCCTTTGACGTGGTCCCACACCACATCCTTAACTCTAAATTGGAGAAATATGGGTTTGAAGGGTGGACTGTTTGGTTGGATGGTTGCAACCAGAGGGTTGTAGTAAATGGCTCTATTTTCAGGTTGAGTCCAATGACGAGTGGTGTCCCACAGGGGTCCATCTTGGGACTGATACTCTTTAACATCTTTATCAATCGCATATGTGATGGGATCAAGTGCACTCTCAGCAGGTTTGCAGACAACACCAAGCAGAGTGGTGCAGTTGCTGTAACAGAAGGAAAGGATGACATCCAAAGGGACCTTGACAAACTCAAAAGATGTATACAAACTGGGAGCAGAGCTGTTTGAGAGTAGCCCTGCTGAGAAGGGCTCGGGGGTCCTAGTGGATGAAGAACTTAACACAAGTCATCAGTGTGCACTTGCAGTCCAGAAGGCCAACTGTATCCTGGATTGTATCAAAAGAGTGGTGACCAACAGAGTGAAGAAATTGATTGTCCCTCTCTACTCTGCCCTTGTAGGCCCCACCTGCAGTCATGCATCTAGTTCTGGGGCCCCCAGCTTAAGAAAGATGTGGAGCTGTTAAGAGTGGGCCCAGAGGAGGGCCACAAAGATGGTCAAAGCGCTGGAGCACCTCTCCTATGAAAACAGGCTGAGGGAGCTTGGCTAGATCAGTCTGGAGAAAGTTCTAGGGAGACTTCATTGCACCCTTCCAGTATTTAAAGGGATGTTATAAACATGAAGGAAATCAACTTTTTACAAGGGTAGGTAGTGATAGGACAAGGAACAATGGGTTTAAACTAAAGGAGGGGAGATTTAGATTAGATACCCGGAAGTTTTTTCACTCAGAGCATGGTGAGGTGCTGGAACAGGCTGCCCACAAAGGCTGTGGATGCCCTGTTCCTTGAGGTGCCCATGGCTAGGCTGGATGGGGCCCCAAGAAACCTTGATCTAGTACTTGATCTAGAGACCTTGATCTAGTTGGCAACCTTGCCCATGGCAGAGTGGTTGGAACTAGATTATATTTGAGATCCCTTCTGACTCAAGCCATTCTATGATTCATACACACTTGTATGTCAGACTTCCCCCACTGCTGCCATCTGTGACATGGCAACAGAGTTTGACAGAATATTGCCGGAAAGCTTCAACCTCTACTGTCATATCACCATCTGACTCTGATGTCGTGGTCCAACATAATAAAACAGAAGATATTACTTTTGGAGTAGCTCTCATGCATTAAGGTTTAGAATTTAGAGTTGATGTTCTTAATAAAATAGAGTATTTAAAGGAACATACTTAAACAGAATAGAAAGCAAGAGCAGCGCTTGGTCTTCCTGATTTGGAAGAACATCAAACGATGCTGAACAGGCTTGCAGCAAACACGGGTATTGGGCTATTCTAGCACCAGAATGAAATCTAAGCTTTTAGATCTGGCTTTCTCATTTAAGTTCATTGATTTATCCTTGCTTAAGTATTCTACTGCTTATTCTACTCTCATTATCTGTAGAGAACTAGCATTTGTTTTCTGTAGCAGTTTTGCTCACTAATGAGTTTAAAAGAGTGCTAAGTACTTTGTCATTGTATTTATGAGGCCTGCATGTTGCACTGAATTTGAATTTCTTTGTGTTGTACAGAGAACAGCTAAGATAATGTAATTATTTCTTTGGTGTTGAAATACTATGCTGAGGACAAGGAGCTAGATTCAATTACTCCTGTCCTGACAGAGGCTTGTCTGAATCTTCTGGAGTGGTGGTGATTTCCTAACTTCCTGGAGTGATCTGTTCCAGAACTTGAATCTAGCATAGCACATTATTATACAGCTTTCTAATAGAGGTAATGTGATGAGAAATTTGAGCGATTAATTTATCTTGTAGTCTTGTTATAGTTTTCTATAACTCTACTGTAAGCTGTAAGCTGATCTATTCAGACATAGTAGAGTTGGAATCAAAGCCTTCTGTTGATGTCTGGGGTAATTGCTAGAGATGACTTGGACTTTAAACTTATATTAAAGGTACAGCATTTTTCACACGTGAAAAAAAAGGTACAAAAGCAGAGTGTACATGATATGCAAGGCATCCATTCCACAGAGCTTCCCTAGGCAACGTGAGGTGTTGGCAGCATCAAGGGATCTTGACATGATGATTCTAAGAGAAATGGCATGGGGGCTGGAACAGAGTGAAGACACTACAGCCAGGCTTTGTGACAACAGCACTGAGATGGAAACTTGATGGTACTACGTAACTGATAAGCTGCATATTTGCTCTCCTGAGCCAATAGTCTGTCATTTTTTGACAAAATACCATCCTTTGGGTGAACTTTGCTAATTGTAATCTCAGTATAATATGAAACCACACCTCCATTGCAAAAACTATGCACCTCCAAGGTGTGACCTCTCCTCACCGAGCCTACGCAATTATTTTGTCTATACCTTTAAAAACAAGATGAGAGAATTTTACATCAATAAAAACAAAGGCACATATGACTACAGTCATACCTGAAAAATAAAGAAAATATTATAAAAAAGGCTTAAGAGAGCAAGAAAGTCAGGGAAGATTCAATCAGATGTCTGACATGAACCACCTCTGACTTCTGCAATCAGAGTGCTGAGCCCCTCTTCCCACTTATAGGGACACATATTGGGTAGTATTTGCACGCTTGGTTATACTGATTCCCCAGGAAACTTAGAAATCTCTATAGAGATATTCCATAATTTAGCACATTTGTAGTCAGACAGTGTATTTATCACCATCAATCCAAAAGAACCTGAAATCTGTTGCCTTAATAAACTGCACTCTTCACTAATCTGGCCATGAGAGTTCTCAGTTTGGGCATGCTCAAACTCATTTAGAGTGGGAACTGATTTGAATGCTGCTAGAATAATTAGTCAGTGTGCTATTTGTGAATCTATAATCATGGTGGTTCATATATTGAATGCAACCAGACATACAGCATCAAATTGGGCATCACTCAGAATTGAAATTCAGCTGCCAGTCTCTCTGATATCTGAGAACAAGACAGAATGCAAAGGGGCTTATTTTTTTCTGCAAAATCATGTTGCCCTTTAACGTGACAACATGTTGTCAACATTGTTTGAAATGCAGTGTAATTCCTTCTACTCAAAATGTTAACAAACAAAATTGTTGTGCTAGGACAGTATTATCAGTCTGATCTTTTCCCTTATGTTTCTCTATCCTCTACATGTGTGGGAAGCAGCATTTAAAAATATCACACTACCGTAGCTGAAAAAATAGCATCACTGACAAGCAATTCTTAGTGAGCAATCATTTGCATTCCCTTAGAGGAAAAGTATTTAGCTACCACTAAATATGTAGTTGGATGCATGTGTTACTAGCATTATCTGTAATCCACGCCTTTGCAGAGAATTCCCTTAATGGCTTCAATGACTTTTTGCTTGCAAATATTTGGAGATTACACCATGTTGGGCAGAAGTGTTAATCTGCTTTAAAGTAGGAAGTTTTTTTGCAGAGAAATCTGGATAGGCAAGATCAATGGGCCATATCAACAAGGATATGACGTTGAACAAAGCTAAGTGCTGAGTGCTACACTGGAATCACAACAGCCCCAGTAGTGGTATAGGCTCAGGGGAGAATGGCTGGAAAGCTGCTCAGCAGAAAAGCACCTGGGAATGCTGGTCAGCAGCCAGCTGAACATGAGCCAGCAGTGTGCCCAGGTGGTCAAGGCCAGTGGCATCAGGCCTGAAACAAAAATAGTGTGGCCAGCTGGACTAGGGAAGTGATTGTCTCTCTGTATTCAGCACTGGGGAGACTGTACCTTGTGTATTGTGCTCTGTTTTAAGCCCCTCACTACGTCTGAGTTGCTGGAATGTGTTTGGAGAAAAGCGACAAAACTGGTGAAGGGACTAGAAAACAGAATATGTGAGGAGTGACTGAGAGCACTGGAGTTATTTAGTTTGGAGAAAAAGTAGGCTGAGGATAGACCTCATCACTCTCTACAATTACCTGAAAGGAGGTTGTGCTAAGGAGGGTGTTGGTCACTTTTCTTAGGTGACAACAGTCTTGCTGGGCAGCATATTCCCATGTCTTACCACACTCACGACGACGTATTTCTTTCTAACATCTAGTCTAAATCTACCCTCTTCCAGTTTACAACCATTTTCCTTCATCCTGTCACTACATGCCCTTATAAAATGTCCCTCCCCAGCTTTCCTGTGGGCCCCCTTCAGGTATTGGAAGGCCACTATAAGCCTTCTTTTCTCTAGGCTGAAGAGCCCCAGCTCTCTCAGCCTGTCTTCAGAGGAGAGGTGCTCCAGCCTTCTGATCATCTTTGTGCCCCTCCTCTGGACCTGCTCCAACAGCTCCATCACTTCCAGTGTCTCAGCTTTCTTTTACCCAACATATCAGTGCAAACCACAAAGCTGAAAAAAAAAAAAAAAAAAAAAAGCTACCACTTCCTGTGATCCTCTATGCAGAAATCTGCTCTTCACTTTTGAAAAAAATTAGAGCACAGTTTCAAATAACTGTTGGTCTGTCTCCATTCATATGTGACACTTCTCTTGTGAAGCCAAGAAACCGTGAAAAAACAGATCTTATTCGAATTAACACTCTTTCTGCTGCTACTTTTCAGTCCTCACCCAATATTCAGAATGTTTGTGTACATCATAAGTTTTCAGGTTGGTACAGAATTAACTGCTAAGAATTATTCACAAACCTTTGAGACAGTGGGATCCTAGGAATAGAAGGTATTAATTATTCTGTGCTTAAAGCTCCCAGCAAGAGGCTGCACCTTGCTGAGATGTTCCTGTGCTCCCAGTTTAAATGTCAGATAATAATGCCAGTGTCAAATCACAGAAGAGTTGCTACCTACAGTGTAGTTCCATAGACCTGGTAAGGCAGCATAAATGGACAAATGTGTTCGAAAAAGGCACTTAGTGACTTCCATGACACCAATCACTTGTCCCTATCCACAGAGAAAACCTATGCCATTGTATAGTGTATTGGAAAGGGATTTATGTAGGTTAAAATTAAATTGAATTTTGCTTATCTGATTTAATTTTAATGTGAGTTTTGATCCAATTTATTATAGGACATTATGAACATTTGTGCTGACATAAAAAAAATTGGACAGCTGAGGATTAAGAATAATTAGCAAAGGGAGAAGCAGTTTTTTCCCCCATCCCTCCATCCCCTCTTTTAGAAACGATGCTTTTTTAAAATGTTTATAGAACTTCAGTGCTCTTCTCTGTCCTGCTGCAATTTGTCTCATTATGCATGAAGAGACATCTTGAACTTCTTGTTCTCATTAATTCTCAGCCTGTATCTGTCCTTACTATTGTCATTAATTCTAAATAGTTTGTATTTTTTATTTTTATTTTTTGAAATCTTCATTAATTAAACCTGTGGTAAGGGACAGCAGACAATAGAAATGTTGGATATCATAGAATCATAGAATTTTCAAGGTTGGAAAAGACCTCTAAGTTTATCTAGTCCAACCCCAACCCATCCCTAACACATCTACTAACCATGTCCTTCAGTTTCTTCTGTATTTGGTATTTTTATCTGTGATAACATGTCCCGATAGGAACAGATGTGGTAAATAAGAGATAGCTGGCAATTACCTATATTTCATCCTATCACAATTTCAACCGGTTCAGCTAAAAAAACTATCAATAAAATTATTTAAGCCACTAAGTCTTCATATCTTTCTAAAATCTCTTTAACTCCCCATCCAACTGAAGTTTCAGGAGGTTTTTGGTATTTTGAGGATAAAACTAGTAATAACCAAGATTGTCTATTTATTTATTTATTTATTATTAGAGGAATTATTTTCTGATGACATTGGAGAAACCTGGTAAAATTCACTGCATGGTGTGATTCCAAGCTGACTGCTGGTGGATACCTTAAGAAGTACTTAAAGCATAATGTCACTCCTTGCTCACTGTTTGGGATACAGATTCTGAATTTTACTTACGATCTTTTGTTCTTGGTCATGTGTTTTTATTTTCTTTTAACTGATAATTTCTACTGTCTTGGAGAGGTTAAGATGGTGGTCAGAATGCTTCGTGGTGTGCTATTGGAGTCTAAGAGCTGGTAGTTCTGCTGAGTACCTGAGCACAGCTGGCCAATGCTATGTTCATCATGCCAACTAGGCTTCATAGATTTGCACAGCTGAAAATACTGATCATGGCTGTTTTCTTCTCAAACTTGTAACCATATTTGAAACTTGTAGAAGAATGTGGCCTGACAGTAAATATAAAATAAATTAAATTTGTCTAAGCATTAAATTTATCTTTGTTTAAATACATTTTGCTATAGTATCACAGCAAGAAGACACAAAGACTTTCACCATTAAAGACTGCTTCAGTCTCAAGTATAGGACAATAAAACAATACAGCTTAAGGTGTAAAGTTTCTTAGTGCATAGTTAACAGCCTAGTTAAAATGCCTTTGGAGTGTTAGTTGGAGAACTGCAAGCAATTCTCTTTTCCTGTTTTCCATTTATTGTGATTGTTGGGGGATTGTAGCTAGATGATCTGGGGGTTGGAACTTAATGATCTTTAAGGTGCCTTTCAACCTAATCCATTCTATGATTCTATGATTTACATAGAATATTTGACCATTAGAGTTCAGGCTAAAAAAGTGAATAATTTTGATAATCACGTTTCTTTTCCTAGATCCCACTTCTGTCCTCTAAGAGACTGCAAAGGAAATGCTTCTGTTCTGAAAACTTTCAAATTTTTTTTGAAGTACTGTAAAATACTAGAACCTCATCTAAAGAAATTCTGCTAAAATTCACCAGATTCATTGCCTCCACTGTAAAGTTTGCTTTATTACAGAGTACTCTGGCTTAAATAAATCTTCAAATATTATTACTAATTAAAAGTATTATTAAGTATTATTCAGAACTGTAGATTAGTAATACTGAGTTCTCAGATCTACCTTCTGCTTCCATGTCTTTCACAACCTTCCTCACGATCTTTCTTCAATACCCACTGCAAGAACTAGTCTACCAAAATAAATACTGTTTTCACAGTACTTCAGCTTTAAGTTCCTCTTCTTACACTGGTAAAACCTGCCATATGGTCTTCACTTCCTCATGTCCAGAAATAGATTTCAGGATACATAAGAATTGTAAGGATCATGGCCTAAGTCATACAGTTGGGAAAATTTTGCTCAAATAGGCTTTCTTGATTATACTTATTCCAAAAAGAGACAGAGGAGTCTTTAGCTTTCTTTACTTGAATATACTCTAACTTTATGCCATCCAGGCAGAGAAGTTAATATGAATTAACCTACTAAGCCTGCACAGCAAGTCTAAAGTTCATAAATTCAGGTTGTTAATCTACCATTGTAGTTTCTTCTGGTCTCAACTGGTTCTTCTTTCTGATAAACCTTATTTGGTGAGAGTTTTAATTGGTCCTTCTTTCTGATAGTCTTATTTGGTGAGAGTACAGTTAATCAAGCAGAGAGGAATTTGCAAGACCGCACAATTCACAAGGACACTGGACACCTTGCTCAAAAGCCTCTTTTATCTCAGTATTTCCTTTTTATGAGAGAGTGCATACTGTAGTTGTTGTAATCTCTGATGCGTATACTGAGAGGGGAAGGATCACTGATTTGTGCACTTTCTGTGTTCTTGTTATTTACTGTCTTTTTATTACTGTCATTTCCCCATATTTGTCTCAGACAGTTCTTGTGAAATACTAGTCATCACCAGGTAAAAACACTCTGACTTTAAAATCAAACATTGACAAACAGAGTGATTTGGAGGATGGCTAACTAAGCAGTGTGTATTCCTTCCTCTCTGGGCTGATGAACATTTAATAGCTAGTAATTATCTTACCTAAAGCTGAATCATAGACAGAAAAAAAAATATTTGCTTTGAAGACAACCTCATGAAGAGATTTCAAAAGAATCACCCAGACATCCAGAGCTGCCTCCCAAATAAAATGAGATCACTGTGTTCTGCTTAGTAGTGTTATCTTAATTCTCACTAAAAAAAAAAAAAAAATCCCATTCAAATTTCTATGGAAATATATCACATTCCTTCTCACTCACAGTGTAGCGAAGTCATGGCAAGGCCAATGGTGCTGAGTTGCACATTCATTTTCCCTTGCACTTTAATGATGGCAAGAGGCTTTTCCTGGCAGATAGTTTTCCTTTAGAGTGAGATGAACCAAGAAAGGATAAGATGTCCTTGCAAAATAAGATAAGGCTGATAAATGGAGGCTGAAGAGAAGAACTGGTTAAACAAACTTATCTTGAAGATATATGGCTGTAGATGGTAGCTTAGTGCCTGCTTATAAATATTGTTTGCTTGCGAGAATAAAGAGTGATGGACTTTGTGAAACAGGGTACAGATATAGGTCTAGTTGGGTAACATAACAAACTCTGAATCCAAATTACAAAGTATGTATAAACAAAGGAGATAGATGGGGGGGTACCTGTTTGAGGGGGATGAGTGCATGGTAGGCGAACTCAGAAAATTGTGAACCCTGAGTACCTTAGCCAATGGGGAAAGGGGGAGATCTCAGTATACCATTGAGCTTTGGGTATAAAAGAGGGGCTGTGATCCCCAATACTTTGAGAGATCCCACTGGGAAATACTCCCAGTGGATTCTCCCTTTATTTGAATAACGAAAGCTAAAAACTCCTCTGTCCCTTTCTGGGATAAAGATAATTGAGCAAGACTATTGGAGCAGAAGTTTTCCCAACAAGGATGAGAAAGTAAATCTGGCATTTTCAATTGGTAGTTGCTGCTATGTTTATTCACTATACAATGATTCACAGAACAACGTCCACATAACTGTTCTATGAAAACATCAGTCATGTGGGGACTAAAGTACGGGAAATTCTAGGGCACGCATGTCCAGCCTGCTAACTGCACATGGCTCAGTGTAACACCCAGTGAGGCCTGCCCACTGCCCTGCACTGTAAAGGCTACAGATCTTTCAGGCCAAGTGGCCCTGGTCTGCACTTTCTGCTAATTGATAGTTGAACTGTGAGCATGCTGTTAACGCTGTCCGGGCTGAAACCAGGACATGGGGAGGGCGCAGCGCAGTGCTGACTCAAGTTACAAAACATAATTTTATGAATTTTGATACATTGGCTAAACACAGTGCTGTGAACAGCAAAAAATATACAGCTGTGCTTTTTATTCTATTAAAGAATTTGAGAAGGACTTGAAGGACAGGCAAATGAGGGTGTTGGTGAAGGTCCATCTAGGAAGCTGTGTAGGGTGAGTCAGTCAACCCCACACCTCAAGACTGCCTCTGCCACCAACAAAAAAAGGGTAATTGTCCTAGGTAACTCCATTCTGAGGGGAACAGGAGGCCTGATATGCCAACTGGACCCTACTCACAGGGAAGTCTGCTGCCACCTTGGGTGCAGGTCAGGCACATTACTAGGAATCCCTTATTTGGCCCTCTGATTATTACCTGCTTTTGATTGTTCAGGTGATGAAACTGCAGAGAAAAGCCCAATGGTTATCAAAAGGGTCTTTAGACCTTAAGGCGATTAGTTGGAGGAGTGTTTCCCTCAATCCCCTTGGTAGCAGGGAGAAATACTGAAAGTAGAAGAAAGACTCACCAGATATCAAGAAATGATAAAGCAGCTGGTGCCACTGGCAGAACTTTGGGTTTTTCTTGATCACAGAGTGGTTCCTTCAGCACCAGGTCTGTGATGGGTAGATGGAGTCTGCCTGACTCAAAGCAGGAAAATGATTCTAGTCCTAGAGTTGGTGGGGGTCACTGGGAGGACTTTAAAATAAGTTTGAAAGGAGAAGGTGTTAAAACCAGGCTCACTAGGGATGAGGCAGTATGCCAGGATTGAGGGTGAGACTGATAGCTTGGTTGAAGTGATGCTAAACCAACGCATGCAGTGTGAACAACAGGAGGAACTACAATACATTGTGCAGCAGGAAGACTATGACATAGTTGCCACTACCAAAACATAATGGAATCTTTCTCATGACTGGAGCGCTATAGTGGAGGGCTAAAAATTGTTTAGAAGGGATAGGCAAGGAAGGAGAGACAGTGGGATTGCTCTCTATGTTAGGGAGTGTTTCAGTGTTGTAGAGCTCAATGCTGGGAATGATAAGGTTGAATCATTACGGGTAGTGATCAAGGGAAAGGCCAAAAAGGCGGACATTTTGTTGGGAGTCTGTTATAGACCACCCAATCAGGATGAAAAGGGCAAATGCAGCAGCTGACAGAAGTTACATGGTCACTAGCCTTTGTTCTTGTGGGGACTTCAACTTACCAGATGCTTTCTGGAAATACAGTGCAGCAGAAAAAACAGTCTAGGAAGTTCCTGGAGTTTGAGGAAGATAACTTTCTGATACAACTGGTAAGAGAGCCTACCAGGGGAGGTGCCCTGCTAGTCCTGTTGCTTATGAACAGAGAAGGACTGGTGGAAGATGTGATGTTTAGAAGCTGTCTTGGGCATAGCGACCATGAAATGATAGTGTGCTCGATTCTTGGTGAAGTCAGGAGGGAGGGGGTCAGCAACACCACTACCTTGAAGTTCCAGAGCTTGAACTGCTTAGAACACTGGTTGGGAGAGTCCCTTGGAGGACAGTTCTGAAGGGCAAAAGGGTCCAGAAAAGCTTGACATTCCTCAAGAAGGTAATCTGTGTGACATATTATGAGCTGTCAGGGAAGAAAACTATCCTGGTTGAACTGAGACTTGGGGGGAAAAAAAAGGATAGCCTATCATCTTTGAAATGAGGGACAGACAACTTAGGAAGAGTACAAGGATGTTGCTAGGTTATGCAGAGAGAAAATTAGAAAGATAAAGCCCAGCTAGAACTTCATCTGGCCACCATTATAAAAGATAACAAAAAATGTTATTACATTAACAACTAAAGGAGAGCCAAAGAGAATCACCATCCTTTACTGGTGAGGGACATTAACATCAAGGATGAGGGAGAGGCTGAGGTACTCCATGACTTCTTTGCTTATGTCTTTAACAGTCAGGCCAGTTATCCTCAGGGTAACTTCCCCTTAGCTGGAAGACAGGAATGTGGAGTGATTTAAACCTCCATAGTTCAGAAGGAAACCTGCTACTCCACCTAGACAATTGTAAATCTATGGGGCTGGATGAGTTACGGTTAGGGTTAGTGCCTGAGGGCACTGAAGGATCTGGCAGAAATGCTCACCTAGCCACTTGCCATAATTTATCAGTAATCATGGTCAACGGGAGAGGTTTCTGATTGCTGGAAACTTGCCTCTGTAAAGCTCTTCTGCAGGAAGGGTCAGAAGGAGAATCTGGGGGGTACAGGCCTGTCAACCTGACTTTGGTTTTGGGGAAGATTATGGAGAAGATCGTCTTGAGTGCAGTCACATGGCATGTTCAGGACAAAGAGGGGATAAGGCCTATCCAGCATGGGTTCGTGAAAGGCAAGTACATGCCCTGTAATTAAGGGAGTGAAAGGGGTTATTTCCTTTCCTAGGAACTGGTGCAGAAAGAGTTGAAATACACTTTTTCACTGTTATCTTGTTTTTGGAATGCTACAGCTAGATTCAAAACCATGCTAGCCTGACTATCCATTTCAACTCCGGGAACAAACTATTAGTCACTTACAGAGTGATGGTAAGATGTCTTGATGTCAGGGTGTAAGGGATCTCTGTGCAGACATAACCTCAGGAGGCATTCCTGCTCAAGGAGGAATCCTGTCATGCACTCAGCTGCTGTGCAAGGAAATCTCAAAGAGGTTCTTGGACTGCTCAATCTTGCGGGGTAAGATGATTGACTTGTAGTCATAGGTTTCTATTTAGGTGCATGCTCATTTGGTCCTCAGCTGTTGAACCACACATTTATCAGTGCTATCAGCCTCTCTAGTTTGAGATAGATTTGTGGTTGTTATCAGTACTGTTGCCCATTCCTGTGCAAAGGCTTCCATTGAAGGCCAGGCTGAAGAAAGGGAGTTGAGGGAGTAAGTAGGAATGGGAAGAGCACAGGGTTGGGAGTGGGAAATCCCTCCCACTGTAAGAGAAGAACGACTTCTAGACCACCTGGCAGTGAGTGGTGGTCAGTGGCTCAGTGTCTGGATGGAGATTGGTGACAAGTGGTGTCCCTCAGGGATCAGTACTGGGACCAGTGCTCTTTAACTTCTTCACCAATTGGATTGATGGATTGTTAGGACAGCAGCAGATCTTTTCCAAATGTTCTACTAGTTTGTCAGAATTCTGAAAAACTGCAGAGGTGAAATTCCAAAGCACTGCAGGTGCCCACTGCTCCAGGCATCTGCCCACGTCATCCCACACTCCCTACTATTCATAAGTAAACCACCTCGAGGCAGATCTCTGGGTGATATTCTTAAAATTGTTTAATCTTAAACATACACTGAGAAACACATTCACGACATAGCAATAGGAGCACACTGGTTTGTACATCCCACAGGTCTTCAAAATTCTCAAGAGCTATTGTAAGTAGCTCTTGAGCTCTGTAGAAAAAAGGAGAAGTTAGAGACTGAGGAACTGCTGCCCTTTAGCCAGTTTAAGTCATCTGTCCTCATTCTGTTCCCTCCCAGCTTCTTGGGCCCTTCATTGAGAATGGCCACAGCTCTGTATAACATTGCTTAGCCCCAAGTATATGTATATATAGCAGTATAGTATATATGTAAATAGCGGTGTGTTGTCAACATTGTTTTCCTAGAGTCAAAACATAGCATCATACCAGACACTCTGAAGAAACCAATTCTGTTCCATCTGAAAAATAAGTTGTTTTCATAAATGACTTGGATATTGGTTTAGAAAGTTTTGAGCAAGTTTGCTGACAATACTAAATTGGAAGGAGCTATTGATTCCCTCAAGAGTGGAGAGGCCTTGTAGAGAGATCTAGACAAACTAGAGAGTTGGGCAATCACCAACTGCATGAAGTTTGACAAGAGCAAATGCTGAATTCTGCTCTTAGGAAGGGGCAACCCTGACAGACTGGGGGATAAGACACTGGGGAGCAGCTCTGCTGAAAGGGATAGAATCATGGAATCACTAAGGTTGGAAGAGACTGAAAAGATCATCCTGTCCAACCATCAACCTGTCACCACCATGCCCACTAAACCATATCACTCAGTGCAATATCCACCCCCTTTCTTGAAAACCTGGAGGTTTTCAAGACTCTACAGACCCTACAACCTCCCTGGGCAGCCTGTTTCAAAACCTCACCACTCTTCCTGAAAAATTTTTTTTCCTAATATCCTACCTAGACTTGCCCTGGCTCAACTTGAGTCCATTATCTCTCGTCCTATTGCTAGTTACCTGGGAAAAGAGGCCAACACCTACCTCAGTGCAACCTCCTTTCAGGTAGTTGTGGAGAGGGATAAGGTGTGCCCCGTGTCTCTTCCAGACTAAACAATCCCAGTTCCTTCAGCTGCTCCTCATAAGACTTGTGTTCCAGACTCTTCACCAGCTCCATTGCCCATCTTCAGGCACACTCCAGAGCCTCACTGTCTTTATTGTAGTAAGGGGCTCAAAACTAAACACAACATACAAGGTATAGAGGAACAATCACCTCCCTAGTCCTGCTGGCTACACTGCATCTGATACAAGCCAGGATGCCATTGGCCTTCTTGGGCCAACATGCAAAGTGCTGGCTCACGTTCAGGTATCTGTCAAATAATACCCCCAGATCCTTTTCTTTTGTGCAGCTTTTCAGCCACTCTGCATCTGGGAATCATGGTAAACAGTAAGTTGAACGTGAGTCAGCAGTGTGCCCAGGCAACTAGGAAGGCCAACCGTATCCTGGGTTGCATCAAACATGCAACTGCTGGCCAGTCAGGAAGGTGATTGTCCCATTCTACACTGCAGTGGTGTGTCTTCACCTTGACTACGGCGTGCCGTTTTGGGTACCACAGTACAAATAAGACATGAAACTATAAGAGTGTCTAAAGGAGGACACCCAAATATGTCAAAGGGTCTGGAGGGGAAGACATATTAGCAGAGAGTGAAGACCCTTTGTTTGTTCAGCCTAGAGAAGAGGAGACTAAGGAGAAACCTCATTACAACCTATTGCTCGCTCACGTGAGAGAGTAAAGGGGCAAGTACCGACCTCTTTTTGGTGGCCAATGATAAAACCTAAGGGAATAGCATGAAGCTGCAACAGAGGAGGTTCAGGTTGGATATCAGGAAAAGGTTCTTTACTGGGAGGGTGGTCGGGCACTGGAACAGGATCCCTAAGAAAGTGATCTAAGGAGGTACAACTTATTTGGGGCTTGGCTTGTGCTTACTGCACTCTATATAATACTATTCTGGAGAGAGAGTTTCCAAGCTCATGTTCAAGCCAAAGGGTGAAGTCGCCAAGTCAAATCCAATCAGTCACAGGAGAGGTGAGTAACTATGTCAGTTACCCCTGTGGAAGGCCAGGAATGGAAACAGGTGTCCTCACATCTAGAACGGAAAGAACTGGAGGAGGAGGTAGAGGAAGACCTGGGTGAGGGGCCCTCCTCAAAACCCCCATTGCTGATAAAGACAAGAGGAAAAACTAAGAGATACAGAGAGGAGAGTGAGGAGGAGGGAGTCACTCTTACCACTGTTCATTGACCTCTGAAGATGACTGAAATCCAAGGCTTAAGAAAGGAGTTCACATTGCACCTAAATGAAACTATTGTCACCTTGTTGCTTCCCTGTTGGGACAGTAGGGCCAGTAGTGTGTCTCTGGATGGTAACAAAACTCACCAACTAGGAGACATTGCCAGAGACTAAGCTATTGACAGAGGAATTAGTAGATGTTTGGATGGAGACACGAGCCTCTAGGAATGAGTGTTTGCAGCTGTGAAGGCATCCTTTCAAAGACAGTCTAAAGCCTGAGATGAAAAAGTGGAATATGATTGAAAAAAGGAACCCGTATTTGAGGGAAATAGCCATGGTGGAAATGTTGTATGAACTTATGCTTGTTTTTAACAATCCACACTAAGACCATGATTCTCAGAGTGAGGAGTATGCCTGATATATGGCAGAAACACACAAGAGCAGCACCAGAAAGGTACACCAGTCCACTAGCAGCAATGCTTGAAAGATATGAGGACCAATAGAGAAGACTCCTAATTTTTGAACTGATTCTTACACTTCAAAACTTTGAACAAAAGCTACCCTATCTCACACTTCCATTTCAGCCATCTCAGAAGTAACAGACAGACTAGATAAAATGCAAGAGCAATTGTCTTTATTGATTAATTGTGATGAACCTGTAGTAGTATCACAAACATTTAATGAAGATAAGGATGATCAAAGGAGTCTATTGAAGGAGTTAATCAAAGTAATTAAAGGTGATTGTACAATCAACAAACATACAGAGTGGTATGGTTAGGTTGGTATTTTATAGATTGTATAGCTAGAAAGAGTATCACAGTGGAAGGGAATAATAAAAAATAAATGAAAATGCTCACCTACATCCTAGGCTTACAGAAAAACGCCAGAGGGAGTGATCTCCAGAAAGAAATCCTTCCTCAGTGGCATTCAGCCCTTAAATAGGGTCTAGGAGAGATGGAGCCAGGCTCCACCCCTTCGGGTCACACAGGTGAATTGCCTTCACCTGTGCTCCTGTGGCTGACTCAGTGCTTGCCTCAGGTGATCAATCAGTGGTTCAGGCTGTGATTCAACAGTTCCCATACAGCGATGAACCCTCCTCCTCAACTGTATCATCAAAAATCTCAAGGGCAAACGCTTTTCTGCTCAAGCAAAAAACAATAGTAAGACTACATTGCGTATTGCTTTGTGGTGTTACCTATATGACCATGGAGAAGACATGAATACATGTCACTTCCAATTTGGGACATTCTATGATTTTATGAAAATGATTAGTTATCATGGATTGTGAAGACGGGACTAACTCAAGAAAAAAAATCTCCATAAACCTAGTGTTAAATAATCATATACACAGTCCCTCCTCTGTGCTTGGCAATATCATGATGCAGATCCTGAAGTCTCTACTAAGGCACATGGAAAAGAAAGATGAGGTAATTGGTGGTAACCAACATGCTTCACCAAGAGCAAATTGTGCTTGACAAACTTGGTGGCCTTTTTTGATGGAGTTGCAGCATCAGTGGATAAAGGAAGATCAACTGTCATCATCTACCTGGACTTGTGCAAAGTATTTGACACTGTCTTGTACAACATCCTAGTTGCTAAATTGGAGAAAAATGGATTTGATGAATGGACCACTCACTGGATAAGGAACTGGCTCTCACAAAGGATGGTCACTCTCAGAAAGTTGTGGTTAACGGCTCAGTGTCCAAATGGAGACTGGTGACAAGCAGTGTTCGTCAGGGATTTGTGGTGGGATCGATACTATTCAAAATCAAGTACACCCTCAGCAAGTTTGCAGAGGACGCCAAGCTCAGTAGTGCAGTTGACATGCTAGAGGGAAAGGATGCCATCCAGAGGGACCTGGACAGGCTTGAGAGGTGGGCCCATGCCACCATTGCAGCAACAGAAGTGCTTGTGGTGACACAACCTAAGGAAATGGCTTTGAGCTGGGAGGGTAGATTTAGACTAGATAATAGGAAGAAATTCTTTACTAGGAGGGTGGTGAGGCACTAGAACAGATTGCCCAGAGAAGCTGTGGGTGCCCTCTCCATGGAGGTGTTCAAGACCAGGCTGGATAGGGCTTTGAACAACCTGATCTAGTGAGTGGTGTCCCTGCCTATAGCAGAGGGGTTGGAACTAGATGATCTTAAAGGTCTGTTCCAATATAAACCATTCTGTGATTCTATGCCAGTTGAATAAGTGGCTTCCATTTGTACCTCCAAGGAGTCAAACTTTTCATTACTACACAGCAATTACAAACTCTAGTTTTTACAATGTATCTCTAGTTAATAACTTTTTCTTTAATTCCTAGTTATAAAATGTCTTCATTTTTGAAGGCCTGAAGCAATGAGAAAGAGTAAGATAGAGATTTTTAAATCCACGTTCCTCTTTATCTGCAAGATTCTTCTACACAGTAGTTTTCTCTTACTTGTCAAGATATGACTGGCAGAGGTGCTGGGGTGTTTTCCCCTTCTTTTAGGAGTTTTTCAGTGTCTGATATAGCAAACTGCCTCAAAAACAATGAGAAATGGCAGTGGCAAAAGACTAGCATTATAATGAGCAAAACATTTGTCTTGTGTATCTTAAATCTTGTCTGTTCTCTGATTACATTTACTGATCTAAGTGTAGACAACATTTTCTTTCAAGTCTTTCTGCTATTTATGCTGCAATTTCTACCAGCCATATTAATCCAGGAATTCTCAGGCAGTTGTTATCCCCTGGAGTGGTCATGAGTTCAGCAGCTCATTTGAAGAGGAGGAGATTGCAATGAGAAGTTGACTCAAACAGCAGTAAGGTTCCAATACAAGGTTGCAATTTCTGTTGAAAAACCTCTATAGAGCCCTCTGCATACACTGTTTAGAAAATAGGGGAAAGATGGTTACAAACTAACATTAGTTTTTGACCTGACTCTGCATTGAGCTTTCTCCAAACCCTTCTCTGTGCACATGGACTTTCACCTGTGTCCATGTACCTGAAATCCCAGTCAGTGGACATTCAAATACAGTGTTTCGTTTTCCCCCTCCTCTTCCTCAGTGGAATCTGTATACATATGGAATCACAGAATATCCCAAGTTGGAAAGGTCTTATATGGATCATCAAGTCCAACTCCTAGCTCCACACAGAACCACGCAGATTTCAAACTTTATATCTGAGAGCATTGTCCAGATGCTCCTTGAACTCTGTCAAGCTCAGTGCCATGACCACTCCCTGGGGAGCCTGTTTCCAGTGCCTCAGCACCCTCTGGTAAAGAAACTTTTCCTAATCCTCAACCTGACTCTCCCCTGCTACAGCTCCATGCCATTCCCTTGGGTCTTCTCACTGTCACTAGACAGAAGAGATCAGTGCCTGGCTCTGTTTCCCTTGTGAGGAAGCTGTAGCTGCCATGAAGCCTCCCTTCAGCTTCCTCTTCTCTGTGCTGAACAAAGCAAGTGATTTCAGCCACACCTCATACATTTTGCTCTCTAGACACTTCATCAACTTTGAGTGCTCTCTAATAGTTTGATGTCCTTCTTTTGTTGTGGCACTGAAAACTGCACCACAGTGCTTGAGGTTAGGCACGAGCACACGAGCACAAAGCAGGGTGCAGCAATCCCTTCTATCAAGTAGCTAGCAGTGCTGGGCCTGATGTACCCCAGGGTGCAGTTGGCCCTTTTGGCTGCCAGGGCACACTCCTGACTCAGATTCAAATTGCCATCAACCAGAACCGTCAGATCCCTTTCCACAGGGCTGCTCTCCAGCCTCTCGTCTGTGAACAGATCCAGAGTTGCTCCATCCAAGGTCCAAAATCTGGCACTTGCTCTTGTTAAACTTCACGCGGCTGGTGATTGCTCAGCTCTCTGTCAAGATCTCTGTAAGGCCTCCCCAACTTTGAGGAAATCTACAGTTCCTGCTAATTTAGTGTCATCTGCAAAATTACCTAGTATGCATAGACATGGCCAGTATGGAGGAATGCAGAATAATGTTCCTAAATAGATTTATTGCTTTCTCCTGCTCTGTTTTTGTTTAGGAAGACAGAAATCACTACTAGGTGGCTTTTCAAAGACATTTCCTGAGCCATTGCCTTGATATTGTCTTATCTAATCTTCATTCTGGGTTAGTTTTACAGATTATATATTTCTCTAGTTGCATCTGTGTCTGGATGAAGCTCATGTGATTATCAGTGCATTGTATGCTCTTTCTCCTGAGCAGAGAAATTCAGCAAAGTGAGCTACAGGAATTTGCATCTTTATGAATAGCAACAACTTCTGATTGTCATTAGTTGAGGGAAATGGTAATGATTGTCTGTGAACTCTTCCCTTAAGTTGTGGTACTTACTGTGTCATATAACCTACAGTATCTAGCTAAGGACTGGTTCTATAACACCGTTTCCCCTTTCCCATTTTAACTCTTCTAGAAAATAAATAGCAATACATTTTCCCTAGTTTATTTAATTGATTGTTTGGCTTAGTAATGCTCTGTCATTGTCTCAACATTATTATCATAATGTTGAAGTCTGCAGGCTGACCTTTAAGTCTTAGATTTTTAGAACAAATTTGAGCTTTCTTGCTGATGGCTTTAATTCACTGATGCGTCTTAATGGAAAGTTGATTTTTTTTTTTCCCCTAAAGATTGGATTCACATTAAAAAAACAAACAAACAAACTATATTTTAAGGAAAGATTTGATAGCAAAATGAAAATGATGTCTTTGATGTATGGCCTGAGTTTCATGATTTGAAATTACTTTCATTAAGAAAAGGCACATAATAATGCTATGATTATATTGCATAAAACTCTCTGCTATATTGCAAGGAAGTAGATTATTACTAGACAGTATCTCTTTCTTTACAGAAGACCAACATTAGCCAGAGAATGCCTAACACAGGTGGCTAACATCATAGTTGCAGAAAGCAACACATGAGAAGTGTTCTCTGTTCTTAATTTTCAAAACTAGCAGTGCTGAAAATCTTATCTTGTTTGTGCTCTAGAAAAAAAAATACAATAAAACAAACAAGTGACAAACAAACAAACAAACAAGCAAGCAAACTAATCAGCAATATCCACCTACTTTCTGATTGGACTATATATGGGAACTGTTATATCATGGCCTGAACCTCTGATTGACCACCTGAAGCAAGCACTGAGTTAGCTGTGGGAGCACAGGTGAAGGCAATTCACCTGTGTGACTGGAAGGGGTGGAGCCTGGCTCCACTTCTCTTAGATCCCATTTAAGGGCTGACTGCCACCAGGGAAGGATCTCTTTCTGGAGATTGCTCCTTATGGAGTTTTTGTGAGCCTACAACATTGGTGAGCATCTTTCATTTATATCTGATTACTTTTTTGCAACATGGTAATCTTGCCAGTATAACTTTTTTCTATACTGTATAATATTTGTATGCTTATTTACTATACAGCCTATGATCTAATAAAAATCTTGTATGGCCTGATGCTATACTGGGGTGGTGTTCTGTTGAAAGAGTATTGTTATTGAGTCAATGCCAAATACTAGTAAGAGTGTAATTAACTTAACAAGAATGATGGCAACTTATGATTAATTTTAATAGCATGAGCCCAATTCTCTTTTTTATTCCAAATTCTGTTAGACAAGATTAGAGTAAAGCTACAGTGACTATAGCAGTAGCAGGAAGCTAAGGTAGGGGCACTTCTGTGTGGAGCTCTTCCATGTTAACAGGATGGTTCCCCTCTTCCTTTTTCTCCTTGCACCTACTTTTGCTTTAAGCTACATCTAACAGCTGTGGACCATCAAGAGGATATTCTAGGTCCTGAAAATGTCAACTCAGATCACTTTCTTATCTTTACAATAAACCTCTCAAGAGCCAGCCAACTTTCCTTCTAATCTTGGCCTACAGACACTCCAGGGCTCACTGAACTTTTCTCTTTTTTTTCCTCTTATCAGATACAGAAGTTGTTAATATAATAAAGGAATTACATTTGTAATGTTTGGAGATGTGTGTGGGGTGAGGAGAGTGAAGCAACTGTGGAGAGAGAGTAAATAGAAGCTGCATAACGTTCAGAAGAACGTGAAAAATGAGAAATTAGGATAACAAAGGCAGTGCGGTTGGAGAAAACACAAAAACAGCCAGACTGGTAGTCTTCTCAAAGATGTGACTTTGAGAAATGTAACAGCAAGCATTTGGTCCTGCGTCATGGTTGGTCAAATTCCCTTGCCTGTAGCATTGGATTAGTCCTGCAGAATTTGTGGAGCTTACAGCTTATATGCACATATATGCACAGACGTATATATGCATTTGCACATCCACACACATTCAAAGACACTCCCACTCACACACATTTTTGTATCTATTAAGCCTGTGTTGTTGACAAGACAATACATGTATTTGCCAGCGCTCTATGTACTAAATGTTGCATAAGACCTCATTGTTTTATAAAGAAATAGGCCAACTGATGATGATTAGTAGACTATTTGCATGATTGCTTATTTACATGACAGGACAAAAGGCTTCTCTTTTAGAATTAGTGGTATGTGCCAAATACTACCTCAGTATTCCAGTTGTTCTGGGATTTTTTTTCAGAGTTGGTCCAATTCATTGTTCTTCTGTTTTTATCTAGTTTTCAAATAAGACAAAGAAAAACACACATTTTTTTTCCCTTTTGGGGAAAATCTGAATGAAAATATATTTGTGGTTTGGCAAAAAAAGACCAATATGGCAAACATTAAACAATATGATTGTTGGAAAGGAGTTAGTGAAATGACTTCTGATGTAAAATAAAACTCTTACCTTGTAAAACTAAGGTCTTGGAGACTATTATCAGATGAAAATAGTAAATTTTGCAGGTAGTTGGTTGGATTATTACCAGTTTGTTCTTGCTGAGGACCTGTCCTTGTCACTTTCTACGGAGTATTTAGTTGAGAGGCTCCTATCCTTGTGGGTATCTGGGTTAATGTCTCACCATCATTACTTTTTTTAAAAGTAGAGATTTTTCTCTCCTGCTTATTTCCCCTGTGCAGGACGTGCTTGTGCCGTCAGCTTCCTGTAGATGGGGCTTTGGTTCCACATAGGCTGGGACCCGGATGGCAGCGTGGTACAGATGTGATGCAGACATGAAGCCTATGCTGAACTGCAAGTAACCAGCTCCTTTAGCAACTAAGGTAAACAGATACCAAGTAACCATAGTTCTAAAATATTCTGTTTTATTAAATGTTTAAAGTAACATAAATATCATATTAACAATTTTATGGCTGAAGTTCTCAGAATTTGTGAATTACCATTTTATCTGATTTGTGAACTCAGAAGCTTACACCTTTACATTAGAAATTTGTAAGTATGATTTATAAGATTTATAGTTGCCTCATAGCTAACAAGAGAATAGAAATAGCAGATAGAACCATATAAACTTTGGACAGCGGGAGAATATTTGTTTTACTAAGTAAAGCTGGAGTCTGACAAGATTATTTAAGAACAAGAAACTTTTCATAAGCAGCTTCATGTTAATCTGAACAAAATAATTCAATTCACAGTTGGATTTTTAGCAATAGAGAAAAGTGGGGTAGTACTTAATTATTCCCCAAATACAACTTTTTTAAAAATTGTCTCAAGTAAGTCTGTATCACCTTCATATCAATATTTAGCACCATATAGTGAATTATTCTTCCTTTTAATTTATGGTGAATATACAGTATATTACTTACTCAGCCCTAGAATAAAGGGTCTAATTGTAATAAAAATTTAAGAATTCACCTTTGCTTTCTGTAGTAGAATGTCAGTGCTGGAAGAGCAACACCATACTTTCAACCAAGAAGCTGTAGCATATTTACAAATAAAAGAATGCTCCCCCCCACCTTTTCCCAATTGCTCATTCATTGTAATTATTTGATTATTTAATAGTACTACAGGTTAGGTTTTCTTTACATTTGAAACAAAGATAGGTCTTCTTGCTTCATCTTAAACTGATTTAGAATAGAGTATATCAAAGAAGTGAGGCCTGTCATTTCAGTTTAAACACCTCTATGTTAACCTCCCTGTATGTTGTATGCGAAGACTTGTGCTGAAAGATGTAAACATGCACACAGACAGTTATAATGATGTTTTCTTGGAAAATGTAGAATAGTAAATCCATTGAGGAGGTGGGCAACGTGCCAGCATAAGTTGAATGTTAGTATGTCCGTTACCTATTTCTTCTACAAATAAATGTAGTTTTCTTAACAAAGTTATTGGTGTAAAGAAGGATGGAGGAGAGAAATTTTATTTTTTATTGCAGACATGATGGAGATAAAGAGCCTTGGTTGTCAGTCAAATAACAGTTTCAACTCTGATTCATTTAGGGATTTTTTTTGTTGCTGTTGTTACTGCAATTTAATAAAAAGCAGAGATACTTCTTAATTACAAGCTTGTACTCATTGTTCTTTGACAATGAAATGATATTTTCATACAGCTATAGCCTATAGAATAGTGTTTACATGGAGTATAAACAGAACATGAGTACACTGGGTTCAGCAGTCATACATGCTATTTCTGTAGCAGCACTGAAGGCTTCCAGCACTGTGAATGAGTAGCTACACTGCAGGTTCATAGAGTACAAACAGTCACAGATGATTATCTCATTATGCAGTCTTACGGCAGATATTTTCTTTTGTGGCTATGCAGAATGGCTGCTAATACTGTTCTCTATGCTGCCTGTTGGTTTCTGGGGAAAGAACTGAACAGGTTGTTAGGGAGCCTTTTAGTTTATTCATCTTATGAGAAGAAACCCAACTGATCACAAAATGCTAATGGAGCTCTTCCCCTGCCTGTTGGGAGGCAGAGTTCTCTAGGTTTGGCAGTTCATGCTTCTCTGATTTCTTGCATCTCCTTTTTTCTCATTGAGCAGGATGCACCATATCTAGCAATGCTTCTGCTGTGAGCACGGGCTGTAGAAATACCCCATGCAGCTTCGCCCTATAGCACTGACCATGCTACCTCAACAGAGGGGGAAAAAATCAAAAGCCCAAGTGAGTCCTTTTTCAGTTGTACAGGTAATAAAACCCTTAGCCTTCAGCCATGAGTAGTATCCATTCCTGAACTGTTCACGTTAATTTGTGCAGAAATCAGAGGTCATCACAGGACCTCTGATTTAACTGAATGAGAGCCCTAGCTTGCTTCTCTTTTGAGAACAGGTTGTGTGTGTGTGTGTGTGTGTGAGAGAGAGAGAGAGAGAGAGAGAGGGACATAGAATAAGAAAAGAAAAAAGTTGTCACTCGGCATTTTATATATTCTCTTCAAGACTTGGATTTCTTCAGAGTACATAGAAGTACACTGAGAAGCACAAAGTAAAACATGTCAAAGGTAAGTCACAACTTGAGGTGAGAACAAATTATTTTGCTAGGTGCAGCTTTCCACAATTACTGTCAGAGATGGCAGATAAATGCCATTGACACATGTCATTTTCTCCTCTGGGGTTTTTCTATGTTGTGGTTCAGATGATCACCTGAAAATGTCTCAAGTCACATGAAAAGAGATTCAAGTTTTGCATGTCTTATGTCTGTGTTAAGACAAGCTAACAGCTTGATCTCCCCCATAAGCAAGGCCAGAGCACTGGAACCAGCTTCTGGTGACATTGCATAGGCTATGAAAGGTCTCCAGAATAGCATACACATCTGCAACTGCAATATTTCTGTAACATTCCAGCTGTCTTTCAAGGATGAGCAGTAGCTTTGCAGTAGCTGATATCTTCAGCAAGATGCTGAAGTGCTTTAGAATGTGACACCACCAATGTTCTGAGTGAAGCCTGGCGTGTTCTTTTACACATGCAGAAATCAGGTCCAAATGTACTCATAGTGTGCAGATACATATTAGACTTGTTGGAACAATACAGCCTGTGCAAATAACTATGAATGCCAACAGGCATATTTGAAGGACACTTGGCATGACTAGCATTGGTGAAGGGAAGACGAAACCGTACTCATAGCCCAACAATAGTGTGTCTGGTCTACAGCAGCCATCTGTTGTAGGTGTAGCACATCTGCAGCATTTGACTTTTCTGAGAGACTCAGTATTTTTCTTACAATGTGTGCAGCTTAAGATCTATGATCCCCTTAGCTGCTGCTTCTCTTGATATGTAAGTCAGGCACTTAAAAAGACTTCTTAGAGGTGAGCTAGAATTCTTACCTCATTTTTTTTAATGAATGTTTGTTTCAAAACAGTCTGCAGTTTTGTTCTGTTTTAAGCCTTTCATATAATTAGACTGGAAGCTGGCTGATGAACTGACTATTTACTTGAGGGAATGCAGTCTTTTTAGAGGCATCCCTACAGTGACCTGCCTTGCTCTAAGGTAACCACAGTCCCAGTGTATGTATTAATGCAGCTGACCTTCACCATATAAACTGCTACAGAAGGAGCATACATAAAGTTTCTGTACCCCAGCTTGTAAACCTGGTCTCCTAGGCAGTGACAACTTACATTAGCACAATGCACAAATGCACTGCCAACTTTCTGTCACTAGAAAACAGGTACCTAACAGTTTCATTTTGAAAGTATGTTTTCAAGTCAAGAGCTTAAAAAAAATTTTCTTTGTAAGCTGTGTGCTTAACCTGATTGAACATGGATCAGAAGTAATGTAATAGGGGCCTTTGCTAGGGAATGCTGGAGTCCTGCCACTTTGGATACCAAGTTTCTGGTTAGGACATGTTGCAGGCATCATTTGGCAGTTGCTTAAAACTAGACCCATGGGGCATACAAGCATATCTTGTAATTTCTTGCATCTTTACAAAGACTTCTGAATCAGCTTGGATGCTCAAATAAAAAAAATACACTGTCATCATAATTTGCTCTTGCCTCTGCTACCAAAACATTTTAAAGAATGACAGCTTTGTAAATACTATTTTCAGCTCTCAAAAGAGCCACTATGTCATTTTATGAGATATAGCATTAAGACAGCTAATGTGACACAAGTCTAGGCAAACTGGATGCTGCAATTGTTTCAAGAACTAGCTCTTTTAAAGTCTTGTAGTCTTACCGTGCTTATTCAGTGTAATCTGAATAAAATGTATTCCAGTATTACTTTTGATTCTGAAAATCTGATAGCATGAGTAAATTTGTTGCACTAAGGCTGTCATTGTACCAGCTACTTTGAAGAAAACTCTCAAAGGAAACTTCTTTTTCCAATCTTTCCCAGGGGAAGTCGTACTTCACTAGATGAAATAAATATCTCCAATAGCCACGAGCTTTAATAAGATCCCTGAATTCCTTTCTAAACTGCAAAGTAGAACAAAACATTACTTTCAGAGCACATGACTATTTTTACACAGAAGTCAACCTTTGAAACCTTTCTTAACCTCAACAGAAATAAGTTTCAGACTCTGCTTACAAATGGTAGCAGAATTGTCCTGATTGGTAAGATTTCCTCCCGTGCATGTCTACATATTTTTTTTATCAGTTGAAGTGATCAACTGTGAAGTGACTTAGCTGTAGTGAGATCCTGAAGGACAGTATCAGTTTGCTTTTGAGCTACAGGGAGGCAAATGGAATGGAGAAAAGGACCTACTTCTCAAAAATAATGAGTTTCTGAATTTTCTTCAATCTTTTAGGTATTCTCTATATCCTCAGAGTAAATAGAGTATTTTTCAAGCTGAAGAAATGTTCCAAGCAAAAGTGATAAATGCAAGAACAAGTCTGTTTAATGGAAGATAACTGCAACCTTAACCAATGAGAGAAAAAATGCTTCTCCATAAGAAAGCAGCATGTGAATAAGTACAATTAGCACAGGTACATAAATTCTCTTTGTGTCTTCAGTTATGGCTTGAAAGTATCAGTCCTCAGTAGGAATATAAGACAAGATCTGAAAACTGTTCAGTGTGTTCACTGGCCTAGTGTAACTGATGCTTTTTTTTCCCCTCTAGGTTTTGAAAAATGGAAAATGTAAAACTTCTGAATGAGAATAAAGGAATAAATAGCCTCTTAAGGAAGACCTCTTAAAGGTTAATTTCCTTGACTGGTTCTTCTCTGGCATTCTTTTCTTCCAAGGTTCTGTGTTTTAAATCTGCCTCTTTTTATGGAGGAGGATGGGATTAGAATAGTCTAAAATAGGTAGTACATGGGAAGACTGCAACTTTGGTTAATCTTTACTCTTGCACAATGAACTTTCAATAAAAGATTACATCTTCATCTGTTCCTAAAGCTTTATGGTTTTAAAAATCAGTCTGGTTGTATGGAACAAATACCACCATATATTAAAGCGTTGGTTAAAACTAAAAAGGTGAACACATATCAGTGCACAATAAATGCAGGTTGCAGTTGGAGGGAGTGGATTTTTCTGCTACTTTCAGATTCTGATGCCCATAGTTGCTGGTTAGAGGGGATTGGAGGTCCTCCTGGAAGAGGCTGGTTGTTGATGGACAGCTTCAGTGCCTGAGGGTGCTGGATGCCCTGAAGTAGGAAAGGAACTTGTAGCAGAGGCTTACCACAAAGTACCAGATGTTTCGAGCCATCTGTGACCTTGCGATGAAAATGCGCCAGATGATCACGAGGAGGGTGGTGTTAAATGCATACCGGATATTCCTTAGTCTGAGAAAAGACAGAGGCATGTTACAGAGGAAAACAGAAACAACAGAAGCTTACCAGCTTAGTTAATTTACTACAGGTAACTTTATAAGAAACCTTGTTTACAAGTGGCCCTTGGGCTTTTACCCCTTCAATTTACCTAGTGAAAATACTAGGCCTAGGTGTCCCTACCATCCTGCAAAGTCTGTGTTGAAGTTGCAGTGTAGTGAATAGTTAATATAATAGATGGAATGTCTGCATTGTAAGTCAGTCTTGTTCCATGTACTCTACTTTTAAAGCAGAATAGACTAAAGTCATATTGAGAATTGTTTTTTTTTTTTTAAATGATAGTGTAGGGCATGTCAATACCTTTTTCTTTGTTTTTGATTTGGTGTATTTTTGACTATGTGGGATTGGTGACAAGCTGGAAGAGTTTTGCAGGAGCTGATGAATACAATTCTCCTATCTGAGTGAAACTGTGCTTTTAGTGTTAGGAAATTACTCGGTAATCTGGTCATCTGCTGGAAAGGCATAATGTTTAACCCTTGCCTGTTAGTGCCATCACAAGTTAGCTTCTCTCAAGTGCTGGGGAAGATAATGAAGGAGATCCTCCTGGAAGCTATGTTAAGGCATATGAAAGAAAGGGAGGTGATATGGGATAACCTGCTTGGCTTCACTAATGGCAGGTCCTGCCTCTCCAACTTTGTCACTTTTTATGATGGTGTAACTGCATCAGTAGACAAGGAAAGAGCCATTGATGTCATCTATCTAGACTTTGGTAAGGCCTCTGACACAGTCCTCCATAATATCCTTCTCTTCCCATTGGAAAGGCATGGATTTGATTGGTGGATTGTTTGATGGAAGAGGAACTGGTTGTGAGGTCATACTAAGAGGGTATGATCAGTAGCTCAATGTCTAGGTGGAGATCGATGGCAAGTGGTGTCCTTCAGGAGTCAGTACTTGGACCACTTCTTCATTAATTACATTGATAGTGGGATTGAGTGCACCTTCAGCGGGTTTTCAGATGACACCAAACCTTGTGGTGAGGTTGACATGCCCATGGGACAGGATGCCATTTAGAAAGACCTAGGCGGGATTGTACAGTGGGCCCCGGTGAACATCATGACGTTCAATAAATTCAAGTGGAAGGTCTTGCACCTGGGTTGTGGCAAGCCTGCTATCAGTACAAGCTAGGGGATGTAAGGATGGAGTACAGTGCTGCTGAAAAGAACTTGGGCATACTGGTGAATGGTAAGCTGGACATAAGCCAGCAACATGCTCTTGCAGCCCAGAACACTGGCCCTATCCTGGGCTGCACCAAAAAGAGTGTGGTTAGCAGATCAAGGGAGGTGGTCCTGTCCTCTTACTCTGCACTGGTGAGACCTCAGCTGGAGCACTGTGTCCAGATGTGGAGTCCTTAGCACAGGAGAGATATGGACCTGTTGGAGTGCATCCAGAGGAGAGCCACAAAAACGATCTAAGTGATGGAACACCTCTCTTAGAAAGACAGGCTGAGAGAGCTGGAGCTCTTCAGCCTGGTGAAGAGAAAGCTCTAGGGGGACCTAATAGTGGCCTTTCAATATCTAATGATGGAGTACAAGAAGGAATGGGATAGACTTTACCAGAGTCTGTTATGATAGGGCAAGGGGAAATGGTTTCAAAGAAAAAGAGGGGAGATTTGCATTGGGCTTAAAGAAGTTTTTTACAATGAGGGTGATGAGGCACTGGAATGAGTTGTCCAGAAAAGTGATGGAAGCCCTGTCCTTGGAGACATTCAGAGATAGGCTGGATGGGGCTCAGAGCAACCTGATCTAGCTGTAGATGTCTCTGTTCATTGCAAGGGAGTTGGACTTGATGATCTTTAAAGGTCCATTCCACCTGAAAAAATCATGATTCTGTGTTTTTAAGTCCACTTCTTTATAGGAAGAAAAAACAAAGCACTGACAATGCTCTGCCTTAAAAATAAATAAGCTATGCTATTTTTTATCTCCATCTTATTCAACAATAACATATTGCAAGGTAAATAGAATGATTTTCCTCATAATTCATTTCAGATAGCCAGGAGCTCTGGTCCTTGTCATTGGATATTACTTACTTTCGTAAGTGCTGCTTTGCTGCAGGGATGCCAGACATGTCCTCATTTAGTAAATACTTCTTAGCACCTAGGCAATAGCTTTCAATGTATTCTGACCAATGCAGCTGACGAACATCAAAGTTGTATAACTGGGATATATAATGACAAACAGCAGAAGTTAAATGCAAGTGTTCAAAACAAGTTCAGTTTAAGCACTGACATGATCCAGATAAAGCCATCTCTATTAAGTTTTTAAAGCCACTAAGTTTCAAAGAAGACATGGACGCTTAAAAACTATATTTCATAGCTGTCAATTAATGATTTACCCAGCCAGAAATTTCAGAAAAGCAAGTAAAAATTTAGTGCTAACTGGCAGAAAACAATGAAACCTTTTTCTTTCAGGTAGACACTTGTACATAAATACATGTGAATGTACACCAATCCCCACACAGAATCATGGAAGAAAAATGGCATTCCACTCAAGCAAATATTCATCTGAGAACCTCTCTGCAGGTTTTTTTTTTTTTTTTTTAAGGTCACTAGAGTTAATGGTGAATAAATGAACTGGATGTTGAATCAATAGGTGCCTCTGCATCAGTTGCAACTCTGTGCTGTGCCATTTACTCTCAGCATCTAGACTGACAGAAATCCATGGAATGGGTTACTACGTTGTTTGGCATCAATAAATCTCACTGCAGAGCTAATTAGTTAATTTCAGTGCTGATACTGGAAAAATTGTTAGCAAGCTCTCAGGTTGTTGTCTGCCTATTAGAAGGCAGTCTTCAAATTATTCTTCAAATAAAGAAATTATTTGTAAAGAGAAAGTGATTTTCTTGGAGAGAGCTTTTTTTTTTTTTTAAATGGAGCAGTGAAGTGAATGGTATTTCTTACTTACAGAGCCTTAAAAGGGAAGATACCAAAGAAAAACCCCAACAACCAATCCTTACTTTCACCTTCAAGGCAATGTAGGCCGGTTGGTTTGGTAAAGGAACTTTGGTAGTAGAATAGCAACAACTTGAGTGAACTGTGTATAATACAGGTTAGCTACTGTGAAGATCCCTGTGTGTCTGTCAGATATGTATAGGGAGCTATATTCTCTATAAAATACCTAACTTGAATACACTGCTTGCAATATAGCAGTGGCAACACAATGCGGAGAATAATCCATAATCTCATAAGCAACTTGGGAAGGCTGAAACACTGTCTCACTTGCACTGAAGTCCTTGTTGCTGTGCCTTTTTGTTTATCTGCATCAGTGCAAGCTTCTGAATTACCAGTTAGGTTCCCTCTACATCTGCTACAGTCACAGCAGTAACTGCCCTTAGCCATTTGAATTTTCTGCATTTACCTGTACAGAGTAGGGAAGAAACCACTTGGCTCTTGTCTTGAGAATCTATGTGGTAATTTCATGTGAGACTGGTTTGATGTGAATGTCTAAGTACCTCTTTGAAGGGAGATACTGAACAAAAGTGCATTCAGGCTTACCTAATCCCCGTATTCCTTCAGTCTTTCAGTTATAGCCCCATTCCAAAGGAGTAGTATTTCAAACCTATAAAGACTACAGCAGAGCTTGACATCCCACAAAGTAATTGCTCTCTGGGGACTTAAATCAAACAGAAACATTTTTCATATTGTTCATGCTAACTCACCATGTACTAACTAAACTTACTCATGCAGTGCCCACTAAGACCAAAGTGGACAAAAACGCCAAAATCTTTCAAGTGGTTTCCTTCCCAGCCTCCTACCAAATTCTGTACTGCTGAAGAGATGAGGGAGAAAACGAAACTGTAAAGAAGCTTCCTAGTTCTCAAAAAATGAGACACTAAGAAAACCAGGATGAGAAGCTACTGAGAATGCTACAGTTACCCAATGATAATTGTATTAAATTAACTACATATATTTGTATTACCATTGATACTGTCTTTCTGTGGACCCTGTATAGCACATTGGTTTATATAGCTACATCCCCCATGAAAGGGGATGCCTGAAATTTTTAGGGCCCAGAGGTGTTATATGAAAACTAGAATTGACCATTTCTTCTTATAAAGAGAAACATGTTTCTGTACAAAAAGGAATATGCTTATCTTTTGAACTCCACTAGGTATTCCAGGGTATGCAGCCAACTCAGAGGGCTGAGTACAGCTGGGCCATTGAGGATATAAACTTATGTTCCCTTTGCCATTTTGGCTGTGGAAACAAATCTAGTTTATTTATATGCCAAACAGAAATCTGAGAATAGAAGGTAAAGGGTTGCTATGTTAGCTGGAATGAACGGTGACTGACTTCTCTCAGAAGAAGGAGCAATACATCTCAGGAGAAAACATTCTCCTACATGGAGGTTCCTGATAAGTTCTTGAATAAAATAAGAAGAAATACATCTTTTTCAGGATCAAGTCAATTGCAGTAATTTAGGCAGATATCATTTGAGAACTCAACGATATACAAAAAATGACTGCTGCAGATGAAGAGGAGTTCAGCAGTCCGCATGCATGACATACCTTTTTGTCCTCTGTGTTAAGCTGACCCATTAACATATTCATATTATCTGAAGACCAATCCCAAGACTGGGTGGAGAAATACTGCAGGAGCATCATAGACTTGTGCAGTCGATTGATAATCTTCATCATTCTGAAACAGAGGAGGAGGATCAGAGATGGAGAGAAAGTATGTCTTAATGCAAAAAACTGTAGTTTGGTCTAGGTGTTTCTGCCAATCCAAGTGAATAAGACTTGCAATGCTTGATGAGCCTTCCACTGGTATATACCAGGCTGAACACCAACTCAGCAAGATTTTAAAAACTGCTCCAGGTGAGGTTCTGAACCTACAGCTACTCAGCCTTTATTTTTATCTTTAATGTGAATGCAAACACACATTCTTCAGGACAAGACTGAGGCGTAATTTACAGATTTGAACTGAAGGGTAGAAGTCCATATCTATACTACATGGCATGCATATCCATGAACCAGTACCAAGTCAGCACAGTAGATTGCAGAACCACGAAAGTATATTGTCTTGTAAGATGGATACTTCTCTCTCTATCACAGAAATGCTCTTCTGTTCTCAAGTCTGACTTGGACTGAAGTGAAGGCTCTGACTTTGGATTTAGCTTATACTGAGTCAGCTCTAATTCAGAGGTGACTGGTTCTGCAGCATGGACAAGTTCTGAAGCTTCTGAAGCCTATTGCTAAAGTTCAGCTTTCAGATAATGGCAACTTTTTTTTTTTTTTTTTTTTTTTTTAATCTTGGGTTTTCGTCCATATCTCTGTTTTTCATAAAGGCTACAATTCTCCCTGTGTAATACAGTGGCTATCTGGAGTGATTTTTGTGTCCTTCCTTACACAGGAAGGTTCTAATAGCAGTGAACTCCTGGTGAATAAAAATTTTCATAGGCATTTTTGTGGTGAGGGAAAATGGGAGTACACGGATGAACTATCTCGATGTCTTCATGGAGTATGAGTGTCCTGGTAATGATGAAAGCCAGTTCAGGGGTGCTAGACAGGAACTTTGGAGATGAAAGTTCAGGTCTCTTGTGTTTCTTGGCATTTTTTTTTTCTTTTTTTAAATAATAAAAGAAAATGACTATAATGGTGTCCTATCTCACAAGATTATTTGACAAGCGTCTCATTGGTCATGAGTACAAAAGGCCTGTAGGGGGCAGTTGTTTTAAAGTGCTATGATGTACAGTGCTTGATCTGTTTCGGAAAGAACACCACGTTCTCTCAAACTGGGTAAGGGCAAGAGAAAGCATCAAAAGGCTGATTTCTGTGGAAAACAGAGCTGTTTTCATGAGGAATTTTGAGCTGCCCAGAGGGTAACAAAGTCACTGTGACAAATAAAAAGTGGCAGTCTGTGGAAGAATGGTGCCAGGCAGGCCTCTCCTCATGCAGATGTGACTGCTAAGCACAGCAAAATAGACATGATTCTCCTCAATTCAGAGGAAAGCTGTGCAGCTTACTAAGTGTATTTAAAGCACACGTAGAGACTCCTACTCAGAATTAAATTGGCTTTCATTTTAGAAGCAAAACATCAAATTAAGGCAACTTTCATTCTGAATAATTATGTGCACATTGATTAAATGCAGTTTATTTAAACTACTTCAGAAGTGCTTCAAATTAATCTCTTTGCCTGTGTGAGCAAGAACTGTGGGACAAAACTTCAAATATTTTAATACCTTAAAGGAACTCATGAAACAAAGTATATGATTAGACTGCAAAAATCAGGAATTGCCCCTTAAACTGTCTCTCAAAAAGCCATCAGTATCTTTAAAGTGCTAAGGGTTAATGAAATCTGTTAGATAACAAACAAACAAAAATTCCACCAAAAATAAATAAACAAACAAGCAAAAAACCACAAAGAGAATCAGTAGTGTGTCTCTACTTTTGTTTGGAAAATAGGATGTTACAGTGGAAAACAAATACCCTATTCATATGGTCTTCTGTCAATGTGATGTCAAGTACCTATAGAACTACTTGTTCTACTACTACAATGCAACTTATCTGAGTAGCTGAAAGTGTGCATCAAAGAGAGAAATGAAGATATCTAAACAGGCATATATAAAAACTGTGCTATATGCTAACTGGTTCAGCTCAGATGTTGTGAGCACATTCAAAGTGTTTACTAGTTTGGATTAAGGATTAGTGTAATGAAAAATATCAACTAAGCAGAAACACGAATTTCTGCAGACTCTGAGCAGCTATAACAAAGACTCATTTTAGAATACCTCCTTCTCCATTGTGGATAAAGTGAAAGGGAAAAAACAAAACAAAACAACAGTAGCACCTGTTACTGACAGCCTTATTAGTTACTTAAAAAATGCACCTTGTCTTCTAGAAGGATGTTTAGAACAATGATTTCTTTATTTACTCCCATACTGAGCCATGCATGAGCAGAGAGTCTTCGGTGCAATAGATTGTCCCAAGAGACTAGTAATGATATAAAACACATTATTACCTTGGCCACGGATGGAAACATAGCAATAAGAGTAAGCCATACAGGGCAGTTTTGTTAAACACCTAGCAATTTATATGAAGTGAACTAACATTTTAAGTTCTAAGGAGTGGCAATATATAAAACTTTAAGGCAGATAGAGATGGCTTTTATAGCTGGACTTTCCCAGTTCTGGGAGATGGGGTACTGCAATCTATGCTAGGGAAGCTTATAGGCTGTACCTGAATAGTAGACTTACAAAACTTTAACTAACTCCCAGATATTCTGTTGCATATGATAATCCATCATTTTATGATGAGTTGAGTATGGATACAGTAGAGAAATAAAGCCTGAATCTTGTTCTTGACAAAAAATATTCTCCTGCTTGTAAATCTGGCATAAGGTCATAAAGGTAATCCAAGAAAATGCCATGAAGATGGCTTGTTCTTCTATAGGTGGGAGTGATAAGTGGCAATTAAATTAAGCTTAGGTGCTTATTTGAATGAGCTGTTACCATGCTCTCTGTCACACTGTTGCAGTACGTAGATGTGCTTACATAGCCCTGTAGAAAGTAAAGGAAGATTATTATTTAAGAATAAGAAAAAAGAAAAAGGAAAAGGAAAAGAAAAAGAAAGACTTGGTTCATTGCTCAGTCATGTTTGCTCAGGTCACAAATCTGAAAGTTCAGATCCTCAGCATGCTGAAATCTACATGAAATTCAAAGAAGGTATTATGGCCAATGTCCACTGACTACCTACAGCAATCAGATTTATGAAAAATGTCAATTGTAAAATCAGTGCCAAGACTTTATTGTTGCCCATTTCAGCACAGTATGGAGACTCCAGCCTACTCCTGCTCAACTTTACTTCATTTCTAGAGAAATTCTTGCCTACTGGATAATTGGAGGATTTTTTTTTTTTTTATTGACGAGTTTCCCTCTGTAGCAGACCATCAGCCAGGGATTTCCCTGCAAACAGGTGAACCCCGTCTTCTAATACGAGATATCTTCTCCTGGCTTGGGAAACTTTGAAATGTGTAAATCATAGAATCACAGAATCATAGGGGTTGGAAGATCATCTAGTCTAACTCCCTGTTAAAGCAGGATCCCTTCAGTAGGTTGCACAGGAAAGCATCCAAGTGGGTTATGAATATCTCCAGATAAGCAGACTCCACAACCTCTCTGGTCAGCTTGTTCCAGTGCTCTGTCACTGTTAAGAGGTTCCTCCTCATGTTCAGATGTAGCTTCCTGTGTTTCAGTGTGTCCTCGTTGCCCCTTGTCCTGTTGCTGGGCACCAACGAAAGGAGCCTGGCCCCATCATCTTGAAAACCCTTTAGGTATTTATAAGTATTGGTAAGATCTCCTCTCACTCTTCTCCAGCCTGAACAGTCCCAGGTTTCTCAGTCCTTCCTCCTAAGAGGGATGTTCGCTAATCATCTTTGTAGCTCTCCACTGGACAAGTTCCCTGTCCTTGAACTGGGGAGCCCAGAACAGGTCACAACAAATGTGGCCTCAGCAGGGCAGATTAGAGTGGAAGAGAACCTCCACTGACCTGCTGGCCATGCTCTTTTCAATGCACTCTGGGATACCTTTGGCCTTCTTGGCCACAAGGGCACACTGCTGGTTCATGGCCAACCTGTTGTCCACCAGAACACCCAGGTCCTTCACTTCAGAGCTCCTTTCCAGGAGGTGAGCCCATAACCTATACTGATGCATGCAGTTATTCCTCCCCAGGTGTAGGACACTGCACTTGCCCTTGTTGAACCTCATAAGGTTCCTCTCTGCCCAACTCTCCAGCCTGTCCAGGTCTCGCTGAATGGATAGCACAGCCTTCTGATGTGTCAGCCACTCTTCTCAGCTTTGTATCATTGGCAAACTTGTTGAGGGTGCACTCTATCCTTTCATTCAGGTCACCGATGAAGATGCTGAACAACACTGGAACCTGTACTGATCTCTGAGGAATACTGCTAATTACCGGCCTCCTACTAGACTGAGCTGCTGATCACAAACCTCTGGGTTATGTCAGTCAGTTAGTTCTCAATCCACCTCACTGTCTACTCATCTATCCCACAATTCGTAAGCTTATCTAAGAGAATGTTATAAGAAACAGTGCCAAAAGCCTTGCTGAAGGTACACTACATTCACTTTTCTCCTCTCATCTACCCAGCCAGTGATGACATTATAGAAGGCTACCAGATTGGGCAAGCATTGGTGAATCCATGTGGATTATTCCCAATAACTTGCTTTTCTTCCACTTTCTTGGAGATGACAGAATAAGTTGTTCTACCACGTTCCCAGGGACAGTGGTGAGACTGGCCTGTAGATTTATGGGTACTCTGTCTTGCCCTTTTTGAAGACTGCAGCAACAATGGCTTTCCTCCAGTCTTCAGACAATTCCTCCATTCTCCAAGACTTTTCAAAGATAAGAGTAGTTCAGCAGTCACTTCTGCCAGTTTCCTCAGAACTTGTGGGTGCATCCCACTGGGGCCCAGTGATTTATGTTTGTCAAGTTTGTCTAGGTGATTTCTAACCAGATTCTTCTCAACCAAGCAGAAATTTTCCTTTGTCTAGACTCCCTCATTCTCTAGACCACTAGGGTTTGGGATTCCTTATCAGTAAAGACTGAAGCAAAGAAGATGTTCAGCATCTCCATCTTCTCAGAATTCCCTGTTACCAGGACATCCACCTCATTAAGCAGTGAACTCACATCTTCCCTAGTCTTCCTGTTGCTATTCATGTACACAAAGAAGTCCTTCTTGTTGTCCTTGATCACTATTGCCAGTTTTAATTCCAAGTAGGCTTTAGCCTTCTTTGTTGCATCCTTGCAGACCCAATGATCCCATATTCTTTACAAGCTTTTCCAAGTTCTGTAAACTTTCTTACATTTGAGGTTTTCCATGAGCTCCTTGCTCATCCATGCAGGTCTCCTGCCACATTCACTTGATTTTTTAGGGATGCAAAGATCTTGAGCTTGAAGGAAGTAGTGGTTCAGTGTTAACCAACTCTCTTGGGCACCCTTACCTTCTACTGTTCTAACCCATGGGATACCTCCAGGTAGGTTCTTGAAGAGGTCAAAGTTGGCTCTCCTGAAGTCCAACATTGCAATTCCACTTACTGCTCTGTTTCTTTCATGCAACATCCTGAACTCCACTGTCTCATAGTTGCTGTAGCCAAGGCTGTCCCCAAACTACATATCCCCAACCAGTCCTTCTTTGTTTGTAAGAATGAAACACAACAGCAAAACTCTCCTTGTTGGAGAGATAACAGGACTACTACTCTACCACCTGGACCAGGAAGTTATCCTCAACACACTTCAGGAGTTTTCTGGATTGTTTGCAGCCAGCCATTGCTGTTTTCCCAGCAGATGTCTGAGTTACTGAAGTCTCCCATCAGGATAAGAGCCTGAGAGTGCAACGCTTCTTGTAGCTGAAGCAAGAAGGCCTTGTCAACAGGCTCCCCTTGGTCAGACAGGTTGTAGTAGACCATGACCATCAGATGTTCTTTATTGGTCTAGTCTGTAATTTTTACCCACAAGCTATAATCATGATCATAGCTGCTTCTCAGGGGCAGTTCTTTGCAATCCATCCACTTCATAACATAGAGGCAACTACCCTGCTCCTCCTGCCCTATTTCTTCTAAAAACCTTGTAGACCTCAGTTGTAGCATACCAGTTGTGGGACTCATCCCACCATTTTCTCATGATAACAATTAGTTTGTAGTTTTCTCACTGCATTGTTCCAGCTCCTTCTGCTTATTTCCCATGCTGTGTGCATTGGTCTAGAGGCACTGCAGCTGCATTACCTTTTTGGAGGAGCCCTCCCAGATTCCCTTGGGACACATCTGAGGTTTTCCCTTGCTACTTCCTAAAGTGTCAGTGTTCTCTGGCTCTTCTCTCTTACTCAGAAGTACATCCCCTTCCCCCATTTGATTGGTGAAAGACCAGGGACTCCATGCTGAAGAAGCCAGTTCTCAAAAGCTAGAGATCTGCTCTCTGTAACAGCAGTGCATGTGGCGATGGTTGAAGGAATACAGATTCTTACCTGGGCTTTCTTCCTGTGAGCCTCATGTACAGGTCATAGAGTATGGCAGGAGCCTTGTGGCTAACAGTTATCCAGTACTGGTTTATTAAGTAGTTGGATGTCAAGTGAGCGTTGGGTGTTCTGAAGGCCTGTTCCAGTGGGTTTCTTTTGAATGTGGACATGACATACTGCTCTGTAAAAGAACAGGCATTTTACTTAAAAGCAGGTACTCAGATGAGTTGGGCACAGTCATACTGACATGCTGCAGTAAAGTCCGAATTATGGTGCTTACCTATAGTTCTGTGAACCATGTAACCAGGATTTGGACACTATGATCCTACAGTCCCTTCTGGCATTAACAGAACCATAGTCATAGAACATCCTGAGCTGGAAGGGACCTACAAGGATCACTGGTTCCAAGTCCTAGCTCTACACAGGACTATCCAAAAATTAAACAATATTTCTCAGAGCATTGTCCAAATGCTCCTTGAACTCTGGCAAGCTTGGTGCTCTGACCACTGCGCTGGGGAGCCTGTTCCAGTGCACAGCCACACACTGTATTTTCTTTTCCTGACACTCTCCTGATGCAGCTGCATACTATTCCCTCTAAACCCACCACTGTCACTAGAGAGAAGAGATAGGTGCCTGCCCCTCCAACTCCCCCTTATGAGGAAGCTGTAGGCTGTGGTGAGGTCTCCCCTCAGTTTTCTCTTTTGTAGGCTGATCAAACCAAGGGACCTCAGCCACTCCTCAAATATCTTGAGCTCTAGACCATCTTCACAACCCTTCTTTGGATGCTCTCTAATACTTTTATGTCCTCCTTATATTGTGGCTGCACACACTACTTGAGGTGAGGTCATACCAGTGCAAAATAGAGATAACTCCCTTTATTGCTTATTTAAAACATATGCTGCATTTAGACTTAATACCAACAAGCCTAAACTTTCCTATCAAAACACAATAATTTAATGGAAGAAAAGCAGGCAGTTGTAGCCTGAAGCATTTCAAACCAAGAAGCTACATTTCTGATTTTGCTTGTATTAGGCATAAGGAAACTGATAAGTTTTAACATATCTTTAGATTATTCTCAGATCACTGAAAGCAAACTTTGAACATTAGCATAAAACAAAGATGACATTTTTTATTGCTTATAAAATTTACAAAAGGACTATAGTTAATATATAGTATATATATATTACATATTATATATTATATAGACTTCTCTGAGTCAGGAAGAAGCTGCTTATTTATTATATAGTACACTCCCACTCCTCAAAAGCCATCAAGTCTTTTCAAATGACATCTGACTTACAACATCAAATACTGTAGCTTGCTTTCACGTGAGCTATGGATGCACAGAGGCAGCAAATTCTGTTGCATTATTAACTTGAAAAAACTCCCAGTAGGGAAAATAATTTCATTCACTTTGTATGCTTTAGCACAAAGTATTCTGGGCCCAGCTCTTGCAATGGTACAGAGCCACAGAAATGGCACCTAAATGGAACTAACTGGAGTGTCTGCATATTGGAGAGGCTTAACGGAACTGCAGTAGTTGAATATAAGATTATCACTGTAAGGACTGACAAACAGATGGTGCTGCTCTTTCTGAGCACCAATGAGCTAAACAAAGAATATGTCCATTTTCTTCACTTGTTTTGTTTTTTTTTTTTTAAGTTGAACTATTTGCCCTCCAGTGAGTTTGAGAGTTATGACAGCGATCTGGGCTCATATTATAGTTTACAGTCTAAGCTTATGTTACAAACAGAAAATCAGATTAGAATTTGAAAGTCACAGAAAAATCCAGATCATCTTTAGATAAGCAGATTTCAGTCATATATTCAGACAGTCCTCACGAGCATCTGCAGTCAGCTCATTAATGCAATTCAAGTAGTGATTTTTGCTTTACTTGTACTAGGTAACAGCAACTGGAGAAGACTTGATTTGGAGAAAACTTTAGCTACCAAGTTGAGACAACAAAGGCTTAAAATAGTTCAATTTAACTTGAGTACAAGTTCATTGTTGATTTTTTTTTCCCATTACATGGCATGTTTAATGGCTGAAAGCCAGTTCTTCTGAAACTCATTTTACATTTCACTAGATAGAACTGAGGTCCTTTCTGTTTTATGTAGCCACACTGCAGTGATGTGGTTATTTTGCAGTCATCTTGTGAACTATGATGTGGGAATCTTATGCTTTGCAGCATGTTCTCTCACTGACCTAAATGAAAAATAGAAATATTAAAACTCTTTCCCTATCATCAGATAGAAGTGAAATTTTCTAAAAGAAAACTTCAAAATTACCTTCTGTATTTCCAAGTATACTTACAGGCTACAGAAGTATATCCTGAAAATGACCTGGCAGACTATATTTACCTCTAAACTCCACAGGTTTCTGCCTTAAGCCTGGGCAACCCTAGCTCGGCAGCAGCAGGTGGGAACAGGGATTAGTTTTTTTAATAGAAGTGAGTTTATTTAATGTTGTGGTAATTGTGCTCAATATATACAGAAACTAGTTGAGAGAGAGACAGGTAGGTAGGAAAGAAGCTGCCTCCAAAAAATCACTTGCCCAGTCAGAGAAGCCTCCCAGAGTGCTGCAAGCACCCACAAAAAGCCTGGTGAAAATAAATGTGTTGAGACCATGAACCCTCAGGAGGGCATTTGCAGAGGTGAAATTCAGCAAGCAGCTGTGCAACCAGCTTTGGGAAGAGGAGGGGACACAGGCTGCTGATAAATGTGTCAGTAGCTTTGTCAGCCAAAGAGTGACTCTTCTTAATGGCAGATGTAACAGGTAAACAATTCTAACCCCAGTGCTTATGGATCAGGAGAGCAATCCCATGAACTCTGCTTCTTTTTCCCTCAAGGAAGTTTCTCCTACAGACACTAAATGACAGTTTATGTCTAAGTTCTCACCTGCTTATCAACATTTAAGTTCTTTTAGTCTTCTTTAGTCACTTCATTTCCTCAAGGAAACCTATCAGTTTCACTAAGAAGCACTGATATTTTGGAATTGTGATAATTTTGATATTGTCTGTACGTCTCTGTCTCAATTCAAATTCTGATGTTAATATACCACAAATCAAGTTTTCAGCTGTATGTGGTTGTGAATATTTCCTCCTGGAATCACGTTAAAGATATTGCTGCCCTTACCTCTGCATTTTTCGACTTCTTTGGTCAGAATAGCTGAATAGCAAGAATGAACAAGAAGCAGAAAGTGCAACTCTTGCCATGTCAGATGTTCAGAATTCACACAGATCAGCAACACTTTTCACATTTTGGTTATGGTTACATAATGCATGTAGTGGAAAAAGCAACTATAGTAGAGCAGCAGCAATATTACCACAGAATCACAGAATTGTTGGGGTTGGAAGGGACCTCTAGAGATCATCAAGTCCAACCTCCCTGCAAAGCTGGCTCCCTACAGCAGGGAGGGATCCAGGTGGGTCTTGAACATCTCCAGAGAAGGAGACTCTGCAACCCCTCTGGGAGCCCATTCCAGTGCTCCATCACTCTCACTGTGAAGAAGTTATTTTGCATATTGGTGCAGAACTTCATCTACTCCAGTTTATGGCTGTCGTCCTCTCCCCACAGACAGCTGAAAGGAGGTTGTCCATGTCCCTTTGTCTCCCACACTTAAGATATTTATAAACATTAATCAGATCCCCTCTCAGTCTTCTTCTCTCAAGGCTGAACAGACTCAGATCACCCAGCAACTGACCAGGTCCACCCTCATAAGGGAGATGCTCCAGCCCCTTTATCATCTTTGTGGCTCTCCACAGGACTCTCTCAGGAGATCCATGTCTTCTTTGTACTGGGGAGCCCAGAACTGGATACAGTATTCCAGGTGAGGCCTGATCAGGGTAGAGTAGAGTGAGAGGATCATCTCCCTTGACCTGCTGGCCACGCTCCTTTTAGTGCACCCCAGGATGCCATTGGCCTTGGCCACCAGGGCACATTGCTGGCTTGTGGCCAACCTGTTTTCCACCAGGACTCCCAAGTCCTTCGCTGCAGGGCTCCTCTCCAGCAGGTCATTTCCCAACCTGTACTGATACATGAGGTTAAAATTATGCTGTTCTCTTCATGTGAGAAGCATCTCTATCAAAAAGCAGATACTGCTGAAAACTCAAAATTCTGAAAGTCGGAAATGAAAGCAATTTTGTTTTAAAATAAACGTAAGTGGACAGTGAGACCAATCTGAGAGACTTACCAAAAGGAACTCAGGAAAATGCCAGTTTTGCATAACTTCAAATATTATTCAAAATAATAACTATAATAATAATTCTTAATAATAACTATATTCAAAAGTTAGTCCTACAGGCATATTCTTTATGAGCCTTCCACTGTCTGAACACACGATTGCTTTATCTCCTAATTTTTGGAAAGGGTTCGAACTTCACAAGACTAAAAATGGCTTTTTATCCAAAAACACTTCACCTCTAGGAGCTACTGAAATGGTTTAGGGAATGCTTTTTACCCTCCTACCATTGCACAAAAATGCAGCCGTAAATTCTTTAACTCAAAGGCATATTTACTATAGGGAGAATCAGACACCTGTCTCTCATAGGTAGACTGCCAAGAATAAACTGAAATTAATTTTTCACACACTAAACACCATTTTAAAGCATGCTTTAAGATTTACTTTTGAGCTGAAGTTGCAAAATGTACTTCACACAGTCAGACTAGTAAGACTTGCAGTGCAGCAAAGCAGAATTCACTTCTTTAGATTAATACCCAGTTGGCTGACCACATTTTTGTAGTTGTGGGGAGAATCACTGCAATAACAGAAGATACTAAAAATCCCAGAGAATAACATTATCTGTAAAAGAAATAGACATCATAATGTTCATTTTAGAAAAAGAGGCTTGTTTTCATCTGGAGATATATAGGATAAGCCAGTCTGCAGTAGATGTTTGAACCTAAGCTCTTATCTAGACTTTTGTATTTTTTTAAGGAAATTCACTTATCATTCTTTCTTTCCACTCCCTTTGAGCTCATCATCTTTGTACCCAACATGTTCTTATCTCAGTCTTTTCTGTTCTGTACCCATGGCATTCTCGTCTCTAGACTCAATTATTCTGTTGACTCTTTCCTTTCTTCCCCCCCCATCCCAGCTGTGTTGTGTTTACCCTTGATTCCTAAAGTTGGTTCTGGTGTCAATCTCCCTAACCAGGCAGTCCAGGTCCTCCCTCCTGCAGCCTCCAGGCTAGATCTGCACCAAAAATTGTTCACTCCTATGTCAGATGACCTCCGTTCCACAGCCTGCTTTCTCATCAGCCTCTAGGTTCACTCTTAAAACCCTCCATATCCATGACCAGTCACAGACCCTGTTTTGGAGGGAGAGACCCAGCATCTATAGTTTCAGCCTGAAAGGTGAAACGTAAGCAGAGCTAAACACAATTGGAAATGGGCTTCTGGAAGGGACAAGGGTGATATCTTGAGTAACTGCCCTGTGTCTGAAAGAAGAAACTGACAGGTCTGTGCAGTGCCTGGACTACATGGTGGTAACACATAGTTCAGAGAGAGCATAGCTCTGAAAGGGCTATTGCAAGTTCATGCTATAAAACAGAGTACACAGAGAGAATAATACAAAAAGTTTGAGAAAGTCTATCTTGTATAAAGAGGAAATTTTAGAACTGTGTGTATTTACCAAAAAGAAATTGGTAGGAATTGAGAATTCAGATGGGATGGCTGTACTTCTAACATCCTACTGTGACAAGCCTTTCCCAGACTCTTTTCTTAAATGATGAGACGTCTTTAAGGGCAGAATTTTACTTTGAGATACTCCATGCAAATTCCTGTTCATGATTCTGTACCTAATAATCTTCTGCAACCTGCTGATGTCAGGAAAACTGTGGATACAAGATGTAGTGGTAAAAGCCCAGTGTCACCTGAGAAGAAAATTCTGTCTTCAGTCTTATCATAAAGCTAAACTTTTTATGTAAGTCTCTGCTGCACTCAGATTTTCATTGTTAAATTCAAAGTTATGAGCAAAGTAACCAAATAAGATCAACTACAAAGCAATCATACATCACTATTTTTATCAGTAAAGTTACACTGAAAATAGGTTACAAAGGCAAACTACAGGTGGTAATATTATGCTAGCCACCGCCCAAAGTCGCAGCCTGTAAGAAACTTTGCATTTGCTTCTAGTCCATTTAGCATGGGATTTAGCATGTCCGGCTTTTAGCTGTTTTCTTCACAGTGTATGATATGATGATATGTATTAGCTTTATGAGAAAAACAATGATAACAGAGTGATGTTTTAGTTGTTGCTGAGCAGTGCTGTACAGAGCCAAGTATGTTTCAGTTTCTCAGCTTCTCACAGTAACTTGCCAGAAAGGGTTCTGGGGAAGAGGCATAAGGAGCTGGGAGGGAACAGAACTGGAACAACTGATGTAAAGCAGCCAAAGGGATATTCCATACCATGCGATGTTATGGGAAAAAAACTATAAAACTGAGGAGAATTGGCCAGAGTGGCCACTGCTGCTTGAGGGCCAGCTAGGCATTGATAGGTGGGTAGTGAGCAATTGCTTTGTGCATCACTTGTTTTATAAATATAAATAAATTAATAAATAAATGTAATTATTATTTACTGTTATTTTCTGTCTTCGTGAATAGTTTTTATCTCAATCTAAAAGTTCTAAGTTTTATTTTCCAATTCTCTCCCCCATCTGACTGGGAGCATGGGGAGTGAGCAAAAGGTTATGTGTATTTAGCTGCTTGCTAGGTTAAACCACAACACTCCTGTAGAAAAGTCACAGAAATTCTGAATTTACAAGTCAAGAAGACTGGCTGCATTTCATGGCTTTATGATTTTGGGCTATTGGTATTCCACATCATTAACATCATATAACCGGAGGTTAAAGAGTTAATGCTCCAGTTCCAGGTACCTGTCCCAGAAGAGAAGAACTACATACCCCAGAGGAATTTGCATTTAGAGAGAAGATATAACCTCTGGCAAGGTCACCTGATGTCCCCTTTTTTTTTTTTCGATTGTCAAGCTCTCCTTGCTTGACCCGACTGCACGTCTCACCTCAGCATTAGAGTAAGGCCTTCAGTTCTTGGACATCATTTATTAGCTCTCTCATCATTTATTAGCACCAATTCTAATTATATTGTATTATATTGTATTATAGTGAGTTGTGTTGCATTCTGATATCTTAACAAACTTATTTAGTAAATTAGTTTGTTTCTCCTCAGATAGTTGCTGCTGTTATTTTTGGGCCCCATGTCTCTGCCCTTTTTCCCTTACCTCCTTTTCTGGAGGTGCGGATCTGTGGGTCCCTCTGCCCTGCTAGTCACGGAAGCCAGCCGAACTAGCCCGTAAACCATTGACGCTACATTTTCTAACAATCTAAGAAGCTTCTCCTGTCTTCTCAGACTGACAAACTACAGCATTACATCTCTCATTAAAAAAGTCATCAGGAACCTGGAATTTTCTCACAGCACAGCCAATTCTGGACATCTTTGCTGGCAGAACATTTGATCAAATCTCATAGCAGGACAACAGTAATGTTTTCAGACTTGTCTTGTTCAGAAAATATAGTTATGGTCTGTTTCCCTGCTGACTTATAGTTTGCCTGTTAAATAATGCAAAGCAAAGGCTGAGAGGTAAAATATCACTGTATTCACCAGCATCCTGTATTTTAAGTACAAAGATGTGAAAGATGGTATAATAGAGGCAAATCAGGCCCTATACATCTCTCCATCGGTGTGCTAATTGTACATAGTATTTTGCAGTACACAGCCGGGACAAATTCTGCTACTTAGCTTCTGCATCAATTTCCCACTGAAACGGTGTTCAGGATTTGTCTCCTTTTCTTTCACACCTGCTGCAGAAGCACATCTACTTGAAGAAGAGCCATGAAAATCATTTGAATTCTTTCACTGACAACATTTACTATCAAAAGGCATATTTATCATTTCAAGGTTTGCCTTCTCAGGTATCTATAACGATATCTATTTAAATTATTCTGCAGAGGTTGAGGAAGAAAGGCTACTCTCTCAATATTCTTGTCTTCTGATTTCCAAACATTAGAGCTTCCTTTATAAGGATGTAAGATTCAATCTCAATGTTGCCCATGTGATTTCAAAGCACAAAAACCCCCTAAAAAACATCAAAAATCCAACAACCCCCAGCAATCAAAAAAGGAAGATTACCACTTATAGCTATGTAGAGCTTCTTCTTCTAGAACCAAGGGACTGGTTCTCTATTCATTTTTCCATCATGTTAATATCTCAGTTCAGCAAAGCATGTACTTTGTGGGGCTGCTACGTGATTATGTCCACAGTAAAAATCAAATAACTGCTCTCCTGAGCTGAATGCTCATCACTGGGAGCTTTTTCTCACAGGACCCTCACTAACTACAATTGGGCCTCTCACATACAGTTTGAATGGCAGAACTTGAATGTTACTTAGATGTGTGAAAGCACCTTTTCAAAGCTTGGCCAAGTAATGCTTTTGATAGTTGACATAATTCTGGTTTTAAATTAGATCTTACCCATTTCTCCCCAGAAGAAAGGATTGATTCCACCTGTTGTACAGTTGTATACCAACATGTTTTTTGGTCTGGAAAAGAGAAAAAAGTATTATTTTCACATGTGAAGAAAAGCACCCAAAGATTTATTAATGGAGCATGAACACTAACACCCCAAGAAACTATGATATTAGCCCATTAAAAAAATGCAGAGGAGGTCATTTTTCATAACTATGAAAATTCAGTATAAATTATGAAGTTTTAAAAAGATTCACTCTGATACAGGAGAGCAAATGAAACTGTTAAGACAAATGTGTCTTAAGATGGATCAGCCATATATCACTTAGCAAAAATTATTAAAACAATAAGGAAAACATGCATACTAAAAATTGTAAGCTTTTTTTAAGTTTCTTTTAGCATACTGTAAATAACTGGCCCAAGCCAACATCAGTGACATGCTGTATATTTTCCAATAATTTACTTAACACATATGATCTGAACTACTTTTAAACTCCATTTGTCAAAGTGATGATTAGAAGTCACTCAATTTCAACAACATTCGCATTTTAACACCAAATAAAGCTTTCATGTTATTTGTGTGTGAAACTAAGCACAGATCATGGAGTTTTATGTCTTGCTTTGATACAGGACAAGAATTAGTCGAACCGATTTTTTTTATCTAAATCTGCCTTGCCAATGGTGCAAAAAACACTATGAATACAGTGTTTTTTTACTCTACATAAGCAGCTGCAGCCAATACGCTAAAAGAGGTGAGATGCGGCCTTGAAGAGGACTCAGTGGCTCATTCTTCCTAGGTTGTTTGTGGTGCTCAGAGCGAGCCTGGATGTGCTGACTATGAGGAAACTAACTTTTCAAAACTTCCATGTATAAAGATACCAAGAGACAGAGCCCCAGATACAGGGAAAGGAAATCTCACACCGTAACACTTGACAACTGCATTTGCTACTGTGTGGATTTATATATTCTTTTAATTAATGTTTTGAAATCATGTCATTTAATTGTTTAGTGTTACTGAAGTCTAGTAGACTTCTAGGGATGGTTAAGACTAACAGACATGTTGAACTCTGAAATTACGGCCTATAACTTTGAATTACTAAGTAGAAATGCAATGATGTTTTAAACATAAGAATAAACAGCAGTGCTTCGTGTGAATTTCTGGATTGCAGAACTCAGTATTCACAACTTGTGAATGACTAAATCCATAATATGTGGCCATATAAAAAATGCAGCTAGTGCTGAGCCACACAACAGTCTGATACAAACTGTGCTGATGAGAAAGCACAGATATTCACTTATACCAGCGGGTACAGGCTCATTAAAGATGAATAAAGAAGATTTTTGCATCTTTTCAGCATCCAGTGAAGAGGATCTATATTTTGATGTTTTTCCATTCTCCACAATCCAGCTGAGTGAGTGGTCTTGGTCAAGTGTAGAGTTTTGTAGAGTTTCTACACTAGGTAGTACAGATTGCAATTCTCTGCTAAGATTCAGAATCTAATTTCTGCTAGTAATGAATGTCATCTGCCCTGAAGGATACTGACTTTCTAATTAGATGATTTAAGAAAAGAAAAATAAAGCCATACACACTATACTGTCTATATACACACTATATTGTCTGAGCCTATAATATATTTGAGCAGTATTTTTCAAGGAAAATATACAGAGTATTTTTACCAAGAAAACTCTAGAAGCCAATTGAAAAGCAACTCAATATAGCTGCATGAGAAAGGAGGCAAAAAAAGGCTACTGAGATATTGCAGTAAAGATCCTAAACTTCATAAAAGTAACTTCCAAGAGAGACCTGTCAAGTGAGCTTACATTTTACTGAGAAACAGGTATGGCCTGTAGATTTAGAGGTTTCCTAACTCTAAAATCTGCCTTAAGTGCTTCCACTCATCTTTGCCAGCTGTGGGCAAGGAAATGTGAATCAGATAATGAATCAACATGGCTCTTGCACAGGCTTTCGGTTCGCTTCTCTTTAGGTTCTCTTTAAAGTCCAGAACCAAGCAATAGATGCTCCAGCCTGGCAGTAACAGGAGTACCTTCCCACCTGTGCACAGCAGTGTACCACCCCGCTGCAAGGGTGAGGTTGATGACAACGTCAACTGGAATCATATCAGCCACCGCTTCGTTGTTAGCAATGACGGTCCTTAGAATTCCCTTTCCCGCCTGTGGGACAAAGGAAAGCAGTCACTGACAGTAAGCTACTGCAAGATTTCACTGGCTTAGAGCATGGGCAGACCTTAACTTTAGCATTTTTCAAGCCTGGCACCTGCTACAGAAGCTGGCTGGTTTCTGTAAAAACAAACAAGGATTTCATATGGATCTCACTGTTCAGTATTTTCAGAGGAAGCCTCAAGCACGATGACATGTGCTGCACATAATGAGAAAAGCAATGACTTCTAGTTAACTCAGTGGAAAAGGAATGCCGTAAGAAACAAATACATTTGAATGTACTGAAATAAAATTCCCATTGAAGCTCCATTTTCTTAAATGAATCAGGCAGACAGAGGTCTGAATGCCTCTTAAAGATAGTAGTTGCTTTGGAAATAGGCCGATAAGCTTTTTGAAAAGTTTACTGCTTTCCTTTGGATGTATTCATACTTTACTCTTTTCCAAAGCTCCATCTGTTACAAACACTTAGGTAAGTTGTGGCCCATGCTCTGAAGGTTTAAACTGCTTCCCAGTTTAAAATGAAATTCAGAAAATTAGTAAAGAAAATACAAAAGAGAAAAGGCAAGAACAGTAAGATCTATGTTTTGTTAGAAGTGCATTTGTCAGGGGCTAGCTCCCCAAAATATGTATATTTAAACTGAATGCTTAAAAAGGGTTTTCCCTAATCACCAATTAGTTTTTGGAGGTTCCACAGGAGAGACATGGCTGGGAGAGACTCAAAGAGACAGATGGAAATGTGGCAACCTTAATCAAACAGGATAATTTAGAAATAAAGAAAATCTGTGACGAAATGATGGAACATGGAACAAAGCAATTTAAAAAAGAAATCTCAACAGCAAAGTAAAGGTTGCATTTATCTAGTACATGGGAAATAAAATGTGATTGAGTTTGATGTAGAAACTGAAAACCTACTGAAATAAGCTATGAGGATAAGAGCGCTAGTGAAGAAAAGAGGTAAAAAACCTCAAATAACTTAGTTCAGTGTTAATTTGAGGGAGATACACAGGTAAAAGGACAAATGATACGCTCTACAGTTCCAAGAATATTTATAAAAGTCAGGGCCGAGGAAAAGTTATAGCAAATCTTTCCTTTTTTTTTTTTTTTTTCCCAACCTAACTCTTGAAAGTTAGGTTTCATCATGGAACCTGAAAATTTCCTGTTTAATCATGAAATAGTTCTCCAGCTGTGAAAGATCAAGTTTTACTACTAAAACTAAATAGGAAGTGCCTAGTTGTGCAAAAACAGTGGCCTGAAATCTAATTGAGAAGAAAGGTGTGATGAAAAAACATCTAAGATTTGATACTAACTCATAAATCATATGTCACTGTTGACTGGACTGTAAGAGGGTCCATCACATCCCTTGTCTGGGAGGTGTTTATGTGAGTTATTTTGTTCTCTTTCTCTTCCTTTATATAATCAGATGGCTTTGTTATATTTCACAGCTTGCAGTAAAATACTGCTTATGACACTGATTTAATCTTCATGAGTTAAGGCTCCTGAACCGTTGCATCTTATTGTTGGTGCAGCTGGCAGAGATACATGCAACCATGCAAGCTTCCCCACATGACTCCAAACACCCTCCTCAAACCCATGGTGTGCAGTTAACTTCTGCTGTACTAACCTGAACCACAGTTACGTTTAGACGTTAAAACCTTAACTTTCAACATCACTATGATTGTTTGTTTTTTTTTTTTTTTGCTGTTGTTGTTCCTACTGCTGTCTTTTCAAGGGAAAATGCAAGCAATTAAAAAGACCCAAAGCAGCCAGTCAAGCCCTGCTGTGAATTTTCATTTGCTGTGAATATATGCCCACTAGAGAACACTGTGTGATCAACTGTCCCATTTTAATAGGCAGACTAAAGACCTTTCTGAGGTCAGGATTCAAAACCAATAAGTTCGATGGATGTGCTGCAAATATCTGTATTCAGAGCAGCATATAATGATTATATACACATGAATGAATTGGGCATTTAGCATATTGTGTATGTAGCACAGAGTTTAACTTTAATGCTGTAAATTACTTTCAACATTGGACAGCTTGGAATTTCTTTATCAGATCAGCTGGATTTCTATTCGCGCTTGCTGACTTTTTTTCCTCTTTAGTGAGATAGAAGCTACTTCAGCTGAAGCCTCAGAAACCATTTGCCAACTTGAGCCTGACCTTTCTTGACAGCATCCCAGCTGAAGTGCTATGGGGGTCAATCATAATTCAGAACATGAATCAAGACACAGTTCTGCCCTACAGCCCCATTTCCTTGAAGGGAAGAAGGTCTTTACATGTAATGTGGAACAGTGAGACAAAATGCCGCAATTACGAACAGGACAGTGGATGTAATTCACTTCATTTTGTTTTTCAGTCAACTAACAAAGCTTCTCTCCATAGTAGCTGAACCAAATATAGGTGAAAGAAACATAACAGACTATGAAGGACAAGTTGAAAACCCATATTTCTGGAATATTTAAGTATTTTTTTATTTAAGTAAGAAGTATTTTTTTTATTTGTAGAATTATATGATCAGATTCAAATAGTGTAGTGATGACTGAAGAAAATTTTTCCATGGTTTGGAGTCCAGATTCTATCCAGTTGAACCCAAAGATCATATGAATGAAATCTAAGCCCGGGGGCTGATCTCCACAGAGGATGAGCTTAGGTTAGTAGTTAAAAATGAGTATTTTAGAATGGAGGTTTTTAAGAAAAAACAACAAAAACTAAGAAACACAAGAACACATCGCTCAACTTCTTTCATCCTTAATTATGGCCAATACATTTACTTAACTAATAAATCCACTTTGAAATACACAGACCTGTTTTTAATACAATATTTCTCAGATATTGAAACTAATTACTGTGGTTTAACCCAGCAGGTGGCTCAGCACCACACACAGTAATTTGCTGACTCCCCTCCTCCCAGTGGGATGGGGGAGAGAATTGGAAAAAAAAAAAAGTAGAACTTGTGAGTTGAGATAAAACTATTTACAGAGATACAGAAAAGGAAAATAGTTATGACTATTTTATAACTATGTCATGTACATATATATATACATATGTACATACATAAAGAATGGATACAACAAATGATGCACAAACAATTGGTCACCACTCCTCAAATGATGCACAGCTAGTCCCTAGAGCAGCAGAAGAGAGCGAGAAGACACCCTTCTGTAGACACCCTTCTGTAGACACCCTTCTGTAGACTTCCACCCCCATCAAAACTACTTCTGCATAATGTCATATGATACAGAATATCCCTTTGGCCAGTTTAAGTTAGCTGTCCTAATTCTGTTCCCTCCCAGATCCTTGGGCCCTTTGCTGAGAAATGTCCATAGTTCTGTACAGCAAGTATTAACACCAGTGTTATCAACACTGTTTTTCTCCTTGAACCAAAAACACAGCATCATACCAGACACTCTGAAGAAAAAGTCTATCCCAGATGAAACTAAGACGCTAATGTATAATTCAGAAGTTCATAGATTATTTTTTGAACTACCAAAAAGAAATTAACAGTTCACCATATCCAAGCACTTTAATTCAAACATGTATATTCTTTTTATTCCTCTTCCTCCACTCCTGAGAAGACCAAAATTATCTTGGATTCACTAATAATTTTTTCAAAATTGAATCTAACTAAGTTCAGTGGCACCTGGAGACAATGCAAGACAAACACTGCCAAAACTGGCAGTGACCTCTCCCTTCTCTGTACCACAGAATGTCTGCCCCTGACTCTTTCCAGCAATCACTACCACCCATGAGGCCGGAGAGCTGATGTACGCCTTCACTGCTCCTGTTTCTTGGATAATATTGATATAATTACATTTCAAATTTTCAGCTTTCATCACAGAAGACCTCAGTGTAGACGATGTGAGTTTCAGAGCTATTTTTCACCGTCTTCATTTCCTATGCTGCAGAACCTCAGAGCTTGAATCCTGAACCCAAAAATACCTTATCTATTTCAAAACTATTTTAGTATAGGTCAGGCCTTTTATATAAAAAAGAGTTATTTACTACAGTGACCCTAGAATCTCAAAATCTTTGATTTCCAAAGAGTTAATATGAACATAGGATGGCTTCTTTGTGTAAAATCCTGTCTGAGTGAAATAGACACTATATGTACTGTTAATTTCAGTCAGGCTAGGAATTTTTGTTTTGAAGAACAGAAAATAATAGTTACCTGTCTGTGTGGCAAAGGATAAACATATAAATATATACAAGCTCTAGCTTAAGTTTAAAAAAAGTGGACATTATAAAAAAAAAAAGACAGTGATGCATTCACCCAGTTCACCCAGTCAGGAAATTTAGACTGTGTTACGTGATTCAATCTCTGCCACTTGTGAATTATACCTATTTTCAGGGATGCATTTTATGCCATTTCTCACAAAATTTTCCAAAACCCTGAAAACTACAATTCATGCTTAGTAAACCAGCAACATGCATACTCTTTCAAAATGTCCTTTTTTTTGAGTGCAGCTTAGATGTTATGCGCCATGGGCATGTGGATTCATGGCAGGAGCATGACCTCTTTCAACCAGATTCAGGAAGTTTCTATAACCTTTTTTGTACAGTTTCTCAATGGGGCTTTAGAGTTGTTATTTTAGTAACTAACTCCACTTTAAGAGAACATTAAATAGTAACTAGACATACCGCAACAAATATTCCACTTGTCCCATTGAAGCTGTCAATCCAACCCTGCAAAAAGAGGATAATAGGTTGCTTATACAGGTTTCAAAATGCTGAAAGGGCTATAGTGCTAAGGTGTAGATAGAGAAGGAATGAGAAAACAGTTAAGACAGCTACCAACCCATCTGGACAGTTGTCAGGAAGCTAACCAGAATGAAAGTATGCTTTGCATGATACCTCATACTATCTACGATTTCCCCATCAACAACACAACCAAACCATATTTTTAGAAACCACTCCTTTCCTATAGTAACTTGGCTACAGAAATAAACTCTGGCTTTGAAGCCACTACATGTCTTGGTGCCGTCATACTTAATAAAAAACATCAGTATGTTGTATATCCAACAACAACAACAACACACAGATGCCAGTGAGACAAATCTGATTATTCCAACTAATTTCTGAAGTAAGGAGGAAAAGGTACCACTCCACTTTTTAATCCCATCCTACTCCAAGCCAGATACTTCCCTGTGTGGGACAGAAGTTAAAGCAGTGAAAAGCTGCATGACCCATGGTGACTTATGATGCCTAGCAGAATTAATTCCATCTTTCTGAGATGAAGTGTTTGTGCCAGGGCCTTGGCTGCATATCAGCCATCTCTGGCACACTTCAAGCTCTATGAAAGGCAAAGGTGACTTTATGTTGCCTTTCTAATTTGGCTGCAATATTAGTGTCCATTATTCCTACTGGTATATTTAGCCTAGTGAGTTGTTTCAGTCCAAAAGTACAGCTGCATTTAATCACTGTGTGGCTGACATGTTTTGTCTGCAACAGGCTCATACAAGTGTGAATCCAGTGAATTCAACAACTACAAAAGTAAGACAAAGATAATAGTAGCTGAACATGACTTGGGTGCCTATCAGGACCACACTGATAGGATGGATAGACCATGGAAAGACTTGAACCAGAATGCATCAGGATTGTTCTGTTCTAACAAGTGTTTCACCAACCAGCATATACGTTCTCCTGTATGGCTGCCTGGGCACTATCCTCTGCATATAAGATTGTAAATTGCAAGTCTAGCATTGATGCAAGATCAATTCCTCTCATAAACAAAAGTATTTCCAGAAGATGTTGAAGACTTGCTGTTCTACTTCAGCTTAAACTGGGGCACTTGTTTCTCAAGAGGATACTGCCAGAGTGTACGCAGCTGCATTAAAGTACTCTCAGTAGGGAATTATTGTGGATTAATGCTTACTGGAAAAGGCTCGTGCCAACTAGCTCCCACGATGGATGGCCTGATGATAGCGATGTTCAAATTTCCTTTCTCTTGCTGAATTAGGTATTCGGACAAGGCTTTGGTGTAGGTGTAAGTGTTGGGCCAGTCCCCAAGCAGCTTGGGTGTGATGTCTTGAATGATAGATTCATCCAACCACCTATAGAAAATAAGAAGGATGTAAGACAGGAATCCTCTCCTGAAACAAAGGATAAGTAACTCAAAGCCATATAACACAAAGCAAGAAATGACAGGATTTGGATTTAGTTTAATAGCTCTGTAGGATAAAGTTACTTCTGTCTAGGAAGTACAAAATCATCCTGTTGAACATCCTGCTGGAATGTCCAGCTGAGCTACAGATGTCTATGCTATTTCATTGTAAAACAATCTCATTTGCGTTATGTTTTTTTGCAATCTGTTTTCTAGCTGTAGCTGGTCTACAGTTAGTCTGATGGAGCTTTCCAGACTGTTACACTGGCTAGATAACAGTCATGTTCAGTCAGCAGAGTCTGCATATACATCCCTGTATAATTCAGGGTATTTTTGGTAACCTTGAGTTACTAAGCTGAGTACCACTGAAAAGATTTCAAAAGTTATAATTGTGTACTGCAGCGATGATATTCCACTTGCAGGTTTTACAGTGTTAGATGTTCCTTTTTACTGGCTTTCCACTGGCTTGTTCACACAGAAAGTTAAGAAACCGTCAGCGTTAGCTACTTTTAATAGAAAAAAGTAAAGAAAGAAAAAGAACAAACATGACACCCACCAATTAATCTTATTAAGGTATTCAAGTAGTTGTGTGTACACCTTTAAAAATGTGGCCCTTACCACTGCAGTGCTGCAGTGAGAATCTAAGACTCGAAAGGCTTCTTCCTGGCACACCAGCAGTGCTTCCCGGGTCCTGCCAGAATTACAGGAACTGGCTGTACTTCCAGAGCCCTCACACACTGCTGCCAATCCAGGACAGATTTTCAACAGTCTGATGCTGCACCACAGAATCAAAGATTAACTCCCATAATCCAATTTGTAATTAAGTCAATGGACTTACAGTTCAGACTAACAGCATGTACTTTTCACAGGGGCATTGCAAGGATACTGTTTTCTGCAGATCCTCACTTCACCCCTCCTTATCTTGAATTTCAGACAAGAATGAGGTGGAGATTGTCATGCCTGGAAAATACTTGATCACATCAACTTAGATGTGCAAATACCTGATCATGGCATAGTGCTTTTCAGGTGGCTCTGACTAGATACAGCTTACTATAGTGCATCAAGATTTTTGTATGAGAAAACACTGAATCACTGGAACTGCCAAACAGTGTGCAAAGGAGGGTTGATTTCAGTCAATCTCTAATTTTTAGAATTAGTTAAAAAGAATCTCACATTTTTAGCATCTAAAAATCAAACTTATACAATTGAAAAAAACATTAACCTTTGCAGGCACAAATATCTTCCTTTGAAAGCATTATTCCCATGCTTCAGAAATAAGGCAGAAAAATTGTATGAGCACAAGAAAAGTTAAACTAAACAGGGGCTATAAGCAGCACATAATACTGACTCAATTTACAAAGCCTGTTTAGAGAATCACAGCCTCTTCAGGGCCACAGCTAAAATGACATTGTCTGAATCTGTCAAGTAATTAATTAACTGTCTTCCAAAAGGAGACATCTATTTCTGCAGAGCCTGGAGGAAGACTAGAATGGTTCAGGAGTTCAGATAGAGCTGAATATGAGGTTGGTTTTTTGTTCATTTGTTTTTGTATAAACACACATATATATATTTAAAACAAGATGTACAGGTTAGCAGTTCTCAGAAAGCAAAGACAGGTGTAGAAGAAGCAATTTCCCCTTTTCCTCATCCTTCCAGACAAGCCTCTGCATTACTTTAAGTGTTCATCAGTAGGAGCATGCTTCTGTTTGTCCCAAGGGCACTGTCCTACCAGGTGATTTGATCTGCCAGCATTACAATCACAGAAGCGCTGAGCTGACAGTTCAGCAAGGCAAACTGTTCCCAGTCCTTCAGTGACCTACTTTGAAGAGTCTGAAATGCTAAATCATAAAGCAACTGCTTTTGCTCACTGCTGCAATTGCTCCATAGAAGTAAGAGATGCTAATAAAAAAATAAGTAGCCTCTTCTTCCACCACAAGCATGCACTAAATAACTCTATCATATGAAAACGGAGTTTACTGTGTTAATCACTTTCCATTAATAAGACACTCTCTTGTAAGTGGTGACAGATCTACATTTTCTGCAATAATAATAACAGTTTTGCTTCAGCCCACACTTCACTGTGTGCTGTGCTCCTTACCTCAGCATACCCTTCAAAGCTGATTTCCATCAGCTTTAGATTAAGGCAAACCTTGCTTCATGTGGCAGATTATATGTTTCCCCTAATGGCCTAGCAGCAATTAGAAGAATGACTTCTGGTTTACTCAGCTTAAGCCTAAAGTTTTACACGCAGGTAGAGTATCAAAATATAAGAAAGCAGGGATATAGTAGTAGCAAAAGAACAGAAAAAAATAACAGCTGGAATGCTACACGGATTTCACCTGAATGAATACAAAATCATTAGTACTTACCAATTGTATGGCCAAAAATAGCACTGAACTTAGTCCAGTTGTGGGATAACAGTTTTTGTTGCATTGTCTTCTACTTGAACTTTCACAATGTGTTAAAAATTCATGCTGCACAGCACCTGTTCTGTTCTGCCCATCTCTTCCTTATCTTACCTCCTTACATCCTAGGGACCTTCTGCTTCCTGCTCCTCCATGCATCTCCCTCACACATTGCCTTTGATTTTCAGTTCAATTTCAAAACCAATTACTCTGAAGGCAGTTATTTTCACTGAGGCCCACCTTAATTCAATGCCTCTGAGGGCTGTGATTGTTTTTGCTGTGAGCAATTACACCTGTACCTGCAAACACTGTAAAGAAATAGACACTATCCTAGCTGAGGGCATGCTGTGAATTTTACCTCAGTAGAAGTACCAAAAGGTGGTGAACTTCTGGAGTAAAAACACAGGAAAAACTGTAAAACAAATTGAAAATCCAAGCAAAAATCAAGGAAAAAAGTCTCTTATTACATGACTAAGAAACAACAACCAAACATACTAGCAAAAAAAAACACACTGAAGGACTTATTGAGAATCCATCCTCTGTCACTCAACCTGTCTTTTAAATGTATTTCTCTATGCTGCGTATACAAACGACAGTAAATGAGCTCTTACTGTCTTATCTGAAGCAGCTGAAGTAGCAACCTCTGGGGTAGCTAGACGCTTCCACATGTTAAAGATTAATGTTCAGACTGCTTTGCTGGAGTCTTTTTATCTGAGCCATCAACATTAATTGTTTCTGAAGTTGCAAGTGGTGGTAAGCTTTTTAGGAGCAGTGATATATAATATTGATGGTGATGACCTCCAACTGACATTATAAAACTGAGTCACTGGGCAAAAAGTTGCAGCTGAGCTTCCCTGCAGTTAAATGTAAGGTAATGTATTTAGGGAAAAGCAGGCTAAACTGTTCTTAGAGGTTGCTGAACTTAGGGCTGGCAGTTACCACTCAGCAAGAGCTCTTGAGTGCACAGCTGAAAGTTCCATGTCAGCCATGAATAGGGTAAATGCTGCATATACTCCAGTGTTATAACTTCAGGACGTGAAATGAAACCATGAGGATAGCAGTTTGAAACAGATAAAAGAAAGCTCACCTTCACACTGTAGTTAGTAACTAGAACTTGTTACCATAGAGGGGTTGCAGAAGCAGAGTACCAGAAATTTCAAAAACAGATTTAAAAAATTCATAAATTCAAAAACAGAATTAAAAATGTTGGGATTTAACACCCCTCTGCAATGAGGCGTGTTACGTCAGATTACAATGAGCTTGCAGCCCAGAAGACCAATGGTATCCTGGATTGCACCAGAAGAGGGGTGCCAGCAGCGCAATGGAGGTGATTGTCCCTCTCTACTCTGCCCTCATGAGGCCCCACCTGGAGTATTGCATTCAGGTCTGCAGCCCCCAACACAAGGAAAGATTCCAGGTTTTTGGAGAGGATCCAGGAGGCCCACAAAGATCCACATCAGAGGCCCACATCAGAGGGCTGGAGCGCCTATTCCATGAAGGCAGGCTGAAGAAGCTGGGTTTGTTCAATCTGGAGAAGAGAAGGCTGCAGGGACACATTACAGCCTTCCAATATTTAAAGGGAGATTATAAACAGGAAGGAATTGAACTTTTTACATGGGTAGATACTGATACGACAGACAAAGGGGAATGTGGCAGGGGGGTTGGAACCTGATGATCTTTGAGGTCTCTTACAACCCAAGCCAATCTATGATTCTGTGATTCTGTGATTCATTGGTTCTGGTTTCTGGGAGTCCAGAAGGGGAATGCATCACTAGGAGTATCCAGGCCTGTGCAGTTACCTTGCAAAGCACTGCCACTGTTGAGGGTAATGTACTGGGCTAGGCAGTCCAACACTAATGCAAAAAGGCATTTCTTACATATTTATAGTGCTCTGATAAATGACAAATAACTATTAACTGGAAATAAACACATCCAAGACCAGGGGTACTGGAAGAACTGAAGAAGAAAACACTGATTTTTACTAAGTTTTCTTGAGTAGCACTTTGTGAAATTATTTCTTCTGGCAAGAATCAAGAAGAAAGAATTTATACCAGCTCTCTGGGTTGGTAGTTCATAGGTTAGTTGCTTATATAACACAGATGGAATAACACTGTTAAACAAATGAAAACAAAGTTACATCTGTAGGTAAATTTTAAAAATGAGGCTTTCTCAGACTTTTACCAGCAGATTTTGTTATTTTTAGTAATTATTCTTCATTTTGGTAAATTAAATTAAACATGCCTTTTTGTTGTTTCATCAAATTCCTAAATATTCACATTGAACTGTGGTTCTGAACAGAGAATAGTTCTGCTTCTGTGGATGGCCTAGCAGCTTATGTGAAGAGAGGAAGAGAGTTAGCCTGTGGAAAGTAGCCCTTATGGGGTGAGCTCAGCAGGCTTGGTTGCAGCCCTTGGGGAGTTTGTATCTCTTGGCAACATTTCCACATTGTTTCTAAAACAACCTGTTTCTGACTAATATCTGTATAGCTCCAATTTAGTATAGCAGAATTCTTGAACTATGTAGAAACAATGGTGAGAATCTGGAGAGATAAAAAAGTGATTATGAGATTTATGAAAACTTTCAGATCTTACTAAGGTAGCAACAGGGCTGAGTACTGCAGAAAGAAGCAGCACAACTTCATTCCTGGTAGCAATGCACTCACGCATATTTTAGTGCTGGACTCTAATGAAATCAGTATGCCTTTTTAAAAATGTAGGAGTAACTGAAATGACAGACTTATCAAGTATACTTTATGTTGCTTTATAATTCTTTTGTATTTGGGAAAGTATTGGTAAGCTTAACCAAATGATGTTGTTTCTACTTACTCTACTAAATCAAAAAGCTTCTTGGGTTCAGCTGGAGGTGGGTAGATGATTTCATCTATGCATTTCCGCACGCAGTTTGCATAGGCAGTGGAGATGTGGATGAAAGCTTCCAACTTCTGCATCTGCTGGGCCAGTTCTAAAAGCCTCTGTGTACCCATTGCATTCAGTTGCAAGGCATGTCTAAAGAGGGCAGGGAAAGAACAAAATGCATTTCACTGAGAAGAATTTATCAAATCTAAGCCCTTCTTCCTGACAAATAATAAACAAATAAGAGAAGGGGTCACAGATAACAACACATTTGACCAGAATGTGTTCAAACAAAATCATTATAAATGGTATAATAGCTTGACAGCTGCTGGTCACAATGCTGATCATCTCATTCACAACGTGGTTTTATTTGTTCTCAAAGTTGTTTTTTTTTTTTTTTTTTTTTTTTTTTTTAACTTCGGTCACAGTCTTTATCACCTCTGAGGGCTGGCCTAGGCTTCTTTATGGTTTTGCCAGTTTGTATATAGCATGTGCTCCCACTGTACTGAAAAGAGCTGAAAGCTTCAAACAGCAGCATCTAAGATAACCTTCAGAGAGATGCTCTTGGATCCACTGATCTGGCCACAGAATGCAACTCAAATATTTTTACTCAGTTCCAAGGTTCACAGGTAACATTTCAGTAACATGTCTAAATCTGACATACTCGGCACCTTCTCCTAGAACAAATATTTCCAATATACATGACAAGTGAGTTGTTGTAATTTCTTTAGTCCCCATTCAGCTTTTTCCTTAGGTGGCCACTGCTAAACCAGACACATGAAAGGGTCCTTGGGCCCAGAAATACAGGTTAATACTGAAAGAAGCCATAATGAGAGATAACATAAATTCCTAAGGAATGGGGAAGAGAATGATAAAAAGAAGAGAGAAAGCATCCTGGTTAACAAGTCTGACCTTGAAGGATCCACACTTCATACTTGCTGGATCTCAGTGAAGAAACACTCAACTTTGTTGCACTTTTCCACACAGAATGGAAAATGTTGAGGAATTTGCAATCTGTTCAGCCCTGAATTAGAAGGCTTCAACAAAACAAATTTAAGAGGCTACGAACAATGTTGTCCAGTAAGGGGTACACTAAAGAAATTAATTATACACTCACTGAAGTGAAACTGTAAATAGTCCAGATGAATGAAAGCAGAAGCTAGGAGTATGATTAATGTTTGGATCACAATATCTTAACCCAGAGATACTTATTTTAATAGCATGGTGCTATAGTATTTTGTACAGATTTCTATTTTCTCCTCACTTGTCCTTCTTGTAGAGTATTTCTACTTTAGTTTCCTTTCACATTAAAGTTACTTTTTCATGTACATTTCTATTGCACTGTAATCCTTCTAAGATGGGATGAATAGAACTGCACTCACAGTGCAGACTCAGCATGAATTTCTACTGGGAAAGAGTGCCTTTATCCTTGTATGGGAATATTTCCTGTGGCTCTTTAGTTTTTCTATTTATATTAAAACTGCATCTACTAATATTTCAATATAACATAGTTTCTTAGATTTCTGCCCTCAATAATTGCATCTGGAGAATTCCCTAACTGTACTCCATATTAATGCCAATGATTCATTTAGTCACTGCTTTTCTAGTATCTTGATAACACTGCCTTCCTATCACATCGAACTTGCTAGACTTTAACTTCTCATTCAGACAAGACTCATTTTCATCTAAGATCTTCACACATTTTGTCATTTAATCATAGTGAATTTTGCTTGTTTTCATATAGAGATTTTGACAGATCACATACGATCAGCCTTTAGATAGCCTCTATACTGCCTTGAAGCAGAGAACTATTCAAGATTTTTCTTTTAATTTCCTTCTAGCTATCTACCTTATTAAAAGTTGTAGTTTCCCTGTGATGTTATATGTCACTGTGGTGTATTTTTGTAGTATAATCATTCCTCTATCAATTCAAGAACATTTATGGATATTAATGCAGTATAGTGCTTTGCACGTTACAGCTTGAGCTGCTTTTATAAATGGAGTTGCTTCCTTTCTGTTGGATTCTCTAATGAGTTGTTGCAAAAAGCAGCCATTTTTGGTGGACAGGGTGGCTATCTATTTAGCCTGCAAAGGAGCAAATGAAGACAGAATATCAATAATTGTGCTTTCTATTCTCACAGCTATAGCATCTTCCATAAAACTGGGAAGATCTGGCAATTCAGATCAGCCACCTCAGCTTGCTCATGTACATCATTTGCACAGAAGCACTTACATATCCCATTTATTATGCTTATTTCTTCTGTTCTTTTTTAATGGAAAGCCTTCTCTGAAAAGGCTGTCCCAAGGGAGCTGTTTCAGAAATTGTGCATTTATTTTGAACAGTTAATTACTCTGAATATTGGGTATTTTAAATCTTCTGAAAGGCTATTTTGATAAACATAATTTCATTTCCCTCTTCAGTTATTCATTGACAAAGAAAGGCCATTAACACTAACTAGCTTTAGAGATACACATAACACAGTTTTGTTTCAGGCTGTCTCTAGCTAGTTCTGCCAAAACATTTCCCTCTTGATCTAAAACACTTTTCTCTATACCAATTTTAGGTCATTATTTACTTTCTTACTATTTTACAGTCCAAGCTCGTAATATTTCCTTCTGTTCCCATGGAAATCTGCCAAGTTACTTCGCTTCCGAAGTACACATGTACATGACATTTTAAAGCATTTAGAAAATGCATGATAAATGTAGGACTACATGTTGCATGAAAATCTAAACAGAGATTATTGCAGCTATACAAGAGATGTACTGAATGCTGTAATACAAACCACAGTGCATTCTGAATAATGATTAGCAAACACAGAAAGCAGAACATACTTTAGGGGTTCATCAAAGCGTACTGTTGCTGCACAGTGGAAGACAATGTTGACCCGGGTCAGAAGCTCCTCCTCATCTTCAGCACTGATGGCCAACTTGGGCTGAGTGAGTTCAGCATTAATAGGCTTAATCTTCTCATGGAAATTAGGGCAATCTTCTCGAACCCTGTCAAAGACCTTGAAGCACAAACAGAGATAATGTACAGAATTAGGCTACTGAAATCACTTTGATTAGTAGCCAGTCTGATTACATCAGTCAACTATATTGACATAAAAGAGAATCCCCTCCTCCCCATTCTTTCAGAGACAACATACAAGCAAGATGATAAAATAGTTAATTCACGTTTCCTTCCAAGAAAAAAACTCACAGGGAAACAAACAAATAAACAAACAAAAAAGAAATGCAGGAGGGAATGCAGTGCCCTGAGGAGATGAATGAATCTTATCTAGACCACTCATTTCTTGGGGCAGCCACTGAAATTTCTGTATCTCCACATCTCCTGCAACCAGTTTTTATTTGACCTCAGGGGCAGACCACAGACCACAAAAGAAGCTAAGGAGGAGGAGTGCAGAATTCAGAGTTGGAAAGCCTATGAACTATTTGCTCCATCCATTTTCTTAATTGCTCTACAGAGGGCTTGAGAATAGAAGACCAATTCATGCTCCATCTTGTTCTCTTCCTTTAATGCCATTTTACAATTTGCACTCTTCATTCACATAAAATAAGTATCATGGGAGTTCTCCTTGGTATGCAAAAATGGGAACAGTGAGAACCCATACTCTCAAGTTGCATGACTGGACAAATGTGCAGCTAATGACCTTTCAAGTCATTTTTTTCGATGACTATGTTTCATAGCCCTTTCAAACACACATTTTCTTCCCACTCTTTTGCAGAATGACGAGGCCAAACATCCGTCCAGTAAAAAGATTCCTACATTTTCATATACTGTCTGTTGGATGACTGGTCCAAAATTAGCATTGATCCAAGAGAGGAGGTACCCTGTGAGATAACTATGAACAGCCCTGCTGAAAGGAACAGGAAACCAATACTGTTATCACATGAAAAGTGCTTGTGTAAAAATGGCAATTTCCTCAGTTCCCATTTTTACTCTGTAAATTAATTACACTTTACTCATTAGCTCTGAGTCACTGCTAACACTTTATACATCTGGGTGCTGTTCTGCTTGACTCCTGAAAACAGGCAGCTACTGCAAGTTCCACTTGGTGACCTTTTCTTTGGTTAACCTCAAAGGCAAAGGTGTTGAATCTTGATTTTCTAAAGATTATCTGAATTTGTTACACTACAACTTGAAAAAATCCTTGGGTTTTGAATTGGGCAAAACCATAAATATCTGTTCTAAAGGTTTTGTGTTTCCAGCTTGTATCATTTTATTTGCACAACTACAACTGAAATAATAGTAACAATTAAGACCTCCATTTTGAGGGCGGAGAGCCAACAAGAAGGGTGGAAAGAATAACAAGAATAGAGAGTGAGTGGAACCTGAAGAGGTATAATACAGAGTCTAGTTTTCAACGGATAACCACACTTCAAAGGTAACCAGCCCACAGACAGAAATGACTAAGTGCTGGGACAAATCACTGGTGGAAGCTGTGGGATACCGCTTTGGATACATTCATGAACTGCCAAGATAAGCACTGTCAGAAAGGGCAGGAAATAGCTAGGCCTGTTTCAGGGTAAGAAGATGGACCAGCTGACTTTTCAGTAGCTCTGATTTATTTGGTTGTTTCCTCTGCTGCGTAGCTTACTCACTAGTAATATTGAGTTTGCACATCTCTTTACTATCATTGTCTCTTGTTTTCTTGGAGATTGCCTTATCTTTGATCTCTCCAGTGCTTACAGAACAGTTCTCAGAAGATGATGTAAGACTTAAGTTATCTTTTAAGAATTTTAACAGTTGCTTGTTTGTTTGTTCTATTGCAAAGAGAGTGAAAAATTCCTCACAGTAAAAATTACTTAGTACCTGCTTTGTAAAAGTAATGCAAAGGTAACGAAAGACTATATCAACCCTTTCTCTATTTTAGTCATAGTGTATATAAACAGAAGAGTATTTCTGCAGTGCCAACTTGATTCTAATTCAGACAGATATATTTTGCCTACACCCATCTCCTCTGCTTGCAGGTAATAACCTCTTCCATTTCTGAGCCTGCTGTTAGGTGTTGCCTGCTACTACACATTACTCAAGAACTATAGAGTTTCACTCCCTCCAATGATTCACTGCATTCCACTGAAGGAGTAAGACAGTTTCTAAATGGAAGCTTACAAATCAGCACAGTCTTTAGAAACCTTCCGGATCACAAGAACATTCAGTTCATTAAAGAGGAGCACCTGTTTTAATCAAAGCCTATTGTCTCTTCTATGCAATCTGAAGGTTTCAGACTTGTCAGTTCTTCATGGGAAAGTGCAAGAAGATCTAAGGACAAGACAAATGCAGCTTATTCCATACTTCTTCCTGCAGCTCAAGGAATGCCAACATAGAGATGATGCTGATTCTACAGTTTAACAATAACATAATCTCTAAGTTCTGATTAACACACGAATACAGTATACAAGAAATCCCTAATAACTGCATAAGGCCTTAGCATTGTTCTGATTTTCTTTTTTGGAAACTGTCTGTCCATTCAAGATAGATTTCAGGGATAGAAGTAGGCTGGTATACTGTACTGATAGAATTGCATGAAAATTCTACCCAAGTCAGAAATAATGCAGAAGTGATACACTAATTACGACACAATTATAGTGAGAAAAAAATGTTTGATTGTCTATGTCCAGCATTAAGTAAGTGGAAGGAAATCAGTAATACTGCATTCTGTCTTGCTGAGTATTCTAACACATTCCAGTGGCAACACCACAGCCTTGGATGAAAGGAAGTAAATAAAACACTGCAGAAAGACAGCTGCTACTCTCACTTTAATCCTCAAAAAAGGACTCAGGTTCTGCAGAGTGTTTGTGCTGCTATTAGCAGAGGAGAATTTCATTCTGAAATTTGCGGATTTTTTCTTATTTTATAGTTATACAGTTAGGCAATTCCCACTTACGAAACTAATCTCTGATTTCAATTTACACTGTCAACCTCTTATTGTGAAAACAAGACTTCCAGAATTAATCTCAATATTATATGTATGTTTTATATGTTTATGTTTATATATTATATGAATGCCTCTCTTTCTTCACTCCTGCCCACCTAAAGGTTTGACATCTGTTGCTCTCTCGGTTCTCCGCTCTTAAATTAAATAATTTATAATTGAGAGTGATTTCTGCCCATCAGTCTTTCATTCAGGATTTTTTAATACCACAAAAACCTCCCAAAAAAGGACAAATTGCACATCTATGGAAAGAGCACTGCTGAAAGATAAAAGAACAATCAAACAAGGTAAAATGCCAAGGGCTTAGCTTCTGCCTTAGGAGACATTTTCAGTGAAGTGAAGACAAAATAATTTAAAAAAACAACAATTACACGAGTTTGGTAAAACCAGTGTCTTATGACAGCTTTTTAAAGAAGCTACGGTAGTCCTCCTTTTAATGGGGCACCGCAATCTTCAGCAAGGAAGATTTAAGAATGGCCAACTTGTTGCAGCAGGCACTATGAAGCATGGCATTTCATTGAAGAACACACACAGGAGAGAAAATAGTACTCCTATTTGCTTGGTAATGCTAACACTATTTCCTGAACTCTTCTCTGATGTTAAAGATGAACCTTCCAAAGCTTTGAATACGTATGCTGTGACCCAGCAGTGCTGAAGATCAGCTACTGCTCTCCATCACCCTACTCAAGACTCCCTACTCTGAGAACATCTGTTGACATTAACAGCTCTTTTAGGGAGCCCAGGTTCATGCTTGCTCAGTGGTTGGATCAAGGCCAGGTGATTGACTAACTGAAGGTGACTGACCCAGAAAGCATAAAGATTTAAAGAATGGCCTGGAAAGGTTACTTTCTCTGTTCTCCTATGACACATAAACAATGTTGAGGCATGCAAATTAACACTATGTTAACTCGATGTCAATGTTTTCATTTTTTCTTCTCCCCTTTCTTTTTCTTATTTTTCTTAGAAAGATCAATGCAATACGGTGAATGGTGGAGCCAAGTGTGTTTACACACACCAGGTTTCTCCAAAAGGATTACCATAACTTGATAATTTGCATGATAATATGCAGATTTTAAGACATTACAGTATGAGAACACTTAAAATGGAGGACAATTAGGCAATTTCACAAACTGCATCATATATATGAGGTATTGCTGAGAGGAATAAGTTTGAAAGAGATCAATTAAAAACAAAAAAAGACAATGATAAGAAAAAGCAGAAAGTTCCCATCTTTTCAGACAGAAAAATATAAGGGATTGCTTAGCATAATTCAGGAGAATATAAGCATGAATTACTTCTCTAAAAGAAAATATATTTATTCTAAGCAAAACACAGGCCAAGTAGCAAAACTCTGTGACAACTCTTTTGAAAAAGAAGGTGTTGCATTGCTGCATGGAATAATTTAAAAAGTAGGCAATTAAAATAGCCTCTTCAGAACAGATCATTGGTGTATAAATGACAGGGAGAAGACTGTATTATATACAGATATGTAGCTTGCTCCTAAAGTAATGCTTCCTATTTATTTCCATGGAAGCTATAACACATGCAAAGAGCATAATAACACTGTTCAATAGAGCAAATTCTCAGCAACAAAATGCTATTTTCCAACAGATACCACCATTAGCTATGCATTTTTGGCAGCGATGAATAAAGGTCTGCATGTTACACGCATAAAAGTTTGCTCCAGTGAAGTGGCCCACTGATTCACAGCGGCTATGATGGTGGTGTTTCTAGGAAAATTCTACCCATGCAGTCCATATTTCACTGGCCTGAACAGATGGAAGTCAGGAGGTCCCAAATCTGGACTACACAGGGGGTGTAGTAGGATGGTCCTGGTGTTATCATGTTGCAAGAGAAAGGTCGTTTTCTTCTTTTGTATGATTCTGGAAGTTTGAACCTTCCACTTAGTCAGTGTCACAATGTAGTGGTCAAAGTTCATGATTTGTCCAGGTTTTGTCCACATCTTGTCACTGGTAATGATACAATCCAAGCAATTGTCACCCTCCACCTCATGTTGATTCAATAGGTCCTGACAAACATGCAGATGGGTGTTCTTTCTGCTCATGTGAGCATCTGTGGCACCTACTTGGTGCAAATTTTTTGATATTCCAACATTGCCACCATGATTTCCAAAGCACTGAAGCCAATATTCACATCTGTGCACAGTTCCCTGGTTGTAACCTGTCAATTCATGTGGACAAGTAGATCACGATGCTTTTCATTTCATTATGTGACTTCTGTACATGGCTGCCTGGTATCCGGCTTGTCTTTCTTGTTACTGTTGCCACTGTTGAAACATACCATCCACTGTCTCACTGTGCCAACATCCACTGTGTGGTCTCCACAGATGTTCAGCAACCATCGATTAAAATCAACGGATGCCATTTTTCCACGTGGAGGAATTCAGTGACACACCTTTGCTTCCATCACATAGCAACAAGATTTAACAGAATATTGGCAGGAAGGTTCAGCCACTACTGACATACTACCAACATCCACTTCTGATGTAGTGAGCTAACATAATAAAACAGGAGATACTACTTCTGAAGCATCACTTGTACATAGATTAACACCCTAGTGCAGACATTCTTCTCTGATTTCAGTGTCAGCATCATAAATGGACGAGTGACCAGCATGAATCTAAACTCCTGAAGGTAGCAAGGGCATGAAAATAGGTATGCAAAAGCCTAATCTCTGCAATTTTGATCTGACAAAACAGCTAATCAAATACATCCTAGTTATGTTTACCACTGATAGAAGTCATCCAATAGGTGCTTGAAGAAAAGAATGTACATGGCTACTTTTAGAATTGCCACGGCAGCAAATCTGAGAAATCACCTAGTTGCTTCCTGACATAGAGTAATTAGCTTGCAATTAATTTTTAGCCTGGTACATTTCTAGCAGTCAGCACTGGGATTGCTCAGTCAAAAAATGTGTGAAAATCCAGCTCAAGGAGCATTGATCAGGATAGGCCCTTTTTTCCCTTGCACACTCCCTGCCTCATGAAGTTGCCTTTAAGTACGGTTCTTCTCAAGGCAAGTAAATCATAATTCATCTAATCAGTTAGAAAGCATACAGCAGAGTGTTCCTCATTATAAGAAAGCAAATGCCTTATGCTTCAGTCTAGAACTATTATTTTCCCTTGAGTACAGCTCATGTAGTGGAAATACAGTATTCATGACCAACATCTAGTACACAAAAGCTGATTATTTAAAGACAACATTAACAAAGACTTGATAAACAGTAAATATCAATATAGCTCCAATATAGCTCAGCTAAGGTTATTGTGATAGCCTTAGGATGTGTTTAGGATGCATTTGCATTTTTAAATGGCCAATTACCTTGAAAATTGGCTGCTGACAAAGTAGCTTTTTTTCTAGTATGATACTCAGATTATGTCAGTAAATCTGTAACTAGCTCTTTCCAAGACAGACATGGTAGACAGGACTATTAGGGACTTGACAGACATTTCTGTAGTCTATAGTACCATCATGTAGGTGGGTGGACAAGTCACAGAGAATATGGAGCTTTTTTAAATTCACTGTAGACATTTCTTGTACCCCTGAATAATTAGATAAGTATCACCATCAGAATTTGATGGCATATTTGACATTTTACACTGGGAAAGAATTATGCACAGAGAATGAGGATTGTAACACTTCAAGCTTTTCCTACAGGATCAGCTTAATACAGTTCTTCCCATGTATTTTCCAGACTGTTTTCCTTCTCATCCCTCCTCCATAGCTATGACCCAGTGATGTGAGGAGAAAGGTGCAAGTAGAATGAGTCAGACATCAAAGGATGACAACAACGTGTGGCTGTGGCTTGAGTCTCATCCATTTTCCCTTCCTCTATTTCTGCCATGTAGAATTCACAACCAGTTACTTAGAGAATTGATGTATGCACTTGGAAGTGTTAATAGGTACAGAGTTATAAAGATACAGGATGTGAATCTGCTTTTCTGTACCTAATGACTTAATTACAGATCTTTGAAGTTTCACTGCCAGACTTGCTTGAACACCATGAAACTTCAGGAGTGTTTCTTGAGTCCCCAAAGACCAAACAGCCAGTAGCAAAGGCTGTGCCAAACACAGATGCCTACTTCTTGGAGAGATAACATTGTCACATTTTAAAATACCTAAGATCAAATTGATTTTTAAAAGTCTATGGAGACTGGCGTATCTAAGAGCTAGACAGAATGAGGCTGAGGGAAGACCTTATTGCTCTATTCCAGTATCTGAAAGGTTTACAGTGAGAGCAGGGCTGGTCTCTTCTCACTGGTGACAGGTGACATGATGAGAGGAAATGACCTCAAGTTGATCCAGGGGAGGTTTAGGCTGGATATCAGGAAAAACTTCTTTACTGAAAGGGCTGTTAAGCACTGGAATAGGCTCCCCAGGGAGGTGGTTGAGTCACCATCCCTGAATGTGTTTAAAAACCATTTGGATGTGGTGCTCAGGGATACGATTTAGTGGAGGGTTGTTAGGGTAGTATGGTTAGGTTGATCTTTAAGATCTTTTCCAACCCAAGCAATTCTATGATTCTAAAACATGCTATATATCAGAGATGCGGAATTATGATGTTCCTCCGCTCTGAAAATATAGGATTCATGTGTATAGTCATGTCACTGGTGTGGTGTGGGGTTTTGGAGAAGTGAGGATCATACATAGCCAGCAGCTGCAAAGTATACTCTCAGATACAACTCACTTTCACATGAAGAATTAGTTGGGAGAGCCAGGCCAGCCACAGGTATAGACAAACACACATTTGGCTGACCAGGTATACTTGGCTCAATAGATCACAAAGAAGGCAAGATCATGCAGTAAAGCCTTACAAATGAGTGAGCTGCAGTCCTGGCAACAGGGAAGTCACTCAGTCGTTAAGTTCCAGAGAAGGGAGTGATGTGAAAAAGAGACTAAATGTAGCATGATGAAATCTTCAGCCAGCTGTGAAACAGCTGACCTAGCACAATGCAATCAGCTGACAGGCTGTACTCTGCACAGCAGCCATTGTTTATACAAATGGTCATGTCATCTGATGACTAGAACTGACTGAGCTTCACAGCAGGCCTAGGTTCTGCCTTCTGGTGTTTCCATACAGTAGATGACACAGAAACTCACAGTTTATGGCGCTGCTTTTTAGTGAAAACAGACATCTGCCAAAAAAGCCAGTGAGGGATCCCCAGATCCAGGCAATCTTATCTCAGTTAGACTCTCCGGGTACTTCTCCTTCTGCTATAACATTGTTACTGAATAGGACAATACACATATAGTTCAGACAGCTAGCACATGATCTCTACTAACACATAAAACTGGCATGTAATTCAGAATCTCGTTTCAAGGACAACTGCACAGATGCTCTAAGTAAATCTGGGAGAACTGAGATGCATAACTGTGATCATTTACCCCACAAATGCAGCAGTTGTGTCAACTGAGTGTGAATGTTCTGCACTTCTATGTTCACTTCCTTAAGATCCCTGACCTTTTCCCTTCCTCTTCTTGACGCATAGAGGAGAGATGCCATCATGAAGAGCAGAGTTATGCATAGAATCATAGAATCATTTCAGTTGGAAGGGACCTCTGAAGTCCACCTAGTCCAACTCCCTTGCAATGAACAGGGACATCTACAGGTAGATCAAGTTGCTCAGAGCCCTGTTCAGTCTGTCCTTGAATGTGTCCATGGATGTGGCATCCTCCACATCTGTGCGTAACCATTTCCAATGCATCACCACCAGTGTCATAAAAAAAACCAACAACATTTTCCCCATATCCAATCTAAATCTCCCCTCTTTTAATTTGAAACCATTTTCCCTTGTCCTATCAAGTGTGGGCACCAATGTTCATTCTGATGAAAAGTGGAAAGGGAGGACTAATTCCTTTGATATCACATGTAACACAAGTTCCACAAATCAAGACAAGTGCTTCAAGTATTTAAACTACTCAAAATACTTTTGAACACTGTGTGCAATGATTTCAACCAATGTGATTTTTTGATCAGTGCTTAAAAGAAAGAACTAAGTCCTCAGACCTATCAGATATCTTCTTTCCTTCTTTGCTGTCACTCAGAATCATAGAATCATAGAATTATAGAATGTCCTGGGTTGAAAAGGACCACAATGATCATCTACTTTCAGCCCCTCTGCCATGCACAGGGTTGCCAGCCACTAGACCAGGCTGCCCAGAGCCACATCCAGCCTGGCTTTGAATGCTTCCCAGGATGGGGCATTCACAACCTCCTTGGGCAACCTGTTCCAGTGCGTTACCACACTCTGAGTGAAAAACTTCCTCCTAATATCTAACCTAAACCTCCCCTGTCTCAGTTTAAGACCATTCCCCCTTGTCCTATCACTATCCACCCTTGTAAACAGCCATCCCCCCTCCTTCAAGTACTGGATGGCCACAGTGAGGTGTCCCTGGAGCCTTCTCTTTTCCAAGCTAAACAAGCCCAGTTCCCTCAAGTGTAATCACTTACGTGTAATCATATGAGTATTCTCACATCCTCATAGAAACACTACATGCAACACATATAGTAAGTAAAAAAAAAAAAAAAAAAAAAAAAAAAAAGTCTAGTAAAGAAGAAAACAGTTGATACTTTCTAAAAGTATCTAAGAAATGATGACTTAACCATTATAAACTGATATTCTGTAGTGTCATTATTCCAAGCAAGAATGTAGAGAGTTACAAATAATTCTCAGTTTCCGTCCAAGGAACATTCAGATTACAGAATTAAAACTTTCCTTAAGAAGGTGGAACCATCTGTCTAAATAGTGTTCGGTTACTTACAACGGCAAGTGGCTCTGCTAGCACTTGTAGCAGAGATCCACTGTAATTAATGACTCTGATTACAGAATCCTAGAATCATTTGAGTTGGAAGGGACCATTAAAGGTCATCTAGTCCAACTCTCCCAGCTAGACCAGGTTGCTCAGAGGCCCATCAGTCTTGACCTTGAAGTGTCTCCAGGGGTGGGACATCCACCACCTCTTTGGTCAACCTGTTCCAGTGCCTCATCACACTTATCATAAAAAACTTTCCTCATATCCAGTCTAAATCTCCCCTCTTTTAGTTTGCAACTATTTCCCCTTGCCCTGTCACAACAGACCCTGCTAAAGAGTCTATCCCCTTCTTTCCTACTACTATCTCTTATTATGGCCAGTTCTCAGAAGACTCCACAGAAATATCTCAGAAGTGGTTGCAGAATCACACATGCAAGCCTGACAGCTGGATTCACTGCTCAGATCTTCACTCCCAGTCCAACCTCTCAGCACATAATATAAAATATGGACTGGCTTCTGTATATGAGACCTCCTTCTGACAGTGCTTGGTTTGTCCATAATAAATGCTCTTAAAATTCACCTCTTCCTGGAATGGGTATAAATATCTGTATCAAATTATCCTGACATAAAGAAAAGGCAAATTTCGCCTATGAAGTCCATGCCAGATTTTTTGCACATGTACTCCTTTTTCCAGTATCTTGGGTCTCATAAAGCAGAAGGTGTACTCTTATTTCAGAATAAAGACACCAGTGGCTAGAAGGGCCAATTACTGCCAGCATGTAATAGTAACATTGACTTTCCAGGAGTCAGTGCCACTCACTTCCCAGTACTAAGATCAGAGTGTTGCTGTAGATGGCTCAACCACATGATGTGAGAATTTTCTCCCTTTTTTTGCAATCACAGTGGTACCTGACTACAGTGCTTTAAGAGCGCTGATGGCAAGAGACAAGCCAGTTCATGTTCCACATGATCTGCAAGACCTTTCATGTTTAAGTGTAATAGAATCACCAAAGTTTGGAGAAAACCTCCAATATCATCTAGTCCAAACACCTACATACCACTAATATTTCACCACTAAACCATGTCCCTCAATACCACATCTACATGTTTCGGGAACACCTCCAGGGATGGTGACTCAACAACCTTCTTGGACAGCCAGTTCCAGTGCCTGACCGCTCTTTTGGAGAAGAAAGTTTTCCTAATACCCAACCTGAATGTCCCCTGGTGCAACTTGAGGCCCTTCCCTCTACTCCTGTCACTAGTTACACAGGAGAAGAGGCGAACATCCACCCTGCCACAACCACCTTCCAGGTAGTTGTACAGATGAGGTCTCCCCTGAGCCTCCTCTCCTCCAGACTAAACAATCCCAGCTCCTGTAGTTGCTCTTCATGAGGCTTGTGCTCCAGACCCCTCACCAGCTTTGATGCCCTTCTCTGCATGTGCTCCAGGACCTGAATGTCTTTCTCGTAGTGAGGGGCCCAAAACTCAGAACACAGTACTCAAGGTGTGGCCTCAACAGCACTGAGCACGGGAAGACAATCACATCCCTTCTCCTGACAGCTACACTATTTCTGATACAAGCCAGGATGCCATTGGTCTTCTTGGCCACCTGGGCACACTGCTGGCTCACATTCAGCTGATCAACATCCCCAAGGTCCATTTCCTCACCAAGCCTGCAGCATTACCTGAAATTGTGGTGGTCAAACAGTAGGACCCAGCACTTGGTTTTGTTGAACTTCATTCCACTGGCATCATGCCAGTGATTCAGCCTGCCCAGATCCCCCTGAAGGACTGTCCTACCCCCAGGAATATTGACACATCCTCCCAACTTGGTGTCATCTGCAAACTTAGCAAGGGTGCACTCAATCCCCTTGTCCAGGTCATCAATAAAGATATTAAACAGGACAGACCCCAATAATGACCCCTGGGAAACACCACCTGTGACCGGTTGCCAGCTGGATCTAACTCCATTCATCACCAGTCTCTGAGCGTAGATCTCCAGCCGTTCTTTATCCAGCAAAGAGTGTACCTGTCCAAGCCACAGGCTGTCAGCTTCTCCAGGATAATACTGTGGGAGACAGTGTTAAAGGATTTGCTGAAGTTTAGGTAGGCTATGTTGACAGCCCTTCCCTCATCTACCAGACAGGTCACTTTAACACAGAAGGAGATTGGGCTGGTTAACCAGGACCTGCCTTTCATGAACCCATGCTGGCTGGGCCTGATCCCCCAGCTGCCCCACACACTGTGTGATCTTACTCAAGGTGATCTGTTCCAAAACATTTCCTGGCACTAAGGTAAGGCTGACAGGTCTGTAGTTAGCCTCATCCTCCTTAAGACCTTTCTTTTATATGGGAATTACATTTGGTTTGCAGTCAGGTATGAACAATCTTTCTCTTTTTTTTTTTTTTTTTGTTTTTGGCATAAGATTCAGATATTTTAGTAAGGAAGAAAACACACACACATTTTAAAGAGTGTCAGGAAAGCCATATAGAGTGTTATTAAGCCAAGCTCAGGTTCTAGCTAACTGTTAGAAGCTGTTGGAGGGTAATTAACCACCACTTAACCCTGACTTACTATCTTTGGCACTCTTAACAGTTGTTCCAGCTAAAACCATACCATTAAAAGTTCCTAGTCAAAGGATCTGTGACTCAAGACATCTTTCACACTGACATCCAATCTTCATCTCACAAAAGTCCAAGAATACCACATGTCTACAAAGAGAAAAGCTAGTTTTCTCTGCAAGTATATTTTCAGATCTCACCCCTACCAATAGAGATCCAAGAGGTGAATTCATGTAAGCTAAAATGCCAGTCATGTCTTCTGCATGTCCTGCCACTGGCTTCTAGAATTACATTTCAAATATAATTTTAGGCTGACACAAGCAAGTAGCTGGGCTAATTATGCTTCAGGTGTAATGAGTCACTTGCCCATGTGTCTCCAAAATGAGCAACATTTTCAGCTAGTGACTGAATAAAATGTTGTTTGTATGCAAAAGTCTACCCATCTGTATGAGCTGTCTGAGATTACAACTAGTAAGCCTGTGTCCTCTATACTTGAGAAGTTATAAATTACTTGAATGCTTTAATATACTGGTAGAAAACCCTGGCTGAAGGAGTGAAGAGGAAACACCCACAATCAACTACCTGTACTGAAATGCACACCTCATCCCACTTACTGTTTCACAAACAAGAAATGCACCATGATGGACTATTTTCATGAAGCTATACATACAAATTATATATTTAACTGAGGAAGTACAGCTTGTCTCTAAAAGTTGACACCTGCTCTATCGTATTCTGTAGAAGTAGATCATCAACTTCCCAGATTCCTTGGGAGAAACAGACAAACAGATATTCAAACAAAAATAACCCCAGGGCTTAAAAAATCTACTCCAAACTATACAGCCTGTAAAGGTAGCAATCTTGGGGCATACAGATTTCTGTAGATGCTTCTACAGAGTGTTGAGGTACAGCTGGAGGTCCTGGTGGAGCACCAGGACTTATAATCTGCTACAGCCTTTGCTGGGAACAAGAAAAGTGATAAATACAGCTCAAGGATAGCAAGACTGCATGAGCACAAAACCAGAGTATGAAATAGGTTACTCTAGTGCTCTGGTATGCAGACTGCAGAAGATATGAAACTGCTTATGCTTAATTGGCACTAGGTAGAAGAGTCAAGGCTGAAATAAAATGTTTTGTCTTAGTGAGTGTATATGGTAAACAATATAATGCCAGTATGAACTGGATAATTGCAGAGGAGTGTTGGGGTGCAAAGTCTTCTAAAGTCACCTGTAACCAAGCAACCACATAACTACTATTCCACAAAGTAAACACTGCCTAAGTAACAGCACCAGAAAAAGCAACATTGGGAACGGATGCAGCAGAAACAGGAACAATTAGAGAAAAAGTAGCATGAGATAGAGTGCTAATTTGAAGGGATTGTGGATGAAGAAAGAGAGGTGCAAGAGTGCTGTGAAGGTCAGTCTAAAGTAGAAAAATGGGAAATAAATACAAAATCATAGAATCATAGAATGCCCTAGATTGGAAGGGACCTTAAAGAGAATTCCTGAGGGAGCCCCACAGGACAACCTACTGGAGCCTCCACCAGATCTCCATATGTAAGATGCGGTAGGCAAGAGTGGAAAAAATGAGGAACAGATTTGCATCTTAGTATTAAATAGTGGAAAGTAGACCTGTAATTCAATAATAATTGGGTGTTATTCATAAGACTTGAGTGATTATTAGTAGCTTTATAGTTGTGTGTGCTTTTGGGTTAATTATCATTTAATTACTCTATTAGTCTTGAAGAAGTGTACTGTTTAATTAAGAAACATACTTCTTAATTCCGTTATGTCTGAAGCCTCTACCAGAAGGGGAAAATCTGACACTCAAAGCCACAAATGACTACCACCTTCAGCTTACCACCCTGAAATATGAGCTTTAGCCATTAATCACCAGGGGCAGCCTTCACCCCATCGCCAGACAGATGCTCAGCATCCCACTCAATTAATCTCTGTCTTTGTGTTCCCACTAAATGATAGTTGTAATCCACTGGACCAAATAACTTTCACAAAAATAAAAATACATCGATCTTTCAGTTCTCTGACTTGCTGTGCTCAGCTCAGGACATGCAACTTTCCCACCTCTGTACAAGAAAATGGCAGAACTGCTGCTATATTATGAACTTAAGAATTTGGAGAACTGCTTCATACTGTCATCCCTGCTTGTGAACATGAGGAACCCATGACAGTATGAATAGATCTTCTCCACTGAACTAATAACTGTGATAGAGGAAATCTCATAATCCCTTGGTCCCTCATCTCCCCCCATGCTCTCTTTTTGCAGTATCTTTTTCTGGTACTACATCACTTCCTTTCAATCTCTTTGGGACCTCAAGTAACACATGCAGCTGGCTGGTAGATTTGTGATCCAATGATCATCTACACAGGTGCCAAAGCAGGAAAGTAGAAATACTGCTGTGCTACAGCTGTGGAAAATTTGTGGTCTTTGAGGTGGGCTCATGCTTTAATGGTAATTTTTTTTTTGGTCTTGGATTCTCCAGTAGTATGTAAGTTAATGGCCAAATATCTCATATTTGTATTCCTCTAGCTTCAGAGGTATGTTGTGTTCCAAAACATTTTTTGCCACAGAAGTGTTTTTAACTCACCAGTTAGTGAAACTCTGAGGAAAGAAGTATTAGGAGGAATATTCTAATCCATATAATTTTCTTTATTTTGAACATTTTGCTGTAACTCATGCCTTCCAAATGAAAAACATTCAATTTTGGTATCTTCTGTCTAGGGATAATAGCACAGCTATAATCTCCCCTTCATTTATTCAATTCATCACTCAAAGCATTGAAATTTTGTCTAATTTAGATAGAGTAAAATGTACTAAATCAAGAATATCTTCCTTTTTACACTGAAAGAGATGACTCTCCAAATAACTGTTTGCTTCCCTCTCTCATACCAAAAAGTATCTCCTGATAAAGCTCAAGTTGTATAACAGTATCTGATCATTAGTCCCTGAACTAAGAGAAATAACATCTCATGAACAATAACACTGACAATGCTGGAGCTAACTCTGCCATATGAGGTATGAAGAATTGTGCTGTACCATTATAGGAAAAGAAACTTGTCAGATCATATCTAAGATTAAAATCCAATTTTGAAAGTATACTAACCTAAATTTAGGGTTGCAGTTTTTCGTGGAAATATACATTTTCTTGCATGTTGTTCCAAAGTCCTTGCCAGTTTAGGATATGATTTTACAAGGCTGAATGCCAATTACGAAACATTACTGCAGGCTGTTCTGTACGAGTAGCTTTTTGCTCTACAGTTAAATATCAGCTACTATAGCTAAGAATAGTTCAGAGAACATGCAGTCATTTATTTAAAAAATGGACATATTTACTGTAATGCCGAAGAGAAGTGCTTAAACAGCAGCATCTGGAAGTGGCACCTGCACAAGGTGCCGTACTACTGACAAGCTCAAACAACCCCGTTGTGATTGTTTCAAACATGAAAAGTAAGCTAAATCCTTATTTTTTTCAACAGGCTGAACCTTTGATTTACCCATCATTTGTGAGGTGGAAACGTTCATGTAAAACATGACGATCCTTTCACAAATAAAACAATAACAAGGATACTGCATACCATTCCTAATGGAGATGTTTCCTGGCTTCTGTAATTTGCCTTCATAGATCATGGTATCTAGCAAAAGTACAAGAACTAGTCCAAATAGACATTACCTAATACCATGCCCTGAACCTTTTAATGCAAGCAGAGAAGCAGCAGTAAGCAAAGGTGAAATTAAGTCCCAGATTGATCAGTACTGCTTGCAGTGAACACCAGTGAAACAATGTGTGGTCTGCTCTGTATATTGTGGCTGCAGCAGAAAATCTTGGAAAACTGGTTTACCACCTCTACATTAACAACTTTGTTGAAGATACAATCTCACTCTAAGCTGGTTCCATAGACTTAACAGACCTTACAAAATATTTCAGTCAATACAGTAATCAAATGAATCCTGGAAAAAAAAAAAATGCAGAGTAAGTATGCGCCATTTATTAAACTACTTTCACTTCTTATACTGGAAAAAAAAAAAAAAAACCCTAACTTTTTAATTCCCGGCTGGTGGGATGGTTCAACAACCTGAAAATGAAACACATATACTTTCAATAACATCATGTCAAATCGTTTGCAAGTAGCTCTTAAGAGATTACTCACAAGTGAGCAAATAGCCCACAGTACTGAGTACCTCTTTTGTATGAGAAAATCTCTTTCATGGGGCAGACTTTAATTCACCTACTCAGACACCTGGTGACAGAAATTGTTCTGTATTGGTCATGGAATTCATTATCAGTGCTGGTGATGAAACCATAACCTTTACAGAGTAAGTACATTTTTGTTAATATTAATGACTTGAACTGAGAGAATTTAAGACATTGCCCATCTAAACTGTGTATGTGGGTGCATCTACAAGATCTATTCTGAATTCTTTCTTCACACAAACTATGATCTTCTTAGGGAGTTGATAGCAAGATGCATTTGGAACAGACATGCAGCACAGTCTCCTGTTGTCTCAGTTCCACCCATTTTAGTGATCCACATGACCTGTCATTTTCTTCAAGTAGGTAGAAGTAAATTTTCTGCTTGAGCATAACTCTTTTCATTCCACATTTTAAGTTCTTACTTCACATTCAATTTTTTCCCCCCTTGTGGACAACAACCACATGTATACATCAGCATATTCAAGAGAAACATCTTAGAGAATTCTTTTCATAGGAGAGCTATTAAAAAAAAAAGTTCCTTTATCAGAGAGAAATACCACTGTTAAGTATATAATACGCTGCCTTACTTCATACTTCATTTTCATGTTTACATTATGGTTATCTTTCACATTTCTATTTCATATTTTGTCACTAAGTAAACTGTTGAACAGGACCCCTGGAACCATGCTGCTAGCCTTAGAGAAAATCTAATCTCTTTTAACAAAATATTAAAGTTTTCACAAGACAAATGGCATTTCTTGTCACTTCTTATTTTTTGACATTATAGCTCAGAACCCCTGGTATCTTAGCATTGTACAGGGCTTAGCTATGCCTTTGGAACTGGAATTGAGCTAGCCCTGCTGTTAGAATGAAAACTAATGAAAAGAAGGTAAAAGGAGCACTGGGCAAAATAAACACAATGTCTGCCAGAGGACAGGAACACAAAACAAGCTGCAGCCAAACAAATTATACAGGAAGACAAGAACTGCTGTGCAGCTTAAGACCTATGGTGTATTTGTTCTTAGCCTATATCTGATGACAAGTACAAGGGATGTTTCAATGACAGATCTGAGTACTGTGTATCAGGAAGCTGGGAATCACATCTTCTCAGCCAGAACCAAGGTATTCTCCAGAGGATCCTGATCCCCAGACTGAAGACTCCAGGAGCGAAGACCACCGACTAGTGAGTATTAAGGCGTTCTGTTTTGTTTGTTTTTTAATTTTGGTTGCCTGCCCATCAGATGTAATGAAAGTTGCACAAGGTAGAGCTAAGAACCTGGGTAAGGGGCTAGAGACCTTGACTGAAAAATCAGGTTGAAGTCCCCACTAAAATAGGGTTAGAGTCCCCTGTTTGACTTGGAGGATGGGGATTAAAGCTCCCCCCCTTCATGATTGAAGTCCTTGCTTAGAGGTAAATGTTAAACATAACCATGGTAATTGTCATCTGGAGTGCTTGTTTGATTGTAATACTAATTGTTTGTTTAATTATTTGTGTTGTTGTTGTATGCAGTTTGTTTGTGTTGTTACTGTACAAAGAACTCACCCACATGCATTATACCTCATATTTAAAATGGGCATCTAAGGGCGAGGGAATTTTGAAAAACCCACCTTTGGGCTGCTTTTTAAGTTATTGTAAAGAAATAGCTACATCCACCAGTGGGATTGCACAGAAGGATTATTTAAATATGATGGGTGCCTTTGAGGTGGGTGCTAGGACACAGCAGCAGTGACAGATTTGCAATCATGGAGAGAACTGGCGGGAACAGGAGGAGAATTTAGAGATACTAGTAGCCCCAGGAGGGAGGCAGGGGCCCCAAGATCATAGACCCGGACTTCCTAGACCAGAGGACTACAGGAACAGTGTTGGTGGCAGAGAGGACTCACAGATGGCATAGGGTTGTGCTACAAGCCCTTCTGGGGCAGGCAGTTGGAAATGACCACCTGGTTGTGGTTAAGATAAATAAAATAAATAGTTCCAAGATTTGGAATACCTATTGGAATATCATCTGATAAAGGCTGACATTTTGTAGCTGAAGTAGTTGTTGAAATCAGCGAGTTGGTAAACATTATGTGGAAGCTACATACCTTTTATAGACCTCAGACTATTAGAAAGTAAAGAATGAATCAAACACTTAAAACGCAGCTGAGCAAAATATGTCAAGAGACCTCTATGGATTGAACTTGGGCTTTACCTTTAGCCCTGCTGAGAATTAGAGTCCAGTCTCGGGGTAGACAGTGCCTTATCCCATATGAACTGATGTATGGACAACCATAGCAGACTCCTGGGCTTCCAGGAGAGATGTGAATACAGGGAGAAAATTATATAAGAAACTATTTAATTGCTTTTGAGGACAGCTTGAAGGAGGTGCATAAACACATGGTTTTAAATAAATCTCTGATTCTTGATTCACCAGCACATCCACTCCAACCAGGAGACTGGGCGTATGCCAAATCCTGGATTTCTAAACCACCACAAAAGAAGTGGGAAGGACAATTCCAAGTTCTACTGACCACCCATACTGCAGTGAACTTGGAAGGAAAAGGAAAAGGACCTTGGATTCATTATTCTCAAATTAACAAGGCAACTTGAACAGACTACCTTGCAGTTGAAAGTTAAGAAAATTATGCAGACAGACTGGGCTCTCCAGTACAAAAAATACAAGGATCTCCTGGAGACAGTCCAGCAGAGGGCCACAAAAACAATAATGGCCTGGAGCATCTCCCCTGTGAGGAAAGGCTGAGCTACCTGGGTCTGTTCAGCCTTGAGAAAAGAAGACTGAGAGGGGATCTGATTGATGTTTATAAATATCTTAAGTGTGGGAGTCAAAGAGATATGGCCAACCTCTTTTCAGCAGTCTGTGGAGACAGGTCAAGGGGAAATGGCCGTAACTGGAGCATAGGAATTTCTGTACAAATATGCGAAAAAAACTTCTTCACAGTGAGGGTGATGGAGAACTGGAACAGGCTGCCCAGGGAGTAGAGTCTCCTTCTCTGGAGATATTCAAGACCTGCCTGGATGCCTACATGTGCAGCCTGCTGCAGGGGGACTGCTTTGCAGGGGGGCTGGACTTGATGATCTCTATAGGTCCCTTCCAACGCCTACAATTCTGTGATTTTGTGATTCTGTGATTCTCTGATAACGTATAAAATATTTGCTGATAAGAATTTGCTTTGTAGGTTGCGAAGGATGGAAAAGTAATGTACATTTACAAATAGTAGGGAAACTAGCTAATGTAACAAATTCCTCTTCTGGATTTGTACTCAATTACTGAGGAGCATGCAAATAGGGTATCAGTTGGCAAGAATATTGTTAAACCTGACAGAAATAGGGAGAGCTGGCAACCTCAACAGTCTGGCATGCTTTGATATGGAATACAAAAATTAATCCAGCACTAAAAATGCACAATAATTTCCATTGTTTACAGTCTTATAGGGAGAGAACTGTACAAATAACGCATACGTTAAGGTAAACTGACCAATCAGATTCATGTGGAGGACAAAACTGAATCAGTCTATACCTTCATTGTGCAATTTCACAACAGGCCTACCCAAACAAGACTCCAAAATGTGAATAAGGGGACTTATAGATGCATTTGGTTCTAGCAGCCCAAGTGTAAGCTCTGTTACAGGAGTCAACTAACAGCTGGTTTAAGGTCCCTCGAAGGAAAGTCCTGTGCATTTGGGGAGATACTCCCTACAATGCAAATTTGAGAAAACAGCGCAATGACTAGGGTATATTTATCTAGCTGCATTCTTAGAGATACTCTCTAATGCCACCATACACAGCATAGTAAGACTGCAAAGAGAAACTGAGACAATGCAATAAATAACCACAGAAAACTAAATGGCTCTGGGTTTGTTACTGGCTAGCCAGGGTGGTGTATGTGCAGTTATTAATACTTCACATTGTCATTACAGAGATAAATCATGTAGAATAGAAGAAAACACAGAGAAAATAAAACAACCACTAAAGCTATGTCATCAAATATCCCTTGATGACACCTCATAGGGCTTGAAGTGATGAAGTCTGATGAAGTCTGGGACAAGCTGATCTAATGGTTACTTGATTGGTCTTGGTTGAAGAAACTGTTTTTGATCACTGTTTTTGTTATTGCTGTATGCATGACTGCATGTGTAAAGATAAAGGGCTACAATTATTGTTCCGACTGTTGTTAGAGATTTAACAGATTGATATAGTGAGGGTCATAGCATGTTAGTTACAAACCTGCGAAAGAAGCACTTGATATAAGTTGTAATGATACTGTTAAGCTTGCTAGTACTCATTGATGAATAGCATTGTAGTTTGTTTAGAAAATGGGAAGAGTCTGGATCTTTGTACCAAGCAGATAAGGATGATATGCTGAACTCTTTATTCTCTGCATAAGGGAAGTTTTGCTTTGGATCAGCTAGTTGAGAACGTAAGTATTGTGTAATCTAGGCAATGAGATGGAATCCTTTGTTACTGTTTTTGAGGGGAGTATTAGATATGTATGTGCTGCCTGAAAAAAAGCTTTGCATATTTAACACAAGTAATGTATATAAACCGATGATCGTTGCAAGGTATACATGACTAGGAAAAAGAATCCCCTCATGCACCTGCCACTGAGAATAAAGAATGCCTGTTTTCTAACACTCCAAAATGAGTCTCAGAGAGTTTCCTGATAGACTGATTTACAGTAACAATCCCTCATTTAATTGCCTCAATAACAACGCACACAATTAATTTCAAAAGTCAGTTGCTCTTCAGTAACATAGCCTTTTCTTTTTCAGCACTGAACTTGTTTTTACTTTCACTTAGTTACCCCTTTTCTGGGCACTGAGTTTATCTTATTTATTTTTGGCATAGAAGTCTTTGGCAACTTTCATTTCATTTTCCACTAACTCTCCTGATGCCAGGAATTTGAACATCTATTAGTACATAAGCAATCTGTTGTCAGGCATACAGAGCTGATTTCTTTCCTAGAGAGCATCTGCATTCCAAGGTATTCAATGTTTTCGTATTCACACAGCCCATGGAAAGAATATTTTATTAAATAAGATAGTCTCAAAGTTATGAGTGACCAGGGAATGATGTTGGTTACATGTTCCTGAACCTCACAGATTACACTCGAGGCAGAAGGGACAGAAGGATAAGATCTCCATATATGCCTTTTGCATTGCAAATATGTATATGTATAATTTTTTATTAAGTATTCCATTAATACCTAAGTATTATGTAGCCTTACTTTTCACTAAATTCTTTATAAAGACGATCCGAATAACTTTTCAGAGGTGGAAACAGACACTTAGCTTTGAAATGACTAATTCAAGGTCACATAATTAAGCAGTGGGAGAACTGGGAAGAGAACCTATCTATTTTAAAGCTTTTTAGGAGGTAATATTCCTTACTTAACTGTTTCTTTCCTGAGAGGGACTGAGAAGCAATAAATGCATGACCAAAGCAGACACTGGCAAATGAAAAAAATACATGTGTACCAGCTTAGGCACAAAATCAGTGGAGTATTTCCTGCAATTCACAGACAAACATAGTGCAGTACTGATTCCAAATCAACTCTGAAGTAGGAGTACAATGGTGCATGAAACACACTTAAGGAAACAGTCCTAGATTTTTGAAAGTATCCCTTCAACAGCTTTTCATATTGCCCACTGCAAATGAGCAGATAACATATAATTGCATTAGGCTAAATGGGTGTCACTGCTATAAACAGCAGGAAGTCAGTGGACTGCTAGAGTGTGTTCTTTCACATCCCCCTCAGTGGAAGGCTAATCTTTGCAATTTATTAAAGAGATAAGCAAAGTTCCAGTTTAGCCACACCTTTGAGCCTCTAGAATAAAAAATAGTTGCAATAGATGCTCAGCTGCGCCATTCTTTTACCAAATAAAAAATCAAGTATGTTCCCATAGATAGTTTTGTGGAACCTCCCAAGGAAACTAACCATAAATTTTATTTTGATAAAGTACATTCATATGTGTATATTCTGCAACTGATTCCATCCAGAACAAATAGTAATTTAACTGCATGTACTTCCATGTAAAAGCTGTGAATTATACTTAAATTATTTGCTTTCTCCTATTGACAGCTGATATATGTTTACCTTTGAATCAAAGATAAACAGTGTACAGGCTCAACAAATGAAAACACAACTCCATTTATGTGTACCTACTTCAGGTTACTTGCTATTTAAAATAAGAAATGGCATGCATGGAGAGCTAATACTATGTGAAACTGACTTTTCCATTAAATTTAAAACTAAATATAGCAGATTTTGGTTTTCAGTTGGGTCTCTACGGCAACATTTCAAGATACTGTTAGTGGAGGTTAAAGGCTGACTGTCAAAACCATTATTTCCTTTGTTTCTGGTCCATCAATTTGATTTCTTGTACCATCCAGTCTTCCCTACATGCTAGTACAGGGGGAAGGATTTATTTATATGTGCAAAATAATCAGTTATTCCCAAAAAGCCTCTCTAAACAAAAGACACTCAAAAAGCAGTAGATTTGATTAAAGGATAATAAATGAAAATAATACATTCAAATTATTTACAAATGTGATATCCAAATTTGCATATATACAAGTTGCACACCATACATAAAAATCTACTGGAGATAACCTACAATTTTACTGTTTACTCTTAACAAGCAGATGGGCTCTCACATGGCTGTTTTCAGGAGAAGAAACATTCCAAGAACAAAATGAAATAAAGAAGAGATCAAGAAAAAGTGTGCAGGTTTTTAAGCTAAGACTAAGCTAAGTTTTTTAAACCAAGACAAAGAGTACTAAGCTCAGGTCATCATGATATCTAAATTTTCTACAATAAACAGCATTATGAGATGACAAGGACCATGAAAGAACAAACACCAGTGCCACTGTTTTTTGAAGACACATCAAAGAGCCATTATAGGACAAGAAACATAGTCCAGCTCTGCAGGCACGCACTGATCAAGGCTGCAGGCTTCATCCCTTGATGGCTTCTTTTTTCTACCAAAAAAAATTGGTCAGTACAGAGGAACAGAGGGCATCTGGATATTCGCATGCATGCATGCAGAAAGTCTTGGTTGCAATGTTTGAAGAAATTACAGACAGTCAAAAATACATCATGGCTGCTGTTTCTACTTTTGTCCTTAATTTTTCTTTTTGCCTTGGCAAGCAGAAATGCAAGGAATCACAGAGGTTCCCCTATTCTACTCAGGTGGAAGGGGTTGAACCTGTTTTCTTCACAGGATGTTCACATGAGCCCAGACTATAGTATACTATAGTATTTTTGCTCCTACTTTACCTTTCCCAAAATCTCAGTACTGGTAGAAAGCTACATTAATAATATCCCTCAGACACTAGGTAAGATTTCTAGCTTCTCCACCTAAGTAACACCCTGCCTCTCTCCTAAGACATGTCAGTCATAAAATAAGGACATACAGGAGCTCTTTTTTAAATTATTTTTTATTAGTTCCAGTTCATCTCACCCTGGACTGCAATATGCTCTTCTCCACAAGTGCCTTGCACTGCAATTGCCTGAGCTCATGCTTTGTACCACACCTAACCTACTTCCATTTAATTGTTTATCAGTCAACACATTTCTCTGATGTGTACAGATCCCTTCTGCACATATTTAATTGAAAAGCTCTCTTCCTGGGCCATGCACAATGACTCTAGTTATGGTAATACCACAGAGACTGACCAATGAGTGACTGAGCAGTTCCTGAATGGGGTGGGAGGGGAGAAGTACCTATGCAAGTCCCATCCTCTCCTTCCACTTGGCTCTCCAGAATACCTTCAGCTCACCTTTCCTGTAATGATCCAGTGACAAACTGCGCCTAATATCTTCAGAACCATAGAGAGACAAACCCTGCTTATATGAAAGTGTAGATGCTGCAATGAGCTGAACTTGATCTTGTGAAACAGCTGCCTAAATCCTAAAGAGCAAAACATGCACTCCAATTTTTGCCTGTAGATATTCATAATTCATAACTGAAAACATGTATGTTGTGACAACTGCCCTCAAACTTCTGCCCTTATTCAGCTCTTGCCATTTTCTACCCCTTTCCTTGTAGTGTATGTAAACAGATTTTCTTTATGGTCTTTACTGAGATAAAGAAAAGAATTGAAAGGGAGAAAGTATAATATTTATTCTGCAGAAAGCCAATAAAAAGTCTTTCTTTAAAGAATAGTGCTAGACACTAGAAGAAACACAACACAAAAGATCTGTGTTTACAGAAGGCTGGCTGAGAATGAACGTAGGCTGGTGGAAACGAGAGGGTACCTGCTGTTGGCACTCAGGATGCTGTTTTCACAGGATAATGACAGAATCAGCATATCACTACAGCACAGAAAGCAGACTCCATATCTTGAGACAGAGCTGATGGAAGGCTGTTCATTATCTGGCTGGGGACCGTTTCTTGATACCACTGTTCCCATCTATTCCTTTCCTGGGCCAAACTAACTGTGAGTTTACCAGTCCTCTCTCATGTACTTCCAGTTTTGCCCATCGCGCCTCCACCCAGCAGCTCCCGCAGCCCACCACAGGGCTGCTCCCTGTACCCTCACTTGCATGCTTTTTTTTTTTTTTTCCCCAGGATGCTCCTCCCTTGCAGTCCTTGGTATAGCTTTGTCTTGGGGGTAATAAATGCTATTTTATTACCTGCTTCTTTTACAACAGGTGTGTAATGGTGCTGGGGAGGCAGAGGCTGGACTTGAGGAATGTGAGGTGAGGAATCACTCCTGTTACTTAAAGGCACGGGTAAACGTCCTAAGGGAAGGATGGCCTGCTCCACTCATTACATCATTAAAATAGATGGGTTTTTTTTGTTTGCTTGTTTTTCCCCAGAAAATGGAAAAATCTCAGACCTTATCTATCTCTCCAATCTTTTCCTTTCTAAACATCCCAAGAACTGAATAAGAAACTGAAATCGTAAGGCTTTCCCAGTCTGCCCATGAGAAAACACTGAGACAGCCTTCCCTTCACAGCCAAGGCCAGGCTAGAAGAATTAACAGTGCAGTGAGAACACAGGCACGATGTCTGCATAGGTAAAACCATAGTGCAACATTAGTAAAGTAATATTGTCAGGGTATTTTTTTTCTACTAGGTGTTACTTAGAAACCTTTTCTCTTTTAAGTGGCATCATCATATTATCACTGGTAGTGTTTAAAGTTCGTTTTTCCCTGTTTACACAATGCATTTCAAGCAATCTACATGGGCCTGGGGATAAATCTGTCAAATTTTTAAACAGCATCATGGTAGCGTAATTAAAAATGAGTGTCCTGATAAATTGTAATGTGGCTCTAATTTTATCACAGTGTGAGTCCACCTAAAATCATTGAATTTAGATCACCTGAGATAAAGGTGTAACTTTTCCAATCATGTAATCCAAATGTGAACATCAAAACATGAGGGCTTACTCTCTCCTCAATGACACTTCATGCAGAAATTAAAATATTATGGAAAAATAGGAGGTTAGAATAGTAGTCGTATAATCAACTGATGTTAGTCAATACTGAAACTACTAGAGAAATAAAAAGCTGTCATTTTGCTTAAAGCCTGCAGCAACATGGTTGACACCAAAGTGAATAATACATACGCTTGTCTGTTTTATGCATTTTGTTTCTCAGTGTGATACGCTCTGTATTCAGAGATGTGAGTGTATTTGTAGTGTACATCAGAAGATAGGAATATGTCTGTCAGTAATTCCCCTGAAGTTTATTTACAGTTAATACTTTACATCAAATGAACATTAAATGCACCCTGATCTGTTAAGATAATAGTGCCTAGTGGCAACACCTCTTTCCCAAGAACAATATAACCTTGAAACATGTCAGCAGTCTGATGTAAAAACTGAAAACTCTGCATCATGTAGTTCGATGACTGATCTATTATCTTTACTACTGTAACTTCACATTACAGATACGTACATATAGATAGATAGATAGATAAGTAGATAGATAGATATGGATATAGACATATATAATACTCAAGACACTCCCTGGCAGGCACAAGCAAAAGTTAGAGAACTGTTCTAGGCCCTGAATTGAGGGCACAATACATTAGCTTAGACAACTGCCAAGTTAAGATATAATTGGGCATCTTCTCTCTGAACACCCTTAGCCAGTGGCTGCTTCAAGCATATTGAAAGGTCAGGAAAGCACTTCAGGAAACCCTCTGGGACAGATACACTCAGACTGGCTAGTCCAAAACAAATCAGCAGAGGTTGTGAAAGCTGTCTAGCCACAAGCACTTAGGGCAAGCTGCATTACTTCCCCTTCTCCTGACCATGCAAGTAAATGAACAAGCAAGTGGAAATCATCAGCTGTATTTGATGAGCAGCATGATGTAGTCTAAATCAAATGTACAAGATGTATACTCATTTCTGCTGACTCACAAATACTATACATAGCACCACAGGTTGGTGGTAGGAAACAGCAGCTCTACCACCTCTAAAAAACAAAGGTGTTGTTGTTAGTGAGAAAAACAAGCTTCAAAATGCAAGCTGGTAGGGAAAGGGAAACAGGAAGCACTGCTGGATATCACCCAAATGTGTTGATGGCTGACTGAACAGGAACACCCTGAACCTCAGCGCATTCACCTCTAATTTCTCCCCTTTCTGCAATTGCAACACTGCACTCAAATGGCAAATAACTTTACTTACTTTATATTTATATTTACTTATATTCATATTTATATTTATATTTACTTATAATAATTCTATAAAGATAAAAAAAAAGATGGTCATGCATTTTAATACTTGATATGGAATGCTAAGGACTAGTACTTTAAAACTGTGGAAACACAGGAATCAAAATAAGGCTATACTTTGATAGACAGAGCACAAGCCCCATACAGAGACAATCCCTTCCTTGAAGAACTTATATAAAGCAAATGAATATAATAAAAAAAAAAAAATGAAGGTGAAGGAGATCAGTGTGTCTCTCAATCCTTTCATCACAACTGCATTTTTTCTGCATCTCTTTCTGGATGTCTAGTCATGTTCTACATCCCTGTCAAAATTCTTATCTACAATACAGATAATCTCTGCAGGATATTTCTGTATTTCCCCATGATCTTTATGACAAGAAACTTCAGCAGTTGCATGGACATTTACTTATGCCTCTGTGCTTTTATTAACAACAACAAAAGGAGCTTCACTATTACCAATTGCAGTAATTCCTTTGACTGAAAATACAGTGCTAGGATGTGCCTGATGCACCTGGGTGTGCTTGCTCCACTAAGGCTTGTTCAGGAAGCAACCTCTCATGTTGAAAAAAATTATTGTACTGTACACTGGAAAAGCTTTCAAGAGAATAACAGCAGAGAGATGTACAGAAAGACTAGGGAAAGCTAAAAGCTACTGGCCTTCAGAAGGACAGCCATGCACAATGGCATTTTTCCTCCACTTCTCCTCTCCAGTTCCATAAGTCAGATGTTAACAGGCTTAACAGCCTGTTTTCAGTAGTAAGATATGGAGAATGCAATATCGTCTGGAGATTTTTTTTTTAAGATATTAAACAGGGCAGGTTCCAAGACAAACCAAGGCAATTCTACTTGCAATATTTTATTCACAACAAAATTTATTTCTTTTCATGGTCTTCTGACATAAGAATGATTTCATCATTCAATTACAGTCAGATGGCAGATAATAAAATGCAGGTAGAGTAGAGCAGGCAAGAGAGATGTGAAGAAGAGACATGAAATATAGACTAAATCTATTTATACATAGGTAATATCAAGGATTTGGTTTTTAAACTAGCAATGTCAATGTTTATGTTGTTATTATTTGTTATTTATTAAATATGTCAGCAATGCCCAGAATTCCTATCCAGAACTCAGCAACCTGGTTTCTTAATCCAGAGATTATCACAAAGCTTAACGTGTGAGGAGATAATTTCCAAATTTTCACTCTTATAAATCACACCTTGAAGTGATGAGCCATACATTCGGCAAAACTCACCAAATTTAGTCTGTACTAACACAAAGCAAGATTCTGTTAATGCTTCAGCAGCACTTGCTTGGAAACCACTATCACTTTGCTTCCAGCAGTTTCCCAATACATTTTATCTGGTTAGGTGAAATAATCTCAAAGGACATTCAAAAAGCATAAAAGATAACATGGTTCCATATCAGAAGAAGTACAGGCATATTCTGTGACAGGCAGGCAGGGACAGAGAAGCATGACATCCTGCCATATTAACCAAAAGTGTTAGATGACGTGTGGTGCTAGGTGCCATGATATAGGAAAACATCAAAATGCAGAAGTACTTCTGGGAAGCAGTTGTCTTAAAAGTGGAAGCTTACAGTAACTACTCAAATATTTCCACTGCTCGGATCAAAAATCAGTTTGATAATTTTTGACAGAGTGAATAAGGCATGCCTAGACTTAAGCAAATGAAGAAACAAACAAAAGAATCACAAGAACACACACACACACACTTTCCCCATACCATCTCCTAATTGAACACAAGTCTGGTCACAAATGACAGGCTCCGGACATTCATCTCCACAGTCCAGAATGTGGGAGTCAATCACTCATGTTCACAGAGTTAACAAGGTTCACCTCCACAAAATCAAAACAGCTTACTCTGAAGTTTTGCCTGCAGTCAATCAGCAGTTCTTTGTAATCAAGCTATCACTGGCAAAAGAGCTGCTTTGCTGCAGCAGTTTCTCTTTCAAGAAACAAAATGAATTTACAACAGGCTAATGTTGCTAATATCCTTCCTCACCTCCTTCCATCTCCCGTAACAGAAAACAAAAAGCATAACTCAAGCACCAGATAATTACCAGTAGATTATCTTCCCACTTGGGCTCTGTGGCACAATTCAGAAAATTCAAATTTGATTTGCGTTTGCAATGATGCAAGTCATGTTAAAGTATTCACCCTAATATACTTGGCATTTCTAATAGGTCTGTTAAATGAAATAGAAACAATGGACTGCATATACTAAGGTAGCTGCAGTGGAAGGTGACATTCAGCCAACATCTAAGCTCCCTGATCTTTTAGGAGATCAACTCTCGGGTCAGTCTTTTGGTACTTAACCCAGCAGTCAGTACAGATGGTCTTAGGAGAACCTCCTACCAGTCACAGGATTCAGTTGTACAAGGTACTCTTCAACTGTCTTCACTCTTTCAGTCACAGTGCCAGGGAATGAGAGAAGCGTGGTGCATGTACATGTGTGATGGCTCTGCATTAGCCTGCCACTTTGCTTAGCAGGAGGCCAAATACTCCAAACTGCACATTTTAGGATGTATCACTGTGTACTGAGTGAGAGCTCTCCCTAAACGTCACTTTGGGGTCTTGAGGCTCAGAATACTCACCCCATCTCCCCAGTGTTTTACAGTGCAAACATCTCCCATTGTTTGCAGAAGGTATTATCCAGTCAGCATCAGGGGGTTTTGACTGGAAAGTCAAACCAGGAAAGTAAAGACTCTGCCCTATTATATCTAGGGTTTCTTTTTATACTGCAATATTTTAATCACAACAAACTTTATTTCTTTTCATGGTCTTCTGACATAAGAATGATTTCATCATTCAGTTACAGTCAGATGGCAGATAATAAAATGCAGGTAGGAAATATCAGGGTTAAATTTAGGTAAACAGAAAATCTTTCTTTAAAAAAAAATGGAAGAAGCAGTTGGGGACAGAATATAATAAAATTGGACATGAAGAATGAAACACAGATCTGTATTTTGTTGGAATAGCAAATTCTGTTTCTTGAGTTGCTGGCTGATAGCTCCATTACTGACCACTTAGAAAAAGGTAGGCTTTCATTCCTAACCATGATTTGCAGGCTAAGATGTTTCCAGTGCGTATCCTTATTTAGACCTACTTCAGTGCAAAGTGTCTAAGACCACATGTGACCTTTATTACTTGAGCAGCTGTCGGTGTCCAGGATAGTTCTGAAGTGAAACAGTCCGAAGTGGGATTGTACCAAGTCACACACAATAGCCAAGTAACAGACTCCAGCAAAACAGCAAACATTTTAAAAGTATGTTATACAGCTTTATATAACATAAGGCTGAAGGCCTTATTGGTGAATGGGTCACTTGGCAAAATTCTGAACACAAAACATACTGTGCAGCTGCCTGAAAGTTCAATTTTGCTGCAAGCCTGGGCAAAACCCAAACATGGGAGAAATATGTATGAGGATTACAAAGGATGCCTGACAGGACTTCTCTAACAATGATGCTCCATAGCCTTGATGCCAACACAAGTTGCTGGGAAATAGCTCTAATTTCTGCTACTGATGCAAACTCTCAAGTCTGTTTAAGTGGAGCTTCTCTTTTCAGTGTTCTTTGTGACTTTCCTGTCCTCTTGAAAATGCCACACTGAACTCTCTGTCTTCACTTTCCTCTGTGCCTTCCTCTCCCATTGATGCACAATAGTACTTTCTCAACTTTAACTGCTTCAGGTATGCAGACAGCAGTGGTAGTGATGCTGAAAGCTTTCCGTTGGCAAGGAGTGACAACCAAAAATGGATGAATTTCTGGTTGGAGAACCTAGCATAGTAGTCAACTTTATAGATTACAGTTCCTAAATCTTCCCTTTTACTCACCTGAAAGATATCTGATATTAGGATACAGTTTCTATCTTCACCACCTTGCTCCTTCCCAAAAAAGTTACACTTAAGGAAAATCAATTTTATGGGACCTCTCATCCCAGGCTCTGGTACATGTGCAAAGAAAGAACAGATTTATAAATATTTACAAATTTCATGGGATCAGTTCAGACAAAACCGTATGGATAAAACAAGAGGATGGTAGTACGAATAAAAGTGTTGCATCTTGATTTTTGTTTCTTCTGAACCAACATACTGCCTATGTTGCTAATGCTCCAAGGCTTTTAGGCTAGAGCAAGGCAGTGTTGGTTTCCCAAATAAAGGAGAATGATTAAATTCACTTGCAATCCTGTAACAAGCACTTCTTATTATGTTTAAATCAATCTCAACTGAGGTTTGAATTCTGGCAGTAGAATGACTTATGAATTTTCTGAAAGAAACAAAATATCCAAAAGAAGAAGAAAATCTAATGTAATGACATATTGACATGCTGTCGACAATTGAAAAGACAACTGTAATTTACTTATGTAGGCCCATCTTCTCTCCAAGTTTTTCTCTGAAACCCACTTCTCATAAGACATTTAACCAAATTAAATAAAAACATTAAGGGAAGTCCCACTGATTTCAGGAGCTAGATCTTGGCTGCAGACAAGAAAGCATGTAGGCATAAATACAAATTCAAGCAATGTTACGAAGATCCTCTGAAACTGTAACTCAACTGAAATATTAGTTTGCTAACTCTCTGATGAGATTAATGATTAAGAAAGGCTGAAAAAGCCATGACTGTTTGGCCTGGCAAAGAAAAAGTTCAGGGGATTATACCAACATGCATTAATACCTGATATGGGGATTGAAGAAGGTGATGCCAGACTCTTCCCATGGGTATCCAGCAAGAGCATAAGAGACAACAAACACATAAAATTCTGCCTGAACATCAGGAATTACTTTTTTTTTTATGTGTAGGTGACAGAGCACTGGTACAAGTTGTCCAGAGAGGTGGTGGGCACTCCAACCCTGGAGAGACTCAAAATCAGACTGGGCATGGTCCTGAACAAGAGGTTACAGCTGATGTGTTCTGAGCAGTGGGACCAGATAATCTCCAGAGGTAACTTCAGTGATTCTCTATGCATTTCTGCACAGAATCAGGGAGGAGTGTGAAAACAAATTTCTTCATAAGTTCATAAAAAACTAGATGAAACACTTATTACTTTCAAAATAATACCATCCCTGCAGCATTCTTTTTCAGATTCCCTAGTGATTAAAATGGCAGATGAAATTTTCTGGGAATGGCTACTGTATTGTGACTGTATCAGAGTTGGATCTTAATCAGAAGTCAAGGAGACTTTATTTTCCCTTCAAATTGAAGAATAGTAACTCTTTCAGATTCTTAATATTAGTGACTGGGAGGAACATAATTACTCAGTTCACAGGGATGTCTACATGATGTCACAAGTGGAGAGCAAAGGGAATGGAAGAGTTTAGAACTTGTTCTGCAAAATAAAGGACTATGTAACTTAACTCCAGAGAAGAGAGAACAGAATGGGTAGTTCTCATATACAATCTCTTTTGTTCAGCAACCCAGTTAAGACTGAATGGTAAAAAAAAAAAAAAACCCTCTGTTTAGTTTAATAGGTGTTCATCAGTAACTTTTTTTGCCTTTTCAATAATTGCCATTAAAAACAAAAACAAACAAAACAAACAAACAAACAAACAAACAAACACCAAAAAAAAACCCAAAAAGTAACATCTCCGTGTAAGGCAAAAGCCTTTTTTTCTGTAAGTTCTGGAAAACTCCTCGAAAAAAAAGTTCTCGAAAGTTCTTGAAAACTCCTTTCCCATGCTCCTAAAACCTCAATGAAGATTAGTGCATCTGGCAAAAATTTGTATAAGCATGAAAACTTCATCTGAACTTCCTGAGATGTCAGAAATTATGAATTCAACAGGACTATATGACAAGTGCAAGGGTTTCAATTTTAAAGCAGACAATTTTTTTTATAATACAAAAGTTATGGTATTGATTCGCTCCTAACAGCTCTCTGATTCCAAACTACTTATTCCACCACCCTAAACTATTTTCCTTTCTGCTTATGACCAGGCTTTTCAGACGTTTTTAGGAAGAAGACCTATGTTTGCATACCTATTGATTTTTAATGTCAACATTAGGCACAAACAAACAAACAAACAAACAAAATCTATGTATAATATATAGATATCAGAAAAGAACAATGGTTCCTCTCCTTCCTCATCCCTATCCAACATCCTTTTCTCCTTCTCCATTACTTCTTTCCTCCTCTAGATCCTCAATCACACTCTTTCAGATCCTCTGCCTTTTCATCAATGTTAATGGCCCACTCCTCACATTTTTTTTCTGATGCTTGTCACATTTTTTTCCCAACCATTATCTTCTGATAGCCTTTGCAGAGCTGCAAAGCTGTTATCTTTTTATCCCTTTTATTGTTTCTTCGGCATTTCTTCATACTACTCTAGCCCTTCCTCAGTCCTTTTATCTTCTGCATCTGTACTGCTTTTCTTATAAGATTTCCATTGCTGTCATCATTATGCCATAAACTACACCTTTACTCTTTTGCTTATGACTCATTTCTCTCTCTCTTTCTCCTTGTCTATTCCTCTCTTTCCCTTCTGTTTTTGAACTCTTGGGAACCTTGATGTTCATTGTAATTTCTCATAACTAAAATGTCAAGTCCTTTTTTTAGCAGTAATATCAACTTATTATTTAACTACCTCCTTTCTCTGTCCCTGAACATCTAATTTGCATCACAACCCTGTTATTTTCTCTCCAGCTTTATTAAAGAAATAAGAGCTCATGTTCCAAGAAGAGTGCATGGATAGTTCATCACATTTTTTTTTCCATGTTTGCTTTCGTACGTACTTAGAAACTTAGCAATGTAGTCTATGGTCCTGAAAAATGAGTATGGACACAAAAACATGTTTTCAAATATATATAAGTTGACCAGTGTTTTCAAATTGATTGTTGAGCTGAGGTATTCAAGACTTTTAAAGTATCCCAAAGGGAATTATTTTGTAAAAGGGCATTGAGAAGGGTTGTACTCACTAATACACACTGGAAGTTTCTATCAAATAAACTCATTATATACAGAAAATCACAATTATTATTATTTATAATACTGTTATTAGTTACATGCAGGTGTGGTTCTAAACCTTTAACTTTGAATACAGCTCTGATCAATTTACACAGTGTGCGAAGAAATCATAAATTATTTAGCAGCATCCATGTATACAAAGAAGTAGAAAACTATACTGTGATTATGGAAGTGTGAAACAAACTTATTTTTTCTAGGAATTGCATCAGTCACACATACATTCTTTCTTCCTCAGCTGATCAAAGCTTGAATTTTGATGCAATAAAGGACAGTTTCAAGCATCATCTGTCTTTTCCTTTTTCCATGGTTTCTTGTATGACACCCAAGTATGTAATAAAAATAATAGTAATAATAATAAAAAAAATTCCACCTAGCTGCTTTTCCAACAATTCTACAGAATACAGTCTGTGCTGACAGCTGTACAAGTGCAAGAGTGAGAGAAGCTGTAGGAAGCCAAATTCTGTGGATGTTAAGTGACAGTAAGATGAGTCTTTTTGCTTTGCAGCTTCTCAGTTACCCTACTGGTAGGCATGACTTAGCAACACATACCAGATGAAATAGAAGGCAGATAGGGCTGCCAAATCTCCCAGCTTAGCTGAAAGCTGCTGGGTGAGATTCCACACCCTGAGTCATGGTACGTATTGGATATGCATCAGGTAAGGCACAAGACTGCAGTTTAGCTCCCAGAAAAGGCAATGTTATTGCACCTGGCTTGTTCCAGATGCCTATGATCACAAAGAGCCTGGATCTAAGGAGCAGCAACACAAGGCTGCAAATATCCAACAGCAGGAAGTGACACTGAAGTCATAGGAGTAAGACCCAACTTGTGAGCTGATGTAGTGTTGGTTTTTAGTTCAAAAGGTTATCTTGCTGTTAACACCAGCTGTCTTGCGGGCCTTTTCTTGTGCTGCACAAAGCAGGCTATTAGAAGATTAAATACAAGAACCTTACCAACCTTCTTCAGTCACAAAAACAAAATGTAGAAGATAAATAAATGAAATAGAACAAGGCAGCAGATGGCTTTATCTTAGTAAAGAGACATAGAATGGTTCAAGACCCTTGCCTGTATTTATGTCAATTATGTTAGCACCCTTAAGATTTAGCTCCTCTCTACTACATGTTTAGCTCTTCTCTACCACTACCCATAAGAAGAGTAAGAAATTTCTGTTAAAGTGACAGATTTATTCCGCTCTGGTACACAAATAACAGAACTATGCCTGGTACTCTACTGACTAAACCGAGACAAAATTAAGTAATAGAAAAGAAAGCATCTTCATCTCTGTTGCACCGTAAGTTTCCACACCTCTTACTGAGTGAGTCCTGTTCCACCAACAAAAAACATTATTATTCTCTTCCAGAATAATAATAATAATAATAATAATAATAATAATAATAATGCATGCACCATTACACTGGCCACAGCAGATTTAGCTGCTCCCTCTAGAGGAGTGTCACTGCACTGGTGTGAAAGGGAGAACCTCAAACGCTTACAGTGATGATCAAGATGCATGAGTGGATGAGAAGCTGGACATGAGTCAGCAGTGTGTGCTTACAGCCTGGAGGGCCAACTGTGTTCTGGGCTGCATTAAGAAAGGGGTGGCCAGCAGGGAGAAGGAGGTGATTGTCCCCCTCTACTCAGCTCTTGTGAGACCCCATCTGCATCCAGGTCTGGGACCACCAGTACAGGAAGGATGTGGAGCTCTTGGAGTGGGTCTATAGGAGGGTAACTAAGATGATCAAAGGGATGGAGCACCCTTCCTATGAAGAAAGGTTGAGGGAACTGGGCTTGTTTAGCTTGGAAAAGAGAAGGTTCTTGAGAGACCTCATTGTGGACTTTCATTACTTGAAGGGAGCATATAAACAGAAGAGGGAATAGTTGTTTACAAGGGTGGATAGTGATAGGACAAGGGGGAATGGTCTTAAACTGAGACAGGGGAGGTTTAGGTTAGATATTAGGAGGAAGTTTTTCACTCAGAGTGTGGTAACACACTGGAACAGGTGGCCCAAGGAGGTTGTGGATGCCCCATCCCTGGATGCATTCAAAGCCAGACTGGATGTGGCTCTGGGCAGCCTGGTCTAGTGGCTGGCGACCCTGAACATGACAGGGGGGCTGAAACTAGATGATCGTTGTGGTCCTTTTCAACCCAGGCCATTCTATGATTCTATGATGATTCTATGATGAGCCAGGGAGTGGAGAAAGTGATACTTGAGGGAGATGGGGGAATTAAAATCTGGCATGAATTTAATAAAATGTAGTTAGACATTATTAAAAAGCAGTAGTATTTTACAGTATTTCTGGACATATCCTGCTCATCCTTTTCAACAGCCTCACAGCTTCCACATCTCTTTGAACTATAAGACATTAGCAAGAGCCTTTTCCATTTTGACTGATCAGTTAGCAGTACTGGATAAGTAGACATGAAAGACAGACTGGCAGCAGCAAAAGCAGCATTGGTTCACTGCATGCACAGCATGGAACAAGTTCAGCTCTCCCTGGGACACTGTGAAAGCTACAGGCAAGTCAGTTTTAGCCCAGTAATTGCTATCAGGGAATGTCAGACAGCCCCTTCAAGCACTCCTGCTTATTTGAACACGAAGAGGGATCAGGAACAACAAAGAACACCAAAGCATTGCTCCACCTCTGATAAATATACACCTCCCATCAATTAATGAATGTAACAGCTGTCAAGCTTTGCCTTGTGATCCTCATCTGTGGACACATCCAGGGTGAAGCCAATAACAAAATGTTTTTTTGTGTGTGTATGTACAAGCTGTGCTCTGTGTCATCACGGACATGGCATTTCTTGAAGCACAGAGTAATAGTTTGATTCCTTTAGAGACCTGCTGCAGTCCATAAACTGATAAGGTCACCATTCCTGATGCATTCCTCAACTCATGCACTCATTTTGTAATTGATGCCAAGATAATTAATGATCTGTTCATTATACATTTCATATTAATGTAATAACACAACTTCATTTAAAACTAAGATTAAAAGATCTGAAGAAAAGCAGTATTGTACTGCATTTCATTACAATACTTTCAGTTACTCCAAAATACTATAAAAGAATTCTCATTTTTAACTAAATTATACTTTCTATAATTTTACTGTTCACACTGGGTTTAGAATTTTAAAAATTCTGGACAGTAAACATTTTGTAAGAACACGCTAAGGTATTTTGTCCCTTCATACTGCATCACCCTTTTGTTATTTATTCTATCTAATATGACAGGAGTTATCTTCCAGCGTATTCAAATGTACACAGTGCAAACAAGGCAGTTTTCAAATGTGATGCCTTGAAGTTTAAACCTTTATAGATATAATGATGGAAACCACAAAAAATTCAGAGATTATGCTAATAGGTATGTAGAGATTAAAAATGATAGGCAATCTCTTTCAAAATACTGTTATGCACTATTACAAAAAGAGTCCCCAGAAGGCCTTATCTGAAAAACCTTAGCATTATGCAGTACAACTAATTCTTGTTAATCTGCTTCACTATGTTCATCTTGTTTCATCCAAATTTCTATTTTTATCTGTTTGTCTAGAATATTTTGAATCTGGAAGCCCATTTTTCTTTAGTCATCTGATTCATGGGAAATTACTAATTCCAGAGAGTATTGAATTGAGGCATAATGTGAAAGAAGAAAGAGTTATTTTCAAACTGAATATGCGACTGGTCAGTAGGGAAGATTATGTATAAAAACAGAATTAAGTATTTTCTCCTAAAAGCACAAACAAGTATTGTATTGCATTAACTTCAACACAGTTTGTGGGGAAAAAGAAAAATTATGCAGTAAGGATTAGAAATTACATATACACACACAACACAGAACCACAGAATCACAGAATCGCAGAATCACAGAAATATAGGGGATAGAAAGGACCTCTGGAGATCACCTAGTCCACCTCCCCTGCATGTTCCCTAAAGTAGATAGCACAGGAAAGCATCCAGATGGGTCTTGGATATCCCCAGAGATGGAGACTCTCTGGGCAGCCTGTTCCAGTGCTCTTACACACTCAAATTAAAGACCTCCCTTGTGTTTGTACAGAACTCCCCGTGTTCCTGTTGGTTCCCATTACCCCTTGTTCTGCTGCTGCACATCACTGAAAAGAGTCTAGCCCCATCCACTTGACTCCCACACTTTATATACTTATAAACAGTGATGAGATCTCCTCTCAATCTTCTCTTCCTGAGGCTGAACAGTCTCAGGTCGCTCAAACTTTTCTTGTACAGGAGATGCTCCAGGTCCCTAATCATTTTTTGTGGCCTTTTGCTGAACTCTCTCTAGAAGATCTATGTCTTTTTTGAACTGAGGAGCCCAGAGCTAGACACAATATTTCAGATGTGACCTCACCAGGACAGAGTAGAGGAGGAGGGTCACCTGCCTCAATCTGCTGGCCACACTCCTTTTAATGTACCCCAGGATACAACTGGCTTTCTTGTTCACAAGAGATGTTCACAACAGATGCCCTGTAGCAAAGCACAGCACACTACATGTTGTCCCTAGGCCTTCTATTATGAAAAAGTTTAACTAGTAAGTACAAGGAATAGAGTTTGATGTATTCACACTTAGTTTTATGTTTGAATTCTAGAGTTTGAACGTTAAGTTTCGATAGTGAGGAACTAAAAGAGTTAGTTAATGAAAACAAAATGCTGCTTCTCTTAAAGAGACATTCACCAATGTAGCATGTTTTTGAAAAACATCATTCTCAATAGACAGCAATGCAGAAAAAGGAAGAAAAAGAATTACATCACTACAGTGTAAAATCCTGCATCAACTATCAAACTGAGACAGATGTAGGTTCATTTGTGCACAATGTTTATGTTTTTTTCTTTTTTTTCAGACACAACAAAAATATACACAGGTTACAGCAGAAGATGGTATTTTGCTCTTGAGTAGAATGCATACCTGCTTTACTCAGTTTAAATGAATTTCAGACTAGATTATTGAACAAAACATAGAAGCTTACCTTGCATTTCAACATGTTGGCCACTCTCTCTTGCATTGACTGTCCAGCTTTTGGCCTTACCAGTATATAAACTGCTTTCACGTCAGGGCTGGAGCGCAGAAGCTTTTCCACCAGCACTTTGCCCATGAAACCTGTAGCTCCTGTGATAAGTACAGTCTTTCCATTGTAATAAGCTGAGACTGAAGACATGGTGCTTCCTTCTTCTGCTCTGCCTTTAGCTTCCTGCAGGAGGTACCTGAGAAGATACAGAAACAAGGCTTTAAGACTTTTCAGATTAGACAGGTCAGTCATTAAGGAACTACAGTGCAAGAACTTTTCCCAGTCTGTCAGCTACGGCAGCTCATCTTAGATCAGTCAAAGGTAATTTTAAAATCAGTTTTCTTTTTCAAGATGTTGTCATGAACAGAATACACACACATGAAATATTAATCTGAGAAGTTTACAGATCTCAAGTTCAGCCTTTATATTATACTACAGTTGCACTCAGAGCTCACAAGTTAGAACATGGTTTGTTCTGGTCAAGACTTCTAACAGGAGATGCTTAACTGTAATGCTGAAGAGCATTTATCTCATACACTATGAAATGGAAGCCAAATATATGTACTTATCCTTGCAGGACAAAGCAGAAACAGACCTCCTTACAAATAATGTGAGCTCAAATGCTGTTTTTCCACTGCTACTCCACTATGCCAAGCAGTTTTACTTGTCAGCCATCACTTTGCAACATCCTCATTTTTTTCAGTGGTCTTAGCTTGGAATATATCCATGGGAAAAACTCTTTTTCTTGGAATATAAAGCACAATTACTTGCTCTGCAAGGCTGCAGAACCATGTGTAAGTCACCACTTATTTTTGGGGTGTTAAGGCCAAAATTAATGCCATATAACTCTAAGGAGCATAGATGTCATATGCTTTCTTGATAATCCACAAAGACTTTAGGTTGCTTGAAATTACCTCTGGAGATCCTTGGCCCCTTCCACTGACTATATAAGGGAGCTGGCATGACTAGAATCCCACATGAAGTGTCCCAGTTAAGTATTTTATTTATATACAATATTTTCAGGCCGGCATGTCCCCAGCCATTCTGAACGCTATAAAATGATGAATGAGGCTGCAATTAGTCTTGCTAGAGGAACTCTCTCTCTATCAGGCTAATGGATGGAAACACCCCACACATCTTTGAAGTGCTGCAGAATTCACAGCATGCTCAAAACACTTCAATTACAAGGGAATGGTTCACATAAAATTCAAATAAATTGAACAAATATAAAAAAAATCCTTCGAAACAACCCTACTATCCGTACTAAATTTGAAACAGAAACAAAAAGAGTTCAAGTGCTCAAAAGCCATGAAAATATCCAGCTCCCCCTGAAATTCTTTCAAATACCCAGAAACAGAAATTTAGCATTTGTTGCATTTTTACATTCTGCTAAGATTCCTCGTCCTCACCAACTCTCCTGCAGTTCTGAGAGAAAGGAAACCATGTAAAGACAGCAAAACAGACTAACTTATAGAAGAGAATCATTAAATCATCTAATTGTTTAAGTTGGAAGAGACCTTCAAGACAATCTAGTTCCAATTCCCCTGCTATAGGTAGGGGTACCTCCCACCAGACCAGGCTGCCCAAAGTCCCTTCCAACCTGGTCTTGAACAGAAGAACTGTCCATAGAACAACCGCTGCCAGGTGTACATTGTTCAGTGCAACAGCTCAGGAAGATGCTTAACTGAACTGTGATCTCAAAGGCATTATCACTCCTGACAGTGAAAAATGACTCAGAGTCATTAGTACTTACTGTCATTACCTATGTCTCCACCTGATGCACCTACCCAGATCTGACCATCCTGCCAGTATTCATAGTAATTGTATTGCTACATGGAAACACTAAATGCATATTTCCAATGGACTACAGTCCAGGCATATTAATGAGGGATACAAGCTGCAAGATACATAGTAAGAAAGATCTCAGTGCTATCAAGAACTGCAGCACCTATCATCAAATGAAACACCCAAACTAATTTTGAAAGAAATCTGTAACAAATCATCAAGTGTATCATATAATTTGAGAAAGTAGGTCAAGCAGAAAAACATCTGAAGGACACTATTTTACAAATTAATATCTGTGGGTATTCTGGCTCAGTGAACTCAGGTATTAGCCTATTTTCAGATATGACCTACATCACAGCTTAAATGAATCTAGCAGGCTTGTCCAGACCTATTATAAACCTGTTCTTATCTAAGACCTGGCCATTTGGGAATTTGGATAAACAGGTTAAACTATTAGACACTTAATTAATTTATAATAAAACGTCACATCTTATTCTGGTTGGGGAAAACTGAGTAATACTGGAAGACAAATTTGCAGAACCTAGAGGTGTGTGAAAGAGTATGTGTTAGTTCAGCTGGATGAAGATGAAGAGGACACAACACTTAAGAGTGTGATAGGTGCCCTGCAAAGCAGACATATTAACGGCAGAAGTCCTCAGCCAGTAGAATCCATAAAAATTCTTCTGAATATAAGGAAACAAAAAGAAGAGTTTAGACCATTCCCAGTTAGTGGATTCTTGCTTTGAACTAACTTTCAGAAGATCACATCCTACTTAGCTTCACCAAGTATTCTGCTAGACAAAAATGGCAGATTAGAAGATTACCACAATATTTAGCACTAGTTACTTTTTTCCACTCTTCAGTAGTTTAGAACATTTTGAAATTGTATTACCATATGTTACTGCTTCGCATTATGATTGCAGGCTCCCACTAAAATAGTCGTTGAGTTCTGAACATGAAAATAAACTTACTATGGTGTTTCATTTGTGCTCTCTGTGTTATCCAAGTGGGGTTTTATTTGTTTTGGCCTGATGCTAGGTACCTTCCACAAGAGTAATAGAGGAAAAAAAAAAAAACCAAAAAAAAAACACTGCTTTAAATGTCCCTAAAATCACATCTGCAGCCAGATTTCCTCAAGTATTTCTTGCAATCCTCATGTAATTTAAGACCATCTCAAATGTTTCTCTTCAAAAATGCAGGAAAAAATCTTCAAAATCATTTTGATGTGGTGGCAATGGAAGTCCCAAACATCATCAAAATGAATTCCTAAAGCAATCTACTCTTTCTCTTCATTATTGCCTAATTTTCCAGGGCTAGAAGAGAAAGTAAGAAATCATACACTTTCTATTTTCTATAATAAAACAGTTGAAGTCAAGCAGTATATATTTAGCAGAGCCAGTTTCAGTGTGGGATTAGGTCGCTGTGGGTCTCATCCATAGCAAAAAGACATGAGAAATGCATTGGTATTTGCTTATTACAGTATCAAATTTATGTATCCTCCACTTTTTTTCCCTTTCTTCAGCTAAATTTAGAAAAAATACAATAATCTTGCACTCAGTTGATTCCATGTTAATGATCTTCAAAGAGAATTGTAACTTTGTTTAACTGCTTGAACAAATTGATGTTTTGTGATCATGACAAATAAAAGGAAAACTGCTGCAAACCACTGTGTTCAGACAGATCCCCGAATCTCCACATTCCTAACAAATTTTAAAAGGTTATTAATAGTCCCCAAATTCAAAAGCAGATTCCAGTTTATATCTAGGATATTCCATTACAGAAACCGCTACTATGTTTTCCTTTCAACTAAGGGAATATTGACTAATTTTACTTTTTCAGATTTTTAAAAACGTATTTTAAGAAGTGATTTTGTAACAGAATTTATTCTTTTCTAATTTAATGGATATTGTCTGGTCTTTATTAAGAAAATGCAGAAGTAACAGAAATTTTAAGAAACTTGAGGATTTCTAGTGTCAAAAGATGTGATTGAAGTAATGCCTGCTGAACATTTAGGTATCTATTTCAAAGTACAAAGAACCATATACATTTCTTTTTGATGTTTTTTTTTCACTCAAATAAAGAAAAACTATGTTTTCTGTAGAAGTTCATACTTTATTTCTGAAAAAAAAAATAAAAATCAAAACCAGGTATTATCTATGCCCCAACCAATTAAACAAAAAGGAATTAAACATCTGCTAAGGGAAAACTGTTAGAAGACTGAACAACGGTCAGGAGTTCCAGCAGGCTGAGCCCTATGTAGCTGAAGGAAGACAAAGACTATTTCAGAGCCTGGAGTTCCTGTTTCTTCTAAAACTGGCTGGAGATGAGAAAGCCACTGAGTTGTGAAGAAAAGCCCACACACATACTTCCTAAAGTCCAATTCAAATGTTTAATTACAGAAAACTCTAACAGTTTAGGTGCTAATCTGAGAAGGAAAGTAATTACTGGTGTCATGTGAATTACTGAACACAGCATCCTTCAAGCAGTCCACATCTCACTGCTGCTGACTCATCTCCAATTGTATTCTGAAAAAAAGCCACCTTTTGGACATCCAGTCAGGAATCATGCTGAGCATCTCTACTGACACAAGTAAAAAGCTGCTTTAAGAGTAAAGCTCTGATACAGATGCCTGTGACAGTCTTCTCTAGATCAGATATAACCGCATTACAAACAAAGCCATGGTCTTGTGCCAGGGGCATATGCCAAAGCACAAGCAAGCAGTACAAAAAGTGGGAGTCCTACCAAACCAATACTTTGCTCCTGCAAAAGAAAACCCACACATCCTTAGCAGAAGCATAAAGAAAAGGTTTTTTTCCCCCAAGAGCAGATGAAACAGAGCTGATATTTAAGAAAATGAATACACTGTCCCCACATTCCACATACTTTGGTGCCAAATCTGCATTCATCTTACAATGGAGTAATGCCAGAAGTTAGACTGTTACCAAAGCCACAGCAAAGGGAAGATGAATGCATATCTGAACCTCCCTCGCTGCTGTTACTACTACTCCCCAAAGCAGGTCCATGACTGCAGGATGTCAACAAGATATGGTAAAATGGAGCACATGCAGTGAGGGATGAGTACACCAGGGCAAGTTAATATCTCACTATAGCACCACTAAAAAGATTTCTATGCCATATTCAGCTAGGACAATGGTGATTTCAGAAGCTGATCTATTCAGATATTTGCCATTTCAATTTAAGAGCACGAAATTAAAAGGAGAAAAAAAAATAAAGGAGATTGATTTAGGTTAGTGCAGGCATAAAGGACTGAATGTATGTTAATACATGTCTAGATCCACAAATGGTCTCTCTGGCATCTCTTTCTACTTAGTCTAGTTTAGATGGGTTTTCTCATACCTGATGTACTTACACCACTTCACCTAGGCATATAATTTCTGTAAACAAGAGGGTCAGAATATCCATATGATTTTTTTTTTTGACATTATATAAAATATAATGAGCCAGCTTTAAATAAAAATATAGACAGCAAGATTTCCTTAAGACAAAATAAATATTTAGCCATTTCTAAATATAAACTGATAATCTTGGATGCAAATGTCCAATCACATATGTGATAGTTTTCTTTAATTAGGTTTCTAGCGGATTTGCAGCTAACCCAGAGCATGCAGAGAAATAAAGATTCTTCTGTTGCTTCAGCAAACTTATACAGCTGAAGTCAGAAGCATCAGTATAAAGTGGTTACAGACTATTTCAATCTCATAAGTTTGCTTCCTCAAACTTTTACTGGTTTATGAGCTTAAAATGGACTCAGTACTGCGGATGCCTGAACACTGTATCTTCATGTAACTGTTTCTGTTCCCCCTAGGATGTGTAACAGAGACTCCACAAACTAAGCACATAGCCACAATAAAACTAATTCTTTCTAATGCAGGTGCTTTGCCTGAAAACTGTGCATAATTTCTTGTTAGCAAATCATCAGCAAATAAATCATCCTAAGTGTAGTGGTTCAGGACCTTTTAACTTTGGTGGTCGGTGGAGGTAGGTACTTGGACAACAGTTTTCTTCCAACATTAATGCATATACAAAAATTGCATGAAGCAACTCAATATAGTTCAAGGAGCATGTGTGAACAGAAGCAGCAGAAATAGTAATGAGCAGAACATCTGCACACCAAATCCTATGGAGCAAAGTCCTATCTGAAACAAGGCTTTCCAGCCTATTGATTCCTCCAGTAACAGTCTTCTTAAAAGCATAATGAGATAAACATGAGAGCCTATACTAATGATTTCATGATACACTATATATATACCTGTTTTCAAAACTAAAATAGCATAACCAAATTATCTTTCCATAATGAAACATAGAAGATAGGTACCAGAGTTTCATCTCCACATCTTTTACCTCACTGGTGCATCAAAACTCATTAGGCTAAACAATTTTTTTTTTTTTTTTAATTTTTATCTCTTGCTTCTCTCACTCTTCTCTATTGCCCTTGCTTAGAACATTTGATGGCACCTTGCAATCCACCAGACAAGAGAACTGGTCCTGTATATTCCATCCAGCTACTGAAATCAGATAGAAAGTATCTGTTCTGCTATACAAAACTCCTGTCAAGTCAAAGTTCTCAGGCAGCAGGGCAGGATCAAGACCTCAGGGAACAGGGAAACAAAACACAACCAAAGGAGTCCACAAAGAAGTTTACACCCCTCAGTGCACAGTGTTAAGTTGGCAAGCCAGAAAACTAAGTGTTTAGTGACAAGCTTTGCAGCAGGTCCTGCCTCAGCACAGGAGGAGCAATTTTGACACTGTCTGAATCTCAACAACAGTGCAAGACACCTTTGCTACCAGTCCTGGGCACTAAAAAAACCTCACACTGGCTGCTAATGTATAAGTTAATGATACATTGTCAGTCAGCCACTTTTTGCTCTTTTTGTGAGTTGTGTTCAGTACTTCGACGTTGCTTAGATCATATTATAGCAGGGAGAAGAAATTAATTCCATTTCATAAAACAAAGAGCACAACAGCAAGAAAAACGATAAATTCTGTAAAACACAAGGGCTACTCTGAAAGTAATGCCTCCTATTTCATTATGTTGGCCCACAATATCAGATATGGATGTTGGTGGTATGGCAGCAGTGGTGAAGGTTCCCACCAATATTCTGTTACACGCTGTTGTTGTACAACTGTCATGGCAGCAGGGGGACGTCTGACAAAATCACATCTAACATGGAAGTGCGTATGAAACAAAGGTGTGGAACTGAATTCTTCCATGGAGAAAAAATTGTACCCACAGACATTCAGTGATGCTTGCTGAATGTTTACAGGGACCAAGCAGTGGATGTGAGCACAGTAAGGTGGTGGGTGGTGTACTTCTGCAGTGGCAACAGCAAAAATGAGTCACCTTCACTGGTGCAGATTTTTATGAAAGCAGCAAGCAGACTTTTATTCATTGCCAGCAAAAATGCATAGTTAAGGGTGTTTACTATGTTGAAAAATAGTGTTTTGTAGCTGAGAGTTTGCTCTATCAAACAATGTTATTGCGCTCTTTGCAGCTGTTCACATTCCATGGAAATAAACAGGAGGCATTACCTTCAGAACAATCTATGTAACACTGCTTTCATCAAAATAATTGCTGTGATACTGTAATTCATTAGTTTCATATGCATATGTAAATAAGAAAGTTTTTTTTTTAAAGAAATAAAGTGATCTGTTTCCATCTTAAGTTTGTTAGTGCTTATCTACATTTATTTTACTTTTTTTTTTACCATACAGTTCCCCTGTTCAAAATATGGATTTCTACTGTTCAAAATATGGATTCCAGGAGGGCACTGATAACGATACGTTGAAGAAATCAAAGTAAAATATCAAAATAATATTTTACAAACCAGATTTTCTCACAAACTGTAAGGCAAATGCACTCCTTACATTTAATGACTTGGTTTCTGTAAAAGATAGGCAGTGCATTCTGTAGATTTCTCTCCCCACAGTTCTTTGAGAATCACAAACATTTACTCTTCAGATAAAGGAGAAAGTGCAGGAAGTGGAAACTGAAGACAATCCCCTGGAGTTACTGAAAGCTGCATTAAGGAACTCTGCTCAGAACGTCAGAAACTCTGAATAATGAGGCAGCAGAGAGCTCTAGAGTACTGGGAGCCTTCCAAATACATTTCTCCAAAATGAAGGCAAGAAAATGCAATGAGACGATGATTATTGGTTGGCATATACTATCATGGAGAATTTTTTTTTTTTCTCCTTTTCCATATACAGGGTCTGACTTCCACTCTCCCCTTCTCCAACATTTAGATGAGAAGCTGATGAGAGATGACAAGGCACGTTTAGAAAAGTTCAAGAAATTCACTATTAAATAAAACATAAAGGGCAGCAACACAAAAGATGGTCAGGCTGCACTTACGTCATCTTATACTTCCTCTATGCTTTGAATACCTACGGGGTGGGTGTCAAGCAGATTGGGCCAGGCTCTTTTCGGTAGTGCCCAGTGATAGGACAAGAGACAATGGGTACAAACTGTATCACAGAAAGTTTCATCTGAACCTGAGAGAAAAAAATTTTTACTTTGAGGGTGACAGAGCACTGGAACAAGCTGTCCAGAGAGGTTGTGGAGTCTTCTCTGGAAGAGTTCAAAATCTGCCTGGACACTTTCAGAAACTGTGCAAGGTACTCTAGGGAATCTGCCTTAGCAGGAGGTTGGACTAGCTAAACTCCAGAGGTCTCTTTCAACTCCTCTGATTCTATGAAATGCAAGAAAAGAATGGAAAATAATGAATTCAAGGATAATATGGTTTCTGATCTTCTAAATGTTCAAGAACATTTTAAGCTTATTTTAAAGCACTTGAAGAAACCTGTTGTAATCAGTACCAGATTTTGATTTACCAGGTTGGTATGTACTTTCCTGCAGCACAAAACAACTTCTGCTCCTTAAGGTCTCCATTCAAAATTCATATCCTCCTGGTTTAAATAAAATTTATTCTTTTGTTTTGTTTTCTTTTCAGTGACTAACAGTTAATATTTATCTGATGAAAAATATGTGTGGAAAACTAGATATGCGTGTTAACTTCCCATGGCTCATGAGATTCATATCCCTGTGGACAAGTAGAGCCAGCCTTGGGGTCATCAGGACAGTCCTCATCACTCAATCAGGAAAGTGCTTGCAATCAAGGTTTCTAGGCTCCTGAGCTAATTAACATTCCTTTGTCCTCAATACACGTATGACCACTCTAAGCTGTTAATGTTATACTAGCAAATCTTTGTGTGGTACAGACAGCTATAGGAATACATGAACAAAGACAAGCACCATATTTCAGATGAAATCAGACATGCTTCTATATGTTTTTTCTGCAATGCCTCATCTACCTAGGTGCTCAGCCTTACTACTCTCTGTCCCAAAGTGGCAGCTTTCCCTCAGCACTCTTCTCCTAACACAGGTGTAACTAATGATGTTTTAGAAAGTTAGTAACAAAACATACCAGAGATGCAATACCTCAAAATAACTGGAATTCACAAATTCCTTACATTTTGAAAATACAAAATTCTGCAGTAAATGCTGTGCTACTGTGCACAAGTGATCTCAAACTTATGTACAAGTACAGGGTGTTGGTGACATCTTCATTTCTTTTTGTTTTTAGGAACCTTTTCCTCTCTTACAAAGATCAGAAATTATGTTCCAAGGTAAAATAGTTGTGACTACATAAGCATTAGCATTTGACCAAATATCTTAAGAGAAACAGTGTGCCACTAAGAAGCACTCTAAACTGAAGGATTTATCCATATAATTTAAGAAAAAATGAATTATGATTCAATTCCTATTTATAGAATTTCTTATTGTATTTTCCAGGAAATCATGCACTTTTTGACTTTTATATAACCATGTGATCCTGGAGACAAAGCTGGCAGTTTATAAATGTCAAGTAGGCTTTAGTACCTCAGAAACTGAAACACTGGTAATGTGCTTCTTAGTTTTTAGTTTCATTGCACTAAAACACCCAGAGCAGCCTCACCCTATATTATATCTCTCTATTTCATGTACTTTAATTTTGAGATTTGGAACATGATCAACAGGTTTCTGTTAATTAATTTGTACCAAGAAAAACACACAAAAAAATTTGCATTTTTTTGCCAGTTCTATTAGGCTCCAGATCTTCTGTATGCACTTGAGTTCCATGGAGGTTCCGTCCTCAGCTTGAAACACATGACTGCTCTAAAAACATTAAATGACTTTCTGCAGCAACTTCTTTTAACAACATACAATAAAGAGGCTACCATCATCAAGACAGACATTTCACATATAAGTTGAGGGACTGAAAATACTGAATGCAATATAGTAATATTTTGTACTCAAAACTAGCACAAAAAAACACTTCTAAAGAGAGTGGATGACACGCTTCTCAGAAATCAGTCAGGCCTTCTTTAGTAGGTTTGTTTATTTTTAAGAAGTTTATTTTCAAGAAGTTTAGAAAGCTCCAGGATCCAAAATCATGTTAGAAGGCCAGCATTTCCAAGGACTGAGGGAAATTAAGTATTTCACAGAACAAACAGATCATCATCAGAAATTAAGAAAAATGAAAATGAAAACTAGTAAAAGAAAACTGAACGAAAAGACAAATGATGAACTGGAAGAGAAAGCAAATAAAAGCACTTTTGCAGCACCAGTCTTCCAGCTGGCTGTGGGATGGAGAGCTGACAAGCTCCTGTCAGTTAGCCAGGTGTCAAAAGCTCCACAAAAGGTATTAGAGCTACTAACCTCTACAAAGCACAGAGATGATCTTTGGTGATACTTGAGCTCTTAGATCGATTTTACACCATAGGAATTATTATTTTTTTTTAATAGCAGATTGATTCTTTTAAATTTAGAAGACGTGAAGTTTAACTGTGGGGCAGATTTTGAGCCCATTATAAACCTTAATTGTCACATTTTCCAGTTCTAAACAAAGACAAAAACAACCAACACACTGCATTTCACACAAGAAAATAATCACTAACCTTCTTGAATTCCTGGTGTCAAGCCATAGCTAAATGCAGAGGTTTTGGCAACAGCTTCAGGATTCACTTATTTTTTTAGAAAAAAATCTTGCCCTTTCAACTTGTTCAGGCCAGACTCCTGTAGGCTCAAGTTGTGAGTTGAACTGGCTTACAAAGCACCTTGACAGAGATTTGTGCTAGCACCACTGAGGGTGATGATAGACAGCAATTGGATGGAGAGGCAGAGGCAAAAAGTGAGGCAGGAAAAAGCGAGAATTTGCTTCTCCTGTATTATTGCCAAATCCTTTCCACTGAATCTCCAGCATCTTGGCAGGAGCATTTCATCTATCTTTTTAATTGAGATACCCCAATTTTAGAATTTAGCAATTTTAGTAGTTACAAGCAACTTTTCCTGGTATTTGCATGAAGTCTCAGATGAAGAATTTCAAGCAATCTTTATAAAACCTCTTTATAAAACCCAATCTCAATAAGCTTCAGCGAACTGTTTCACATTCCTTTTTCTATCTAGACACATATCTTCCTCAGCTTTTTATATATCAAAAGCAGATATTAGAACATGTCATAACACAGCTGAAACAAGCTTATTTACTTTGGAAAGCCAGTTTGGAGGTGATTTGTCATTTTCACTCACCTTTTATTCTTTAGTTTACCAACATGGTTTTGGTTATTTTATTTAAATACGTAGGCTTTTTTCCCCCCAAGAAAAATGCTGAAACAAAATGCTTTTCCTGGAGTCAAGGTCATTTAAAATCAACTGAGATCATCTGGTCAAATCTTGTATCATTTCGACATTGTTCTGCAACCACTTTTATTGCCATGATGCTAAATGACAGCCATAGCTTAAGCACTTTGTGCTTCCATTACCACTGTCACTTGGGTCTCTTGATAGACTACATCTTCCAGGAGAGACCCACTCATGTTAATAATCCCAGTAAATGCTGGGACCTCCTCTCTGCTAGATTTCTTTTGATGCAGAGAAGGAAACATTAACTAGGGCAGAAGTACTGCTCAGTCAGTGACCCCAGCTCACAGCAAGAGCAACTCTGAATTGCCCATCTCAGCATTCAACAGAAGCACTGGATGATATAACAACGTTGAATTTGTCTTTTAAAAACAAAACAAACAAACAAAAAAACCTACCCTTTTAAAAATTAACATCTTTCATAACCCTTCCTTCTGCAACAAGATTATGTTTTTTTTTAATTCATAACCACTATAAGCACTGAAGTTAACAGAATTCCCTGAGGGAATGATATGCTAAATTTTAAATCATGCCTATTTATTCCTCCTCCTCCTTATTTCATCTCATATCAGTACTTCATACGCATTCTGCTAAGAAATTTTTTTTCATCTATCTTTCCTAGCCAAATCTTTTACTTATGCTTTGCTTTAAACTATCTAGTTTGCTGACTGTTACCACAGAGAAATGAGACACAGCATCATGACCTTTCCTCATGGGATGGCATCATTATGTCTTTGTCTAAACAGATAAAACTAGCTTGTGTTCATCTCCACTTCGCATCTTGTTTTCAGTTGCCTGGGCGCTTCTCCTGCCCAGTGATTACTAATTGGCATCTGCCTCTACCTCATCCCCACTCCCTTCCTCTCTGACCACTATACCATATATCTGAACTTCATTTTATTACGTACCATCAGTTTTTAACTTCTTTGGAGTGCCTACACAGAAAATACAATTGGTTAGGTTGCTCATAAAATCCACTGCTCGCCTTCTTGGAGCTGTGCTTCCTCTCTCCTGGCAGGCAGTAAACAAGTTGCCAGAACTGGAGAAGCCTAGGGCAGGATATGCTTTAAGCAAGATATTCTCCTGATTTAGTGCAGTCACAAAAGTAAAATGCAGAACTGCATAACGAGATTAGGATAAAAAGCCTTTGCTTTGAAAATAAAAAGCTTCAGAAGGCCTTTAAATCCAATTAAGGTTTCCTGCAAATTAAAGTTCAGATAAAATTCTCCATTTTACCAACTTCTTCATATCGACTTCATATGTTCCTATATTTAAAATATATTTTATATTGCATGTTTTTAGGCAAGTACTAAAGAAAGTCTGTTTATTTAATTCTCTCTTTTTCTTGTTTTCTTATTTTCCATTCTCTCTTCCACTTCCCATTTTGTTTACACGAGTGCCATATTGCATTCCCATGTAATGGCAACCTTTCAAAAAATCTGAAGTAGCAACAAATCTTGTCCAGTTCGAGGAGAATAACTCGAACGTTATCTGCAGAAAATACCAAACTCTAATGAATTGGAACTGAGAAAAAGAGGTTTCATCACAATTTTTTTGTTGTTGTTGTTTCTTGCTTAATTATTGAAGTCCTCATGATGATACGTAGATACCTTGATAGCAAGTTATAATTTCAGTAGAGGAAACATTCAAAATTTCTGTTAAGACCACAGAAAGTCTAAATTTACAGTCTTTATCTGCAAATTCTCATTTCAGGCATTCCAGGTGCTAGTCTCTCATGACAGAGTCTCGGGGAACAAAGTAGCACCCATGTTAGAGGAAGATGGTGTAAGGGATACAGGCACCGCAGATCTACACAGCTCCATGAGACTGGATGGATACCTCTAAGGGGGCTGAACCAAGCTCAGTGATGCTATCAGGAGAAAGTAGTCTGATATTTTGGGTAGACTATGCACATTGACAGCCTTGTATTTGGGGAAGGTAACAAACACTGAAAGTGTAGTCACTGTGTAACACGATGGAAAGAGCAACAATGACAGCAGAGCAGCTGCAGCCTGTGAAGATTTGCTCAAACGCAACAGTGGGCACAAAAATAGGGAAAGAAGATGTGTACCCTCAGAAGGCCTCAGGTATGCAGGGATCTCCAGAGAGATACACTTGCCTCCATTGACAGCCCTTAAATGAGGTCTGGGAAAGGGTAGATCCTTCTGTTCCTTCTGTTCACTCCCTGGGTCGGCCCTCCCTTCCTACCAGGTGCTCAGTCACTGGTTTAACCCGTGACTTAGCATTTCCAGTACACGTGGATAGTAAAAAGGCAAATGTCAAGACCACCTTCAAGATGAACAAAAAGAAAGATAAAAGGAAATGCAGTCCAGTCAGTTTAACCTCAGTGGCCAGGAAGACAATGAAATAAACACTTTTGGAAACTGCAGGCACATGAAGAGAGGGAAGACGACTGGAAAGAGCCAACCATCGGCAAATCATGCCTGACCAAACAGATCACCATCTGAATGGAGGTGATCAGCTTCATAAACAAAGACAGAGAAATAGGTGTCTTCTGCCTTGGTTGCAGCAAGGCTTTCAGCACAGTTTCCCTTAATCTTGTAGATAAATTAAGAGATACATCAAGAGAATAGGTGGACGACAGACCAGGGACACCTAGAAACTCCCAGTTGTCTCTTTCACCTATATGATTGTATTTCCATAATTACTAATCATACAATTATGACTACATTTCATATTAATTTTCCCTCCAAGAAGACCAAGAAGAAGACAACACACACAAAAGGAGTGATAGAAGAGGAATATTACTGTGTCTTTGCTGTATTGGCATTGTTTTGCCTGTTATAAATGGTATGCTAGCCTCCATCAACAAGTGCATACACAGTGCAGGCCTTAGAAGCAGTTTTCATGACCACTTATTAAAAGAGAAATAAAAATGAAACTCAGTTCAAGTTATTCTGCAGTTCAGGCAAAAATAACAAAAATAACTTAGACATTATAGACAGGCATAAATTCAGATGAAGTTTCCAACCTATACAAAGAACTCTGCAGGAAAAGAAAGTTAAAATATCTGTAAAAACACTGAGTTTTATGAAGTTATGCAACTTCTCTCTATATTTTTTCTTAGTACTTTAAGCAAACATCTAGTTTCTCAGTAAAACAAATTGTGGTTTTGGACAATAGATTTCCATTGAGCCTAACTATTTTGGTCAGAGAAGCTTTCCTGAGATGTCTTGGTTTCCCGTCTCAACCTGTTCCCTGGGAAACAATTACTTTTCACTAAGCACTGACAGCTTAATGACAGGCTTATGAAAACCCAAATGAAATATTCTTATCTTCCCAACATCAAGAAAGCCTCCAAATAGCTACTGAATGACTCAGATAAGGGAGTGCTTGAGCACGAAGACTGATTCAGAAAAAAAGCCTTTGCCTTTGCTGCCTGAAAGCCTACAGCTTGTGACTTGACTTGTTCTGCCCCTTTCACCCTGAGTAGCTATTTACATCCCTCTGGAGTGCCATTTTATTCAAATGATAACCTAATGTATACTCTGACTGCTCCAGTCACATTTCCATGCAAGTTTGCACAGAAATCCGGGAAAAGTAGTGGCTCCTTTACCCTCACAGCCAGTGCTCCTCCTTATCCTGGCCACTGTGCGTAAGGCTCTATTTGTTCCCTCAATGTTAGCCATACAGACAATTCTCCCTACTTCTTCCTCTCCCCCTCTTCCCTCTGCTCCTCCCACAGAATAAAGAACAAAATTTGATGGAAAAAGATTTGATGTAATCGTGGAATACTACTCTCTCTCCTAATGGAATATATGCAGAGCTATAACTGTTGGCCCTTAACTTTTAGGTTCTTCAGATGCATGAGTGGAGTGACCATATTATACCACCCCACTGGCCCAAAAAGAGCCATGACATGAGAAAGGAAAAGCACACAGTGTAAGAAAGGAGAACTTCCTGGCAGCAAATCCCATGGTTCACCTGTGAAAAACACTCTGAGCCTCAGGACATGAGAGGAGGGTCCTCACCCCAGTTCCACTTGGGCTTCTTACTGAGGAGGAGAATGAAGAACCATATTTTCTCCTCATTCAGCAGGCGTGTTAAAAAGAAAAGTTCTTTTACAGAAATGGAAAAAGAACAAATGGGATTTGGAAGTAAAGAAGTCTTTCCTATAAAGGTAATAATATCAACACAATTGCTAGTCTGACCTCTAACTGCTAACTGAATCAGTTCTTTTCTCACCTGTGGAAGACTGGAAATTAGTTTTGCAAGGGACAATTTCAGATGGATTATATATGTATATAAAAGAAGAAGTTAAACTAAAAGCATGCATGTCAAACAAACAAACAAAAAAACCAACAGACTAGCAAAAAAGAATTGTTCAGCAAGTTCTTTTTCCTGAGTAGCCCTGGAAAAAATTTTCATGGAAAAATATTTTATGGAATTTTTATGGAAAAATCTTGAGCAGTAAAATGTAAGTAAAAGCATATTTTGTGTTTGGTTTATGAAATATTTACTGTTTTTCCCTGTTGTTCTCTGTCTTCCCAGCACCAGTCACAATTCTGCTGCCCTGGGCTTCTCCCTGCTCTTCTGTGGATCTCTTTCCATCTTACCAGATTGCTCTTTCCCTTAGCTCCATGCGATTCCATTTTTAAAATAGAGAAATTACTGCTTTTGTAGAGCATTAACAGTGGCAGCTGTACAGGGGTTTCAGTGAAATGTTGCTTCCTGGGTCATCAGCCTGACCGGCGAACAATTTTTTTTCTTTTTTTTTATCTTTCTTCATAAAGTTAAACTAGAAAACATACAACATTTACAAATAGGAAACCTTCAGGGCTGAAACACAGAACTCTTCGTTCCTCAGTAAAAGATGACTGCTGAGAAATGGTATTGTGACAAATTATAAAAGGTGAATTTCCAGGTAGATCCAGAAGATTTTAACTGAATTAAAGTGCAGAAAATGCATCTTTATTAAGAAGTACAACAGTATGCACTAGAAAGAGACTTAAATATTACTTCCAGTCATTCCCTAGATTAATCTTTTCAATATCTGACATTCCCACATATTTTCAGCAATTTCATAGTTAAGGAATAGGGGAAGGTACATTTATCTACTTTCAGAATGACTGAAGGTGCAAGACAGTTTGCTGTATTTTATTACAACATGTTCTAGAAATCAGTTTAACATCACAGTATGGCCGGCCTGCAAGTACAAAATGGTCTCTGCTAGACTAGATCCTACACCTTGACTCAAATCAAATTCATTGCACGTTTTAGGGACAACTTTATAGAAAATCTAATAAACAAAACTCACATGAATTTTACAAAGTTTTTCTCTCTTTAGTTCTTTCCTAACTAGTTTGCAACTCCCTACATTCCTGTAAGGTAGAGAAGTACTGATATGCTTAGTTTTGTTTTAGGCAGTGTGGAATTAAGGAATTTGACCAAAGATGCACAGATGTAGTCCAGGGGATGTCTGGAAATCAAATGGGAGAAAATGAAGCAGGAAAGGTCTGCTGTCATGAATTTCAGTCTTCCACAGGATCAGTGCTTAGTAATTCAGGCTGGAATAAGGATATATCTTTTTCAGGGTACATTCCCATTGATTTATTCGGAACATTGTAAAAGAAAAAACTTCTACAGAACATGCAAAAATTCTTGGTTGCTGTTCCAACTACAAGTATTTCCTCCTTCTCATCTGCTCAGCGAAAATAGAGAAACAGAAAAGAGCTACCTGGGTGGCTGAAGACTGAAGGATTGTTTAGTAACAGCCTGGCGGAAAATGAGTTCAGATTGTGCCCTGCAACAGGAAACCAGAGGAAAAAGTGCAGGAAGAATTCAAACAAAACAGAGTTAATGTACTCTGTGGTTTTGTTCCCAAATTGCAGCTGAAAATAGGTCCACAGAAGACATCTGACAGTAGAAAAGATAAAAATTTCCAGAAGTGGCAGTAGAATCAGCTCCACACTATTTCAGAAAAGGCAACCTCTCACACCTCTGAATTTAGGAATAGGTTTTTTTGTTATTGTTATATTAATAAAGGATGAAGTTCATTATTTCTCCCAAATGCCCAGTGTCCTTTTTCCCCCATCTGTATGATGGAAGGAGGCCAGCTGTGACCATACAGAATTCAATTCCCTTAAAGCTTCTATCAGAAGAATAAATATGCCCTACTAAGAAAAATCTTAACTTGCATTTTTCATCTACTGTGAATGAAGGGTTCTTGTTACCAGAGTCCAGCTAGAGGACAATAAGAGGATCTGTGAATGTGTGATAGGAGGGTATGACAGTGCAGAAAATTGTACAGAGATTGAGGGCAACACATCCTATGGGGAGAATGTGGTGTGAAACAAGGAGCCTTTAGACAAAAAAAAAATGGCTGGAGTTCAATTGATATTTTATTAAGGAGGATCTCCAGAGCAAGCTGGATAAAGAACAAATTTTCAGTGAGAAGTAGAAGACAAGAAGGATTTAACAAGGTAGAAAGTTCAGCATCCCAGCTGTATATTTTGGGAAGCTGTGAATTGAGGGCAGAAGGCTACAAAGTGTGAGAAGAGGAAAAGAAGGGATGACCGTGAGTGCAGCAAGGGGTTGCTGAGAACTAAATAAAGCTCTGGGGATGAGAGAGGAAAGTTAAGTCACTGGTCTCTGAGGAGTCTTCAGAAAAATAACATTTTCCTAGGCATTTGAAATACCAACTTTCTAACCAGACTAGTTTTTCAAAGACCAGTTAGAGAGCCCATCCTGCAAAGTTGCTCAAAAGGCATCATTAAGCATGAAGGCTCCTATCATTTTGAATCGCTTCAGAGGGAGGAAAGCAGGAACAGGGTGACACTGTGACTCATGATTTTCCAATATTAGCTATGAAATTCTGTAGCTGTAGAGGCTGAGACTTGCATACTCTACTACTTCTAACTCCAAAATTAAAATAGCACAAATTATCAGTACAGCTGGACAGGCTATGTGCTTACTTGTTCTTTCCCTAAATCCACACACACTTAGTTTAGAAAGGTAACAACAGAGATTGGTGTTCTGTTTCAATCTAATTACAGCCCGAGACACGATTTCCTCACTTGTCCTTCTGGTGAAGATGCTGTAGCTGGAGAGCATTACATTAAGTTAAACCCAGGCACCTAAAATAACACTGCATCTGCAGCTCTTCCTATTCCAGAAGGCTGCAAGTACTCCCAGACATTTGGTATAACAAGATTTCATCAGCTGAAAGGTGGAAGAGAGGGACAACAGAGAGAAAATACAAGTGGTCCAACTGTATTTTCCTCGATACACAAGGCTTAGAAGCCAGATATTACTGTGCTGATCCCAAAGGGGCTGTTACTGCCAGTTGAAGGTGCTGTGGAGGAGGTGATCTCAGACTTCCCCATGACATGTCTTCCCATCCATAGCTGAGCCTAGGAACACTTGGAAGTACTCAGAAAAGCTTACATTTTGAAATCAGAATTTGTTTGACAAATATACTTGGCAGATTCTGTGAATAACTTCAAACTACCTTCACATACGTACTGAAGGTAGAACTGGAGAAAATAAAAACCCTTTTTCTGTTACTCCCATTTTCAAGAAAGGGAGAAAGGGAGATCTGGGAAATTACAAGCTAGAGAGCCTCACATCTGTGTCTAGTAACATCATGCAGTAAATCCTGCTGGAAGCTATGTTAAAGCACACGCAAGATGAGAAGTGATGCAACACAGCCAGCACAGCTTCACCAAGCTAGATTGTACCTGACCAATCTGGTAGCCTTCTGTGAGTGATGTCATCTACCCAGACTTCTGCAAGGCTTCTGACATGGTCCCACACCACATTCTTAACTCTAAATTGAAAATATGTGGACTTGAAAGGTGTACTATTTGGTGGATAAAGAATTGGTTGAGTGGTCACAGACAGAGGATTGTGGTCAACAGCTGGAGGCCAGTGATAAGTGTTATCTCCCCCAGAGGTCAGTCTTGGGACTGGTGCTCTTCAACATCTTTATTAATTATACAGAGAGTGGGATTGAGTGTACCCTCAGCAAGTTTGCTGATGACACTAAGCTGAGTGGTGCAGTTGGTAGAACAGAAGGAAGAGATGCCATCCAAAGGGATCTGGACAAGCGTGAGAAGTGATCCACGTGAACCATGAGATTCAATACAATGTCAAGGGCAGGGTGCTGCATTTGGGTTGGGGCAGATACGTATACGGATGGGGAGAACTCATTCAAAGCAACTGTAGAGAAGTAGCTAGGGTTCTGGTGGATGTAAAGCTTGACAGGAGCCTGCAGTGCATACTTGCAGTCCAGAAGGCTAACTGTATCCTGGGCTGCATCAAAAGAGAGGAGGCCCACAGGATGAGGAAAGTGATTGTCCCTCTACTCTGCCCTCATGAGGCCCCATCTGGAGTACTGCATCCAGGCCTGGGGCCCCAACACAACAGAACTATGCAGCTCTTGGAGCAGACCCAGAAGAGGGACATGAAGATGATCAAGAGGTGGAACACCTCTCCAGTGAAGAAAGGTTGAGGAAGCTGGGCTTGATCAGTTTGGAAAAGAGAAGGCCCAGGGAAACCTGACTGCAGCCTTCCAGAAATTACAAGAAGCTTATAAACAGGAAGGAGACCAACTTTTTACAAGGACATGTAGCGACAGCACAAAGGAGAATGGTTTTAAACTAAAAGAGGGAAGGTATTAGGAAGAAGCTTTTTACTCAGAGGGTGGTGAGGCACTGGTGAGTTGCCCAGAGAAATTGTGGATGCCCCATCCCTGAAGGTGCTCAAGGACAGGTTGGGTGGGGCCCTGGACAGCTTGATCTAGTGGGTGGCAACCCCCTCTTCCTCCCCTGCCATGGCAGCAGGGTTCAAACTAGATGATATTTAAGGTCCCTTTCAATCCAAACAATTCTATGATCCTTTATATTTAAAAATGTTGTTTTAAAATTTTTGTCAGTATTAAGGGAATACTTCTTAACGAACAGATTCATTTAAGGCTTTATATGAGAAAAGTTAGGTAGGGAGGTCTTTAAAAATTCTGATACAATATAAATACTAAATCTTCAAGCAACATATTTGTAACCTTGCTCTACAAATCTCAGGTCTAGCAACTGCCCTATAAGCATGCAGAAGTGTTCCATCTCATTTCCTAAGATACCTAACTCTATAGGCCAGGTGGGCGCACAGCAATATACACAGCAGATTCTGAATTCAAGACTCTCCAAATACAACAAGAAAAGTACTTGCTATATTTCACATTGATTAAATTAGATTAGCAGTAAAGGTCTGAGAGATTCCCATCCTCAAAACTGTTGATTCCTCTGACACAAAAGTTAAAGCTACTAAGTATAGCATTTCATTCATTATCTATTCAAACGGGCTTTCCAAATTTGTGCAAAGGAACATCTATTCATGTAAGACAGATCTCCAAATGTGTTCATTTGTCTGGCTGCCCTATCAGCTACATTGTCATCCATCACTTGCCATCAAAGCTGCTAGAGACCAGGAAGTTTATGAAAGAAAAATGGTGTTATCTTGCACCTCTGCATGGACAACACTCAACTGTAACTGCAAATACTAGCAGTATCTTCTCACAGTCCCTTTCTGGGAATGACAGTAATACTAACATAGTAGCTCAGATGAAGTCACTGAGAAAGGTCTGCTTCCCTCAACAGAAACCAATTCAGCAGAATTCACACCATATCTCACAGCCACATGAGACTTGTCACCACTGTGAACTTCTCTTCATTCTTTTGCAACTGTATAGAATATAGGTGTAAAAATAGGTGTTTATTTGCATGTTTTCAGATGCAAGTCATCTAACAGGGAGGTGATTCAAAATCTTCATTGCCCAAGACATTTCATGTGGCATTTGAAGGCATTACTTCCTTCTCTTTGCAGAAGCCCTCTATGATCCACTGTTAACTGGAAGTCACTGCACTTGCAGCAGGAGCACACTCTAGCTGAAGTCATCTTCTGTCATTTTGCACAGGGGCACACTTAATTTGCTGAGCAACTATGTTCCTCAGCATTCTGATGCCACAAAAAGAGACTGAATTGCTACCGTCCTCTGCCATTAACCAAATGCTGTCTCACAGTGTGAGGGATGGAAAGCCCTGTGTAACCACCTGTGAGAATACTGAAATAAACATCACTAGCTAGTTTTTAAATAAAAAAACTTGAAACAGAAACATGACCACTTGATCTGTCCTCTTTCTATTGGCAACTCTGCCTCCTCCTGCAGCATGAGTATCTAAACTTTTTGCTTGCCTGGGCTGCATTGAGTGAGGAGGAATTGTTTTGGGCTGCATATAAAATACATAATATAGTTAATTTATATAAGTAACAACATTTCTATTACAAATTATTAAAACATAAAAAAGAGGACAACAAAAACAGAACTAGTGGGATATTTGACCTTATTTTATGAAACTAATGCAATAGACTGGTTTGATGAAAGCAGTTGCAAGCCTGAGTTCTCAAGGTGCTTGTCAGAGATTTTTGATCTAATTTTACTCTTTCTGTTTCATCCTTGAAAAATAGTTACTCATAAATGTATGTACTGCCAAAAAGTAATGACGTATAAAATGTGGTTGTGAAGCAAGGGATATTTTTCTCTGATAAGACTGGTTCTATAAAAGTCTAGTAAAGAGACATGATAAAATTTTTTCTTTGACTTGAATGTCTGATTACAACTCTATACATTCAACTTGAAAATCCGTATTTATGTTGACTGAAAATAGAGTCAAGTACAGAAAAAGAGAATAAGGATTTGGAGATCTTGAAAGATATTCTCAAATTCCTTTATAAAAATGGAAAGCAAGGCCACCAATTTTTTGCTATTCACAGGACTGTGTTTAGCCAACATATCAAAATGCATAAAATTATTTGTTATAACTTGAGTTTGCCACAATTTGTTTAATTTCAAATGCTGCTACGGTTTGAAACAGCACAGATAAATCAATTTTCACCTTAAAGATATTCATTTAACTCATTTGAACAAATGGTCAAATCCACCAAAAATGCTAGATCTGTGAGCCAGTTTTATCTCCAAGTTCTGGCATGCATTTTCCTTTTGATTCCATACATGACTTGATTTCATTTTGCAAATCATAAAACCTTCTTAGCATTTTAGACCAACTTAGCCACCTTACTTCAGAAAAGTAAATGATATTTCCTGATTAGATCCCTTGGACTTCCCAACTTTGATGACAATATACTGTGCAGGTTTCATTTCAACTTGAGTGCGCATAGTGACTGCAAGAGGCAGAGTTAGTCCTGCACCATGCCTGCCCCTGCACAGTGTTCACTTCTCAGCTACATAGTCTCTGCTCAAACTACACACAATTGACTCATGAAAAATATCACTAAAAATCACATAATAACATTAAAAGTTTATGATCTTGTGGGACTACATTACTAGCTGTCCAGGACTGCATGCAGCCTGCAGGCTAGACATGCTTGTACCTGCAATATTCCTCATTCCTTTGCAGTGATTGAGCTTTTTTTTTTTTTTCTTTTTCTTTCTCTTTCTGATTAGCCCCAGCTGGAAATATATAGTGGGGTGTGGAGCAGAACATTTGTTCCTACCCAAGAACACTGGACAGCAAAGTCCAGCCCACCAGGCAGCATGGTGAGCATGCAGCCCTCTGGCAGAGAAATATTCCAAAATAATCCTAAGTACTCTAATTTTCTTTTCTAATACACATATATACATATTCTAAAACATAGGAAAAAAGACAGATGAAAACTGACCTTGCCTTTTCAACTGAATCAATAGATTGCAGAGAAGGATACATTTATTTTCAAAATAGTAAAATACAACCAGCACACCAAATTTCACATCTACTATCCTTAACACTTCTGCACAGTATTCTTCTTCTGTTATGCAGAAAAAAAACACCAAATACTTTGTTGTTTTTAATCAAAAACAAGATGCCAGTGTAAGAAAACAAATGAAACCTTAAAGATCATCCCTTCTCTCATTAATACAAAAATCACTAAAGGGTATCAATTTTCTTGCCCAATATCATCAGTACTCACCAAAGCCAAACAGCTGGCTCTGTAGAGCTATGTTTTGCATTCAAAGAAATGGGCCTTTGCAGCAGGGAAACAATTTATCTTCCTGACAAGCAAAGCTCTGCAGGTCCTTAAATTTTTTCTTATTTTAGTCAAACAACACTGCGTATACAAAATTATGCCAAACTATCAAAACAAACTCCATGCCTCTACCATCTCCTGGGTCTACCTGTTGAATGCCAGCGTGTCCTCCCTATTCAACAGCAACATCGAAGAGAAAATCTTCATAGTTTAAAATAAATACACACAAAAATCCCACGTGTTTTTAGATTCTACTGGAAGTCTGCCATTCAAATTAATAAGATTCTTATTCCTCTTCTCCTTCCATTGCGGGGATATATTTTTGTCACCAATTCAAAGTTTAAATGATGAAAATTCATTTGGCTTAATCATGTTTTTACTTGAATCTGGGAAGTCTTCTGATAAGTACATAACTACATGCGTAAATTCTGGCCACCAAGAAGTCTTTCCATATGGTTACTAGCACTTGTATTGGCAATGGCACAGGAGATAAGACACTCACAAGGAAAACAAATGTAGGTTGGGCAGGAGAAACGCGGTTTGAAAATTCCTTCTAGTATTAGCCAGTGCTTCTACATTTTTTAGAGGATGTTTAAAAACCTGTCTGCGTGAAAGCTTGTTTTTAGATAAAATTACTGGAATTTTCATAATTCTTCTCACAAAATGAAAGGTAGAAAATTTTTTTCATTTCTAGAATACTTATCTAGGGAGAGCTCTTATATCTAACGAGCTGCAGTACACTCAGTAGCAGTGTGAATTGTGTCACTGCATCAAGCCTAAGATTATTTGATGAGGGGATTGAGTGTACCCTCAGTAAGTTTGCAGATGACACCAAGTTGGGAATTGGTGTCAAATCTGCCTGAGGGTAGGGATGCCCTGCAGAGGGATCTAGATAAGCTGGATCACTGGGATGAGGTGAATGGGATGAGGTTCAACAAGGCCAAGTGCTAGGTCCTGCACTTCGGCCATAATAACCTCATGCAGTACTATAGGCTTGAAGCTGAGTGGCTGGATGACTGCGAAGAAGAAGGGGACCTGGGGGTGTTGGTTGATGCTCAGCTGAACGTGAGCTGACAGTGTTCCCAGGTGGCCAAGAGGGCCAATGCCATCCAGGCCTGCATGAGAAATAGTGTGTCCAGCAGGAGCAGGGAGGTAATCACCCTCCTATACTCAGCACTGGTGAGGCCGCACCTCAAGCACTGTGTTCAGTTTTGGGCCCCTCACTACAAGAAAGACATGGAAGCCCTGGAACATGTCAGAGAAGGACAACAAAACTGGTGAGGGGTCTGTAGCACAAGTCTTGTGAGGAGTGGCTGAGGGAGTTGGGATTGTTTAGTCTGGAGAAGAGGAGGCTCAGGGGAAACCTCACTGCACTCTACAACTTCCTGAAGGGAGGCTGTGATGAGGAGGGGTTTGGCCTCTTCTCCCAGGCAACAAACAGGACCTGAGGAAATGGCCACGAGTTATGCCAGAGGAGATTTAGATTACACATAACGAAAAACTTTTTCTCTCAGAGAGTGGTCAGGCACTGGAATAGCCTGCCCAGCAAGGTGGTGGAGTCGCCATCCCTGGCGGTGTTCAAGAGGTGTCTGGATGAGGAGCTAGGAGATATGGTTCAGTGGCTTGTGGTAGCAAGGGTAATGGGAGGATGGTTGGACTAGATCATCTTGTAGGTCCTTTCCAACCTTGTGATTCTGTGATTCTATGATTATTTTTATTTACAGTGAAATAGGTCAGAGCGACAGCTCATCACAAGTCAGCCATCATACTGAGGGTTCTTCCCAGCTCGACTCAGTAGGAGACAGGTAAGTCAAACCTAGATGGATATACCTGATTATGGCTATAGGTATTAGAGTGCTTCAATCATTGCTAACTAACACATCACTGAAATGGAACTAAGAACTTTTCCCTAAATTTGCTCTCAGGAACCTGTGCCCTTCTGAAAATACAGCAGAAAATAGATATCCCAAGCAAAAGGATGGAAGAGATGAAGATACTACATTTCGGGGAGGGAAAAAAAAGTATAGGAGCAGGAAGATAGCTGTGAAGCCCTCCATAACAAATCATTCAGGTTCAAGGAGTCAGCCATATATTCTAAATCTCATCTGGCAGACAAGCCTAAGGATTAGGGCTACATTTCAAAAACAGCTGGCTAGCTATATAGGAAATTTTCCTAAGATAAGGAGAATTTTCCTTGGTCTGACCAAAGCGTGCCAAGGAACTGCTTGAAGTACAGAACTGGTACTGCCTACTATGTAGGATGGCTGTACTATGTAGGATGGCTGAATCCATCCTACAGGCTTGATTTAAAGCAATACTTGGGCAGTACATTTACTTGAGCAGTTATGGCAACTGATAGTGGGGAAGGCTCTATGTCCCTGATTTAGCCTCTTGATGTGCTCATCAAAATGTACTTGACTGTGGTAAACACGTCGCTCATGCAGTTCATATACCATAAACAAACAACACTAAGTGTCAGACTTGATGTCTTGCAGAGAGCACAAAGTACGCACCTTGAAATGTCATCATCTGCCCTGAGTACAGGCATCTTAAATGTTAAGAACAGTCAAATGCATCCAATGACTTCTATCCATCTTTTTTTTTTTTTTTTTTAAATGGAAGTTGTAAGGAAATGCTGTTAGAAGTAACCAGAAACATTTGACCGAAAGCCTCCTGGTGGAAAAATGAAAATGCTGATGACATAAAAAAAAAAATTAACAGCTTTACTTTAAGATTTATTACTTTCATTAATACATGGAGGACAATGGATATACACAACCTAAAGTTTATTTTACACAGAACAGTTTTCTTCCTCAAATTCACAGGACAGTGATTTTTCCCTCTCTGATTTTTCAGAGCTAGCACTGATCCGAAGTTTAGCCTGAATTCTTCATCCAGAGCAGTAGTCCTTATTCAACAACCACACCATCACACCTGTGTAAACCATCAGCCCAGAGATAAGCCATTTTCTTTCGTGTTTAGAAAAAAAAAAGTTAAAGAAAACATTCTACTCAAAATTTGCTTAGGAAAAGGAAATAATAAGATGACTTGAACTACCAGCTCCCTTCACTCTGCCCAGATTCCACCTATTTACTCTGTTGCTTTTTTCTCATCTGTCAAAGACTGTGCTTTGTTGCAAAGTTAAAACATTGGTTCAAAACCCAAGTTGTAATGTGTCACCTCCTCCTCCCTAGAAGGGAGATCAAAACATGGAAGAATTTCATAGGCTTGGCTTCTCCCAGCTCATCTATGTAGGAATGCAGACACTTCATTTATCTCCAGGTTTTTGTTGCCTATCAGTGCAAGGATTATTGTAGAGCAAGGGTCAAGGATATTTAACAAACAAATTGTCTCTAAAAAAAAAATGCAGTCACAAGTCTATCTCTAGCTGTACCTCCTGTCCAACAAAACATTCATTTGGCCAACAAAATATTTACAAATTGTATGCTATTTCTTTTGTTACATTAGCGTGTTGGAATAATAGGCATATATTACATATGTACTTCATAGAATACAGAATATTCCAAGTTGGAAGAAACCCAGAAGTATCATTGAGTCCAGCTCCTGGCTCCAGACAAAACTACCCAAATAACTCCAAAAGACCCAACAATTTTAGTAAAGAAATAAAGGAGTTCTGCTAATCATAACTCTTAGGACATTATCCTTAAATATTAGCAACATAGCATCAGTGGTATCTCCTGTTCTACTTTTCTGCTCCTGTACGTTTGGCTTCTCTCTTTTGTCAGTTTGATATGAAAGCCATAGCAGCACAACTCACCTGAGCTTTCCTTGCCTGCTATGCCTGTGCTCATTATCCAGAAGACAAAATCTTTCCTTCTTGACAAGTCCCAACAACCTATGAAATGACTGATACACGAACACAGACCACACACACAGCCTGTTTTAAGGTTCTCCAATCCCTTACTGTAACTTACAGTGACTAAATTGTCATCAACTGCACTTCACTTTGCTGGCAACAGTTACCTCCGTAGTCGCTTCCAAAAAGACCAGGGGAGAGACTGGTTACATGACTTCAGTTGTATTGAATATTGCTGCCTAGACCAGATGGTCTTCACAAGTAGAGGGTCTCATTTATGCAGCATGAGGATGCTTGTAGAATGGCATGCAGAAGGCTCCCAGCCTGATGGATCCCTACACTGTATCTCCACAAGAAGAAATGAGGCAGCTCCGACTGTAGCTGTGTAAGAGGACCCAAGTGGTCTTCGCTGTATTTCACGAGTATTACTGGCTGAGGCAGTAGACTGAAAACCTTCAGCAAAGAAATGGCAATTATGGCAATCATGCCAGATAGATGGCAAAAGGATAGAGGGAAGACTAGACTGAGGACAAAGAGAGTAACAGAAACCAAAATAGAATCAGTTTTCTTAAGTAATAATCAGATTCAAGACGTATCATCTCTTGGCAAGATGAAGCACTACAGGTAACAAACTATATGCAGGCACTCATTTATGCCTGTACACTGATTCCCATGGCTTAGCACACTGCAGGATAAACTCATTTTCATTTTTAGCTTCCATTGACAAGTACCTGCTCACAATTATTACATCCAACATCTTGGAAGCATATGCTGAGCAAAATGTCTGGCTGGTTACAGACCTTCAGAATATAAAATCATATAAAATCATGGAACATCCCAATATGGAAGAGACCCCTAAGAATCACTGAGTCCAACTTTTGGCTCCAATCAGGACCACCCAGAAATCATATCATATGCCTGAGAGCATTATCCAGAAGCTTCTTGAGCTCCAACAAGCTTAGTGCTTCCCAGGGAGCCTGTACCAGTGCCCAGCCACTCTCTCATGTAGAACCTTACCCTAAAATCCAACCTGAACCTCCTCTGAAACAGCTCCATGCCATTCCCTTGGAGATCTATTGTGTATATAATGCCTGCTCCTCCACTCCCTTTCTCAAGGAAGCTGTAGGCTGCAATGAGGTCTCCCCTCAGTCTCCTCTAGGCTGAAGAAAACAAAGGACTTCCAGTCACTCCTCATACATTTTCCCCTCTATACACCTCACCATCTTTGTAGCCCTAAATATAGGCTTCCCATCAATTAGTTCTTATTTATTTGACACAGGCCTCCACAAGGTAGCTGCCATAAAAAGAGGCACACTGCCAAAGAAGACAAATAGAAAAAGAAAATGCTAGAAGTGAGTTCCTTAGTTGTACTGCTGCCATATGTCGCCATGCCTCAAACACAGCTGGTGAACAAATATTAGACCAGGTTCAGCCCTTTACACAACATGTGGAAACACAGAGCAAAGAACAATTGTGGAACTGCCCTGAAACATGCCAACAAGGCACAGACACTGCACCAGAACTGGTATACATAGCAAGTCTTACTTGGACTACACATATCTTATGGTATTTGTTACATCCTCAGGTGTTTCACAAGTATTCCAAATTACATTAGGAACTATGTCTTGCTGTAGGTGTGTATTGCTGCACCAACAGAAAGAGACAGACAGAAAAGCAATTTTTTTCTACAGCAAGCCCAAGGTAGGTAGACTGAATCCATACATCAGTGTCTTTGTAACATTTATAGCACTCAACCCAGTCACAACAGCCTTATCTTCTCATGGCACTATTATGAGCAGTTGCTTCCTGAAAAATGTATCCAAGATCATTTTCTCCATTCAAGGAGAAGGAGGATAACAAGCCACTGCACCCCATGTGGATATTGGTTGCTGTTAAAATAGCTACTCTGAAGCCATTGCTTCAAGGCACAACTATTGTCTTCATCTATACTAACTTGTCTCAATACTGGAACATGACTCCATGTCATGCACTTGACAAACAGAAAACACTGTGCCACGTGTAGCATGATTAGCTCAAATATTGTAAGCAACCAGTATGATAATAACTAAGATACAAACTAACAGTTTGAAGTTGATAATGGGTGTGATGATAGTGGCTGATAAAATGGTAGAGTCCACACATAACAAATGGCAATGCATTTGAGAAGGTGGAGGATAAGAAGATGAAGGGTTCATTGCTTTGTTGTTGCTGTTGTCTGACGTCAGGAGGAAAAGAGGGTGTAAGATTACAGGTACTTTACAGGATGCATTGTTTCTCCTAATTTACATCCCATGTAACCTTCACTTATAATTATAGTCTTACTAGTAGAATGATCTAATGGGAAAGGAAGAAGAAAAATCATTGACAGGCAAGGTTTCTATACAAACATATATCTACCAGTATTTAAAAAATAAATAAGAATAGAAAGAGAACAGTGGCAAGGTATGACAGTAAAGTATACACAGTACACAGTAAGCATAAGAATGTTTTCCCCACCCACTAGGGAGACCTTTAACTTATAGTCTTTTCTTCAAGGAAGGAGAAAAAAAACAACTCCAACTTGTGCTATTTTTTCAATGATTTAAGGAACTTCTCTTCTACTAGTTTGGTACCCTATGTGAACTTGGGCTTTAGTACCATACAAATAGAGTTAACACATACGATATTTCCTGATTCGTAATTATTTAGAATTGTACATTTACAGGAGTGAAAGTATCCTTTCCAGTCGTGAAAAGCTGCAGTTCTCAGCTCAGCTAAGAATCCATATGCACGCGCGCACAAAAACACACACACACACACACACAAAACCACCAAGGAGATGGCGTCATGGCTGGCAGTAATTTGAAATCTGTTTTTCTTTAGAGAAACTGTTTTTCACTCTGTTATCTATTTTGCAAAGTTTATTTGTTTGCTGCACACAGTTAAGGAAAAACTCCTGTTTTCACAATTCACATAGGAAGTTGAAGCCATGGGCCCACAACCCCATCACTTAAGTCTGTATTATCCAAAACCACAACTGCTCTTGACAACAACTTGACTGCTTAAAGCCATAGCCAGAAGGATGTTTTGGCAGCAAAAGTACACATACATGGAAGGAAATTTATTCCATTAGTTCTACTTAACATCTTATACCAGAAATAACAATTTAGACATTGCTTTTTATGTGTACCTCTCTGTCACACCCAGTGTGACACAATATTCAATAAGCTTTTATAGTAGCTACTAGGAAAAAAATATCATACCTGCAAGTACCTTCTTCTGATAACAGGGAAATGTATAAAAATGAAAAACGTGTTTAATATCCGTTATTCTATAGAAAGAGCCACAAGGTAGCAATCTACAAATACATAGGCTTCCACTTATCTTTAGACATTGCAGGGGGAAGCAGGAGAAAAGCTTTCTGTAAGTCCCATTTATAAAAAAAAATGTGACCTAAAAAGCCAGTCACAGCACATTTCTTTCCATTTCTCTGATACCATTAAATGCCTCTACTCCTTGTACACTGGCAGATTTTAGGAGTCACGTGAAGAGTTATTTTTAAGAAAGATTTATGACTTGCTAACTACTTCTAATTAAACCTCTCACTTTTCTACCATATTGCTATGAAAAATCTTAGAACAGAATTCAGGAAATGCTTCCCTAACTGGCTGCTTTTTTGGTCTTATTTTTAACAGAATTGGTCTAGCTACCACCGATAGGAACTTCTGAGGTTTAGCTGGTAAGTTTTAAAGAAGTAATCATTCGTTTTCCATTTCAGCTGTGAGGGAGACACAGCAGTAACCGAACCAGATTTGTTATATGAAAAACCTGCACATTAATGACAATAAAATTTAAGGCAGCAGAGAAAAGAACCGCAGTGTTCCTGATGGCTTGATATCTTCTAACAGGAGCTTTCTCCTACTTTCGAAAGCATTCTTTTAAAGCTGTGTAATGTGAAGCCTCTCATTCTGTGCCTGAACAGGTGTTAAGCACTCTGGGTCTAGATCTAGGCTCAGAGCACAAAGTGTAACAGTACTTTAAGAAATGGAAGGAAGCCCTTCAGTACCCATGGGGAAATTAGATGATGGTTCTCCAGAATATAAACAAATATTTAATAGTTTACCATAAATATCAGACTACCTAACTGTATCATGATGAAAAAAATGTATCTGATTAGGAAGAATCAAACAGTAAAATCCTCAAGGTAATATTCTGAAAAACTGAAGATGAAATTTAAGGATCTTGTATTTTACCACTACTGAGACATAAAATGAAATTTTGATATTGCTTCTCTTGTCACGCGTGATTTTTCTTCATATCTGTCATGCTGGGATACTGCATACATATTAAGAACTGCTACTTTTCACCAGAAAGGCAAACTACTGAGTTCAGTAGAAAATAAGAATTCTTATTGTATAATGCTTAGGACCAAGAAATGTAGGATATTCCTTCTCTTATTTTTTTATTGCTCCTATGGTGAAAATTTTTCAAAATCCAGCAAGAGAGGGCAAACATTCTTGTCAATCTTATCTTATCCTCACCAGTACAAAATATTCCTGAGTAAGGGAAATGTCATAAATGACAACATACTAAAATGGAGAAGATTGTATACACCTTGCCTAGTTTATTCATCACTTTTGACTTTCATAGCAAGTACATTTCCACCCCTGAGACCTGCTAGAGAGTAAATTGTGTGAAAGGATAAATGGGGAAATTACGGTTTCATGATGATTAGGAAAAAAAAAAAGCAGTACACCCCATATTGCATGACTGTTGCTAAAGAACAGACAAAAGCGGCAAATAAGCCTGAATGCATAGTCACATTTGAATTGTATTAAGTGAAACATTTTCACTTAATTCTGAGGACCATTAATCCTAATTACCATTCAACTCTGATCCCAAAACTTTTACAGTTTTAAGGAGTTACAACACCTGGCAGGGCTGTTAATAACCACCCTCCTACAGATGTTCAACATCTCTTTCCTGGTTTGTGTAACATATGCTAGCACTGTCTATCCTGTCTTTGACAAGGAATTACTAGCTATCCACATACAGGAGTATAGCAATACTACAAACCAGGCAATTTGCAAAACATTTTTAATCAAAATTTCTCTTTGCTGTGTATGTAAATACATTGGCTTAGGCCATAAAACACAGTGTGCAGGTGCATGACGAAATGTCCGAACTGTTTGAAAAGTTAAGATCTAAAGGTAACATTTTGAATTACAGTAACTTTGTAGCTGAAATAGTTTTTAATTCTCTCTGGCACTCATTAGGAGCAGTTCTTGGTTGAATAAAGTGTATGACGAGCAATCATCTGATGTTTATGAATGCAGAAATCATTCAGAGATAAAAATTAGGAAGAGAGCATTACAAACCAGTTTGCTACAACTTTTTCCAATCCAACACAAAAAGAGAACTTCCCGAGGAATGTTTTCAGGTCCTTCTCAGTTCCGCTTATAATTAGTAAAATAAGTAGGTAGTTCTGAAAGTAATGCCTCCTAATTCCACTGAAATTAAAACAGATACAAAGAGTATAATAACACTGTTTGATAGAGCAAATTCTCAGCTACAAAACACTGTTTTACAATGCAGTCACCACAATTAGCTACACATTCTCACCCGAGATGAACTATATGCTATGCTCATAAACATCTTCATGAATGGAGATGATCCACTGCCACTGTTACCATGGCCAAAACGTACCACCCACCACCTCACTGTACTCACATCCACTGTTTGGTCTCCATAAATGTTCAGCATGTGTTGATGAATTTCAACAGGTGTCATTTTTTCTGCATGGAGGAATTCAATGACAGCTTTGCCTCACACCCACTTCCATGTCAGACACCATTCTGTCAGACTGCCCCTCTGCTGCCATCTGTTGCATGGCACCAAAACACAACGGAATACTGCCAGGAAGATTCAACCTCTACTGCCATATGACCAACATCTGCCTCTGACACTGTGGGCCAACACAATAAAATAGGAGGCATTACCTTTGCAACAGCCCTCATACAAAGTCCTATGTTTCCAATTTCTGAAAGATGAAAATATTGCATTTGGAGACCATGTAAAAGAATTTTTAAAAAGTAGCTGTAAAAGATCTGTTCAGTTGTCTAAAGGAAGTCTGTGAGACAATTACAACCCTAATATTATTAGGTTTTAGTTGTTCTCATTAATCACAGAAATAATGCAGTAATACTTCAAATACAGTTAAGAATTATGTAGAGGATACTGACCTAATAAATTTGAAAGTAAGCCTCTGCCAGGTCTTGTATTTTACAGTCCAGTGAAGTTTGAATTCAAAACATACACATAAAATGGAAGTGGCATGTACAGTTCCCTTCTATTTTCTTACTTTCTTCAAAGCAGCTTTCAGAGCTAAGTATACGGTTTTCATAGAATTGTTGGAGTTGGAAGGAACCTTTAAAGGTCATCTAATCCAACTCCTCTCCAAAGAACAGGGACATCTACAGCTAGATCAGGCTGCTCAGGGTCCCCTCCAGTTGGACCATGAATGTCTCCAGGGATGGGGCATCCACCACATCTCTGAACAACCTGTTCCAGTGCTTCACTATTATTATCAAAAATAAACTTTTTCCTTAATATCCAATCTAAGTATCCTCTCTTTCAGTCTGAAACCATTTCCCCTTGTGTTATCACGGCAGACCCTTCTAAGAAGTCTGTCCCCCTCTTTCTTACAGCCCCCCCATCTAGACACAGAAAGGAGAAGCTCAGCTCTCTCATCTTCTGTTTGTGTCAGCTGTTGAAAAATGGCAATTAGGTGTTTGCTATCACAGCAGAATTGCCCTCCAGGAGTTGCATTTCTAGCCAAACCTCAACAGAAGAAACTTGCCTTGGCACTGGCAGCCCCTCGTAAGTCCTCTGCTCCCTACCCATTGCTCGCAGGTTGGCCCCAGCCCCAGAAGATGCTAATGACTGGAAGACAGGTGAGGCTCTCAGCCCATGCAATCCCTCCTTTGTGTCAGAGTCGTATTCAGACACAGCTGCAAAGACCTGCAGCCATGTAAGAGAACATAAATTCATTCTCCAAAAGGATTTTCTGAGTGCTGGTCAACCAGAGGGAGTCTTCTCACAGTCTCTTTGCCTTGGAGAGAAACACTCAGTGGAAGCTGGTTGCTTTTAAACCTATTCTACAATAATGCTTGCGGCACACAAAGTTTACTAATTCAACAGGCATAAGCCAAAGTTGTTGTCAAGCTTTTATTTGATCACCCTGAAGTGTGTTTTGCATGCATGTGTAAAAGACTGGAATAGAGGTGCTTTTGCTTTAATGCTAGGCAAGGTGAAGGAGAAGGAAAACAAAAAAAAGCAAGCTTCATCCAGAACTAGGCTTATTTGCAAAAGGACAGTTTGGTAGTAATTAGTGTTTCCACAATTCAAGGCAGGAGAGTCAATGGTCTGCTTGTAAAAGATGTTTTGTGTGTGTTTTGTTTTTTTGTTTTGTTTTGTTTTTTTTTGTAAACATAATTATTTTGTGGTTTTACTTAGGAATGTTTTGACCATGATTAAATAAAGTATATATACGTATATATTTCTTCTAAAATAGTTTTTGAGACATCTTTCAAACATTACAACAGCCAGGTTGACAAATCAAGCAACGTAATTTAATCCAAGCATGCACTTGACTATATGCTACCTAACAGCCTGCCAGTTATTCGAGAAAAATCCAAAAAGCAAAACAAAACAAAATCTTCATCAAGACAACTGGCTCCACTGGAAAAATATAACAGAAGTAAGAGAAAGGTTAAGCAGCAGCAAGTTACATCAGCAAGTCTGGTGAAGAAGGCCTTAGGACATAAATGTTAGGCTATTTCCAATCATACCTTGAAAATCTAAGCTCAGCATTGATAGGTCTAAAACTCACGCATGAAAAAAACAGAAAAATTTATATAAGGATAAAGCCTCTGATCTGTCAAAATGGGTCTTTCACTGGAGCAGTAATGCAGAGGTACTCACAGAGGGTCAAGCTGCTGCATCAAAATCATGGCTTACTGTGCTGACATTTATAATTTCAAGGCACTCTAAAAGTGCCTTATATTAAGATATAATTAGCAGCTGTTAACTGCTGTCTATTAGAAAATAAAGTTGAATAATTGGCCCTTCACACCTGAGACCAAATCAAGTTCATTTTCTTTAAAATGTTAACTACCTGAACCAAATTCACTATAAGGTGAATACACCTTCTAAATCTGAAGTCTACAGATAATTAATTGTCACACAAAACTGAGTAAAACTTGTTAAATTTCCCTTTCCATCTTTGGAAAGGTTCAAAAGACAAGCTCAAAATGTAAACTGAGGAAAACAAAGGGTTATAGACAGACTGATGAAATAAAATTCATGCCTATGTGTGAACCAGTTGGAAACATTTCCTTTCTTCTAATACTACTACAAGATATCCAAGTCTAAGATGCAGAAGAGTATTTGACTGCATATCACCAAATAAATAAAATTTAAATGGGGAAAAAAAATTGGTGTGATTTATACTATTAGCCTTAAGCTTATATGAACACAACAAAGAATTACTTACACTGTGCTGAAAGGAAACAACATGTTTTCCTAAACAAAATAAATCTGAAAGATCAAAATGAAAACTGTACAGACAAGAGTTCAGCTGTCCCAAGTGATGATCTCATCAGGTCAGTATTTTGCACCAAGCAGTAACCCAAAGGATGTTACATTTTCTGACAGATTTTGTACTCACAGCATAACAATACATTTATTGCAGAAATTATTATGAGATTTCAGAGACTTCATCCTAAATAAAAACTAGACTTGGCTTTGCATATAAATAAAATGAATTGAGAGCTTATGCACGTAGAAAGCTGTGCTACATCTAACAGTCAACAGATACTAAGAAAACATACATAGTTATAGCTGAAAACAATGTATCTGTTACACTATTGTAGTACTGCTATCCTGAGCAACACTATGACAACCCTTGCAGCAGCGGTTTTATTTGTTGTTGTTTTTAGTAACCAGTCCCTGGACTTCGTGATACCATGTGAATTTCTGTTTTTACAGCCTTGATCACCACAGAAATAAGACTTTAGATAATGAAATAAAACAGATTTGCTTGTTTGTCCTATTTTTTTAATTATACAATTATTATTTTTTTTTTGTGGAAGCGATGTTTCCTGAATAGAGGCACCTGATGAAAATAGTATCACTTAAGGTGCTTCATTAAATAAAAGAATCTTAGAGCAAGGAACTTAAAAAGAGACTGTTTACTGACTGGTTGTATTTCTACAACATTTGATACACTTATTTTAGCTAGAAAATGAAGCATTTTCAGCAACTTCAAATAACTCTGTACAGCTACAGTGGACATCAATACCTAAATGAAAGCAATTACTTGAGTCACTTAATAAAATCCCATCCAGCAACGTAGTGCATTTCCCTTCTATAGGCAGGAGCTCTTACATACTTGCATTTGAAGAAAATAGAAGGCTGATTTGAGGTACTGAATCTATCCATTTAACTAATGAGCAGGAGAGTACACACCCTTTTCTGAGCTGTTTAAATTATTCAGGGTCATTATACAAGCCAGCTGTCTTCCCAGTTACCAGATTTAATAAGGCTATAGACTCATAAGGAAATGAAAAAAAGTTTTGCCTTCAAACTCCACCCCATCACAGTTCTGCAGGTTGTTACAGTAGCAGCATGCAGAGTGACTCCATTTCCTCATAGGAGGCTGCAGAAATGTCCATTGCTAAGTGGACAGGGACCACTTTTATATATGGTTTTGCATAATAATTTTTGCCTGCAAAGGTTGTGTCATACTTTCTAATCTCATGGTAGCGTTTTTATGAAGTTTTCATTATGATCAGTGTTCCAAATAGGGAGTTGACTATTAGACATGCTGTAGGTACTAAAGTCCATGACAACTCCTGTGATAACTACCTTTCATCCAGCTTGAATACAGGATTTACAGGCACTGGTGTGTTTCTGATGTCCTCAAATGTCCTCTACAGTCCTCCACTGCTGCTAATTGCACAACAATCAGCCTTGTTTCAAATATATTCAGGTTTGAAAAAAAAAACAACAAAAAAAAACATCCGTGTAAAGTAATGCTCCCAGATTATAAAGTGTTACCCATATGATGCACACGGTCTCCTTCTCTCCAGAGACACAAGTGATTTTACTTCTCTACAAGTTTTTTTATGACATAAAAACAGTCTTTTTCTTTCTTATCACCCAGAATGCCAAGTACAGAAAGAGAGCTACCACTGGGGCAATTCTGCTCTAGCAGTTTTAGGAGAGGAGCAAGTAAGTTACAGCCTGAGGCCTGTGTGATTCTGTTCTCCATAACTCTTCGAAAAGAGAGGAGGAATGGGATCACATTAACACTGTCACTGCCATACAAACATTCCCAGAGCACTATTTCTCTTACCTTTGCTACACAGACAAAGGTCCTTCAGGAAACTGTATCCATATTTCATCTTGGAAACCTTTCATGTTTCAAATAAAAAAAATCAGTCCAAAGTCTAAGCACAAAGTGAAATTTTAAATAATACAAATCAGCAGGCCACATATTACAAGACGAGCAGGAACAATAAATACAGATAATGTTACAATTAATGTTGAAGCTACATGCTTATCACAAAACCTGCCGGGGTTTACAGGCCAGACCACTTTGAGGTATGGCAAAACAGCAGATCAAATCCAAGGAATTCACAAGAGAACCACAAAGCCCTAAACAGGTTTCTGCATTTGTTTTCATAACAATGATGCTTCAACTTCTAGGTCAAACTGGGATTTCACACTATTGCACTCCTACCTTAGCTGCTGTCTCTTCATAATTTAATTTTATAAAGTCTCTTGCAATGCGTACTGGCTATAAACAGAAGCAAGTTTATATAATACAGTTTCTAGAAGTATGGAAGTTTATGTCTGTAATCTAGCAACGAGATTCTGATTCTCTGGTAGAGGTAACTCTCAGGTAGCTTATGCAACTTGATAGACAATAGGCATACAGCAGACAATATAACACAGTAACCTAAGCAGCAGAGGGATAGTGCAGACCAGCGAGTAAACACAGCCAAATGCAGGCTGACACTTGCTGAGGCTCAGACAGAGCTGCTCAGAGTTTCGACGTGCTGAAAGACACTTACCAGATATAGCCCCAGGATAGTGTGACCAAGCTAGCCTTGTACCCAAAGCATTTACTCTCTGGTGAAATATACTTTCATGATTTCCCATATTGAATTTCCACCCTCCCCCCCCCCCGAATTTGTGTCCTTGGAGATCTAGACTAGATCATAATTATACTCTTATGAAAATTTATCCAGAGGCAGAGACACTCACATCAAGATTCTTGATGTGGAAAACTCCTGCAACAAAACATGATGCTTAAGATAAGTTGTAACAAGCATACTAAACCTTGATAGTGGAAAAACTGTTCACATGTAGTAACAACTTCTACAACTTCATGAAGGAAATTTTCTAAAAGGAAAATTATTTTTTTGAAATAAATAAACAACAGCAACAGTAAATGATCAAAGTTTGTGCAGGAATGAATATAAAAAGCAAGTAACATTTCATTTGACACAAGGTTGTTTTATTTTGTGATAAATACAGATAAGATTTATCACATATAGCTTCAATGGCAATTTTTGTAATTAGCTGTGATTTGGAAGGAAGTTTTGTGATAGCAATACCGACCATAGAGAGGAAATCCATGTCTGCTCAGAGCATTATTTTGATAACTTATCTCTTTTTAACACACAGCATTCTAGCAGAATAGGGTGCACTAAATCAAAGCAATGCCTACTTTAATCAAATAGGCGTAGCTTGGAAAAACTACTTCACAGAAGAACATAGAACAAGGAAGTAAAAGACCATGACCATACGTTAAGTAAGGTTTTGTTTGTTTTAGTTACTTGAGCATTGTTTCCTGAATCAGCTAACATCAACTGAAGCCAGAAGTTCAAATCGAGGCTTTTTTAAACTATCCCCTGAATCCTGTAAAATTTTTTAAAAAATTATTTTTACAACCCTTTCCTCTACGCAATTACAACAACGTAAGTGAGATCTAAAGTCTCTAACGTGGTTTGACTCCCAGAAATCTCATGGCTGCAGGATTTCTTGGTTCAGGCATCAAGTGAAGGAAAAAAAAAAACAGGTTTGGGACAGATATCACACTTGAAGTAACATAATCACATTTACATGGCCCTGATGCAATTGGCATTGATGTTAATCTACAACTCAAAGGACGACCAACAAATGAATGAAAAACCTTTTCCAAGCAGTCCCACGGGAGGGATGGTATTCAGGGTGTACTCCATGACACTGCCACTCACAGCATTCCTGAACTGGGACTCTGGTTGTGAGTTTGGGGAACTAGGACTTTAGGTACTTGCTTTTTCACTTGTGCAAAGTCTGACCCAATTCTGTCTGTCTCCACTTCTATCTTGGATTACTGATAAAACCATACCCTCAATTATCCTGGCTTTAAGTTGTCTATTTTTTTCCTTTATCCCTTACCACATGTTGGGACCTTCAATTAAATATTGCAGCACTTGTCAGTCACTGCTGCAGATTTAAAAGGAATCAATATAATTGAAAACAAACCAATCATCATCAACACTGACCTATGAAAACAGATCTATCATGATCCTGACAGTGGATTTTACCTCCTGGCACACTTTGGAAAAGAGAATGGATAAGAAGATACAATTATTAATAAATAACCTTAACTCAAATAAAAACTACTTAGATTCCTATGCTCATGTGAACATTGCTTTTTCCCCAAAGTCAAGTCAAAAGAGCAGGAAATCTCAAAAATGCTAAGCAACATAAAACCACATAATAATACATGGAATTAAGGAATTCTTGAGCAGAGACAGAATTCAAGCTGATCACAGGGAGAAAATATTTCTAGTAGAGGGGCTTCCACTGTTCATCATTCCCATGCCCACTTCTGCAGACATACAAACGTCACAACCACACAAAATTCTTCCTCCACACTGTAAGACCCTGCTACCCTGGGCAGACCCTGACTCAGACAGACTTCTAAGAATCACAGAGAAGTTAGCTGGAAGAGCCCTCTGGAGATCATCACCTCAGAGTTCTGTATGAAAAGGGACTTTTGCCAGTGCTTGAATATCCACATCCACAATTCAGACCAGTGAGCCTTGTAGATTTCCAAGAAGAAATTCCACTGCCTTCCTGGGTAACATGTTAGAAGTCTTCACTCCCTGCTGAAAAAATGTATAGCTAGTCCACATGGGCACAAAGTTTATTCTTGTTGAATTTCATGAAATTTCTGTTGTTACAGAGGTCAGGTTTCTCAAAGACCAGATAAATTTCTACCACTTGATTTATTAAACTCTCTCCTGCCTCCACAACATGACCTACAAATTTTAATAATGCACATTCTATCTTACCATCTAGATAATTGTCAGATACAACAGTACTGACTAATCCCTCATAGGCCAATTGTTGTTGGTGACAACAATGAGACAAGAGAGCAACTGATGGCTACCTTTTGAATCCAGACATCCAGGTAATGTTCAGTCTATCCAACAACTCATACTTCTAATTAATTATTCCAAACCTTCCTTAGTGAATACATCCCACTGAAGTCTGGGAATGCTATATCCACTGATGTCCCCTCATCTGCATAGTCGGTCATTCAATTGCACTCATATTGCTCAAGCATGACTTGTCCTTGGTATACCTGGGTTGACTGTTCCCAATGACATTCTCATCCTTCACATTTGGAAAAAAATTTACAGGCAGATTTCACAGTACTTCTAGTATTTCACAGTACAGACAGATTTTCACAGTATTTCTAGAGGTGGTATAATAAGGCCGATAAGATAAGGCCGACTGTCCTGTAGTTCCTCAGCTTCTCCTTCTTACTCTTCTTAAAAATGAATGAAATTATAGCCTTTTTCTAACCTTCTAACCTTCTCTGGCATCTTGTTTCATAAAAAAGTTGCACTGCAATTGCATCACCCATGTCTCAGCATCCTAAGATAAATCCTATCCATTCTGATGGATATGAATACAATCAGCTTTTCTAAGTATTTCTTAAGAATAAAGTATTCTTCACTTGCTGTGCAACACTGCTAGATTATTTTCCTACAGATAGTCTTTGTTTCTGTACAAAAATCACATTTGGAATAGAAACGTATTGTGCCCCTCACTTGCTAGGCCACATTGCAAGAAAGGTCATCTCTTCCTTGCACATTCAGTTCCATGCCAGTTGGGCTCTAAGAAAATGGTATTTATCCTCATCTTACCCTTTTACAACATCAAAGCACTCCTACCTCAGTCTTAATGGCCAACCATCTAGCAATAAGTACCTCTCACAAGCAGCCAGTGATACTGGAAAGAAGAGAAGCAAAATCTTTAGATCACTAGAGCAATAATGCATATTGCAGAACAGAGAGCCTAGAAATACACGCAAGGAAAGAGAGAACTTTTGATCATCCCTTAGCAGTATCTTCAAATGAAGAAACAAAATAGTTAACCATTCTAACATATGAGCTCATACTTGCCTAGCAGGAGTAAAATTACTAGGCTACATTTGGATTCTGCAAGGATGTAGCATCTTTAAGGGAAGGAAGGAAATCCACTAGAGAGTCCCCTTCACTGTCGTAATGAACTCGTGAGGTAAGCTTCCTAAATGTACACTACACAACTGCTACATATCCTTTTAAACCTAATTTATGAGGGACCTCAATCTGTTGAAGATACATCACCAGTTGCTTCTGAGTCAAGATATGATAGGACCCAGATATTCACTACGACATTGCCTTCCAGATGTCTAAAAACAAATCCCAGCTGTGCTGTTACCAACAATCAGTACTAAGTTAGAACAAGAGATGGCAAGCCCTTTATGCAGCATAAGGTCTGTAAACACTAATCCTTGCAGTATGTGTTAATACAATGCATTTATACTGTGTTAAAGTGTATAGTTATTTTTCCCAGTGAAGTAGAAAACAGATGCAAAGCACCATCTTTCTCCTCACTGAGGATATAGCAGTCCTCTGTATCTGTGACTTGAAATCTAGCACATTTACCTGATTTCCACTTCCCCTCACTCCAGAGATTATTACTTGCATTTGAAAGAAGAAAGTACGGGAAGAATGGCTTTTTAAAAGATAAGGCAATAAAATACGATCTTTTCATCACAGATTTACACTTATTCTCAACATACTTTCGTGGCCTTAATCTTCCTGAACATTCTGACTTCAAAACAAGTATCAACGGCATATAATACCTCTGTTGGTGAAAATGAAATGTTCTGATTTTGTAAGATTTCAGCATTGTACTGTACAGAAAACATAACAGCTACTTATGGGACACTCTGTGAAAATTCAGTCATTTTGTGTAATATGAAGAGCTCCTGATTACTTCACTTCATATTCCAGAATAAGAGCTGCATAGAATCAGACTGGTTTGGGTAGGAAAACACCTAAACACCTTAAGGATTGTCTAGTTCTGACTTCCCTGCCATGGCCAGTGTTGCCAACCACAGATCAGGCTGCCCAGAACCCCATCTAGCCTGGCCTTGAATGCCTCCAGGAATGGAGCATCCACAAATTCTCTGGACAACCTGTTCAGGTGCCTCGCCACTCTCTGAGTAAAGGTATTTTCCTAACATCTAACCCTAACATCTAACCCTAACATCTAACCCTTTTCCCTCTTTCAGTTTAAAGACATTCTCCCTTGTCCTATCACTATTTGGGAGTGTAAATGTTGGCTACCACCCTTACCACAGGTAAGCTCTCTTCAAGTACTGACAGGCCACAGTGAGGTCTCCCCAAAGTCTTCTCTTCTCTAAGCTAAATGAGACCAACTTCCTTAACCTTTCTACACAGAGGTGCCCTTGATCCTCTTTGTGGCCCTCCTCTGGACCTGCTTCAACAGCTCCACATCTTTGTTATGCTGAGGCCCCAGGCATGGATGCGATACTCCAGATGGGGCCTCACAAGGGCAGAGTTGAGGAGGAACATCCTTTGCCCTGCTGACCACTCCTCTTTTGATGCAGCCCAGGACACTGTTGGCCTTCTGGGCTGCAAGTTCACACTGCAGGCTCATGACCAGCTTTTCATACACCACAGTGCCATGGGAATTAAATGTTAGTGAGAAATACAGACCTTGTTTCTTGTTAAATATAAATTATTTTGCTTCAGAAGGCAATAACTTCCTCATCTTCAAGGACTCAGTCAACGATGGAAACTGTGGCATTGAATATTATCTTTTTACTTATCAACATGACTATCCAAATCTTAAGGCGAACTATGGAGAGTTAGATGTGCTAGCCTACAGCCTTTAATAAAGAGAGTTTAAAACTGTATTCATCTTTAGGAGCAAAGTACTCAACTGTATTCAAATTTAGGAGCAAAGCAGAGAGTCACAAAGAAATCCATCCTCCCTCACATCAGGTCTGAGGGAAATCTAGCCTTTCAGAAAGCATGACAGAAAAGTGTTCAGAATTAAATATACAGCCACACACTATTTGAAAAAAAACTATAGTAATGTAACAATAACAGGCATAGGCCTTCTGAGAGGAACTATAGAACTATGACCTCTCCACATACTTACACTGCCACAGTATGAGCAGCTAAAGCAGATTTGTATAGTTATTGCCCTGTTGCCAAACCAGAGTTTGCTTCTGCATGTGTGCTTGGTTTACCAGTATCATTGCTGATTAGAGTCCAGAGATCTTGTACTTAAATACAGGATATTATTTCATCATCTTGGAATTATCTGATCCCTGACCTGCATGCCAAAAAAAGTTCATCAGTAGTAAGTAGTGTCTAATCAGTTCTTGAAAACCCCTGAGCTTGACAAAGCATTAGGCTTTCACACGAAAGACCTTTCAGCCTTACCCTCTACAAATAAAGAATTGCTTGAATCTTACTTTGTATATGGCCCAGTACAAAAATTCATTAGAAAAGCTGGAGAAAACACTCAATGTCTTATGTATGGGAAACAGCAGTACCCAGAAGAAAAAGCATTTCTTCTTGGCCTATCAGCTAACTCAGACCTGTAGCAAATAGGAAGGCACAGGATTTGAGACACATGCCTGTCAAGCATTGTTTTTACTATAAATATAAAACAGCTTCAGAACATGGTGAAGAGGGGTTAAATTCTATTCAGTCACAGTTGTTAATACATAGTTAGCTGTTTCCAGACATCACATAGCAATGATGGATCAGCAACAGGCCAAAATGAAGATGAAGCCACACATCTCAGACAAAACCAGTCTTAAGAACACAGACTCCCCATCTTCTCTGTGAGCTAGACGGTAGAATGAGGCAAAAGGACAAAACAAAATGCCTGGGAGAAAACACAGTGGTTAGGAAATACAGGAAATGAAAAAAATATTAGCCAAGACATACATCACGATCCAACATCTCCCATCAAATCAATATGTTATTTAGGAGTTTCAGCATTCCCTAAAACTTTGAATTCAGGCATATGTAACAAACCACTGGCTGCTTTGAGAATGCGTGGGGAAGGCAGTAGCAACTGAACAGAAACATAAGAATGAAGACAACTCAGAAATACAGCTAGACATGGTTTTATGGTTAACAGCACTAGCTACCTAAAGAACTCTGAAGGTTTTTCACTGAATTCACAGGTTTGCTATTGTATTTATGCACAAGATCTAATGATTGGGTTGAGGTATACAACAGAGCATGGCACAAACACCCTGATATCTCTGTGCTCCAAGTCCTCTTTGTAACAGTGTTGCCAAGATCATTTCATATGAAAAGGCAGGGAGTATCACTGGCACTCTGTGCCACACTAGTTGGGTATAAGGACACTCAGCTTGTTCTGGAGTATCTAATAGAGATAAAAGCAATGGGCACTTGGAAGAGGTCACCAGTAGAAGACAGTCATTCAACGTCTATAACATTTTGATTTGGCCTTTCATTTCTCCCTACAAATGGCAAACTGAGGGACTCCATAGGAAAACAACAAAGCAATAACATATGTACATTACTGGAGAAAAGATCATGGGGCATGAAAACAGCTATACCCTGAAAAGCCCAGCTGTAGTTTATAGAAGTAGATTTAGTGAATGCAACATTAGACTATGTGGCTATCAGAGTTCTGGGTTTGCATATACAGAGATCTTGTCAGAAACACAAGCAAATTCTGCAGCATCAGAAGTAAAGCAGTGAGACTGCATATATGTGAAACAAGGGATGTCTAAAGGTACAATTCCATCACATTCAATTTAGAAATGTGACTATGTGAGGGTCTGAGTGTCTTGGTAATGATCTGCAGAGACAGTTTCTCCAAATTTTTTTTTTTTCGTCCAACGAAGAACTCAGGGACTTTAGGGCACTGACATTCAACTCAGTAACCAAAGGAAATCTAGAAGCAGTCCCTAGCCTGTGATGTTCCCACAGCATAAAGCTAGAAGCAATGAAGTAGCTGATGTCACTGCATGCAATGGAAGTTTTGCTAAGGACTGCTTGTGTAACAAAGCTTCACCCTCAGAAATTGTCCTTTAAGTTATTTTTAAACAGAATTGAATCATATAATCCATTTCAGATCAGCTGATAACCAACATCAGTCCTGCCCACAGTATGAACAACATCAGAAAGCATTTTATGTTGGAAATGCGAGTTCTCTCCCCCTACAGAGAGCAAATACTTCTCTAGATCTCCAGGAGAACTACAAACATATCATGAAGGAACTTCAGAAGAAATGTATTTAGTTTTATACCTAAAGATTTTTAATACTAATTCCAAATAAGACCATGTATTGGTGAATAAGCAATAACAGGTGGTAAAAGCAGATGGTTTTGAAAAGATCTGCAGCAGTCCCTGGCTCTGCTCTTCTACTGACTCAGCTTGATGCTGGCAGAGAAAGTGATTCCCTATCTCTTCTCTCCCTGTCTTGCTAAAGAAAATCAGCAACCGCTGACCTCACCGGCTGCCACAGAGCCAGGACAGGATCAGCAAAGCATACTTGTTCATTTTCTTCATCCCACCTCCAGACCTCTTCTGCCTCACTGCAGAAGTCCTGCCTATTGTAAGCCACTGATGAAGGCTAATCATCATAGAATCATAAAGGTTGGAGAATACTACTAAAATCATCTAGGCCAACTATCAACCCACCACCACCATGCCCACTAAACCATGTCACTCTGTGCCACATCTATACATTTCTTAAACACCTCTATGGATGGTGACCCCCCTGCCTCCCTGGGCAACCTGTACCTCACCATTCTTTCTGTGAATAAATTTTTCCAAATCAACCAACCTGAATCTTCCCTAGTGCAACTTAAATACATAACTTCTTGTCCTACTGCTAGTTACCTGGGAAAAGAGGCCGATTCCCACCTTGCCACAATCTCTTTTCAGGTAGTTGTAGAGAGCAATTAGGTCTCCCTACAACTTCAACAGTTCCCTAAACAGCTCCTCAGGAGGCTTGTGCTACAGCCCCTTCACCAGCTTTGTTGCCCCCTCTTTGGGCATGCTCCAGGGCTTCAGTGTCCTTCTTGTAGTGAGGAGCTCAGAAGAGATGTGGAACACTGTCTACATCACATCTTTGAACTGTTTGATATAACAGATCTGTTTGATATAATCTCAACCCTTACTTTCATTTTCTATTTTATTAAACAGTATAACTGTATTCTTCGTTGAGAATCTTCCCCTTATTGTCCACCTATAGTTAGAGGTTGTTTTTTTTCTTTGTTTTTAAAAAAGTAACAACACTGCAATCGCTTTGCACATTCATGATTTTGCTCACAATATCAAGGCAACTTCTGAAGGAATATCCTAGAGACAGTACTGACACTACAGAATGTCCCTTGCATGAGAAAAGCCCTCCTGAATAAGCTACTGCAAAATAAATCTACACTCTTTACAGGACCAGAAATGAAATCAGGAAATCTTTTTCCTTTAATCAAGAGGTTTTGCAGCTACTTTCAGAAAAGTAAAACAAAAAAGGGAGTTTTCAATGCGGCTCCTACCAATTTTATATGACATAACAAAAACAGTTCTGAAAACAGTTTCCTAAAAAGGTAGACAAAAGGCATTCAAACCTGGAATCATAAATATTTGTATTTTTAAGTAAACACCAGTAAAATTTCCACTCAACTTCGGGCACAATACACTATTTTTCTGGCTTGGATAAGCAAGGCTGAAAGACAGTTTTACAGATTAAATTGTAAGCATTCAGGTTTGTGACTAGTCTCGCCTTTCTTACACTAGTTATAAACCAGTCACTGAACTTTATATTTGTTCTGTTAACAAATACAGGACAACTCATCTCTTCTGAAAGCATACATAAGTTGCAGATACTGGCATACTATATTAAAAATTGAAATTAAATATGAGAAAAACCTATAATATGCACCTCTTATGGATACAGCTGCTCCACAGTTAATCTGAGGAAGCAGAAAACAATTGAGCTAAACACAAGAGCTTATTTATGTGGCACAATACATCTTTTTCTGTAAGAATGGAGAATACCAAATGTCCCACGTGGTTTCCAGTCACTTGTAACTGTCTAAACACAGGTACACACAAAGAAAAAAAATCTACAAACAACTCTTACAAGAGACAGCTAATAAAAGCTTAGAGCTCAACACAGTCAAATTACAGGTATTTTTGCTAAAACTTTAATATGCCTCATTCATTTAAAAAAAAAAAAGTCACTTAATCAAGAATTTGAGGGTGAGAGGATTTCCAGCCTCCAGTAATTAGCAACAGAAAATTAATTATATGCCTACATACAGAAGATCCTACTATTGATTATTTCACTATGTAAACACCTAATTAACCGTAATTTTGACACAGTGGTCTATGTAAGTACATCATTCAAAGACAACTACATTTTCTAAAGGAAACCTGAAAGTAATATTTAGATCAGATTTTTTTTTTTTTTTTTTTTTAAAGCCTGTCCATCTTGGGAGGTATTAAAAACATGAGTTGCAGGCTTCGTTATGATAACAAATGAAAATGAACTTCGCCAACTGTAGATGGGTTATCAGGGAGGGCTGTGATGCTACAATGCATGGTTACCCATGGCAGTATTGCACAATAGCCCATCTTAACTGACTCATAGAAGTCCAAGAGTTCTGAAGAAACAGCAAATTTAGGCAACACTGCCCCATGACTGGTTCTGTGGCCTTGATCATCCCATGCCAAGAAATAATCATCATAACAACAATTCATGCCATAAGTCTGAGCCTTATTAGCATAGGCTATGCACAAGTACAGAACAGCAGACAGACTGCAGTTAAAGTCGTCTGCAATTTAAATATAGGATAAGCAGGTTTGCAAGCAACAGCAGCAGAACTGACCCAAAAACTACATTCAGAGATCTGCTCCCTGAGCACAGGAAGGCAATGTTTTTAACATGCCACAGTGAGGCCCTACTGCCTTCAAGGGCACAGGTATTTACAAAAACCTTTTGTCCTTTGAGTTTCATCTTTTACTAGCTTCACCAGGCCCTCACAGAGTACAGCTACACAAGTGGACAATGGTTAACAAATTCTCTCCTCATCCTCCTATCAGGGCAGATGCAAGCAAATCCTGATCTGGAAAGCATATAGAATTGTTAACTGGGACAGGGCAAACTCATTACACTACACTGCGATCATCTCTAGTCTGGGATTCCTGATATGAGGAGCACTGAGAGAACTGGCCTGCTCTTTCCAATGGCACATCTCCACTGACTTTCAGTTAGACAGTGAATCAGTGCCAGAATGCATCCAGATGAAAGCCCACCCAATAGCAACAAGAACGGATTTGTGTGTTGCCACAAACGTTAGCACCAGCACAAGTGAAAGATGAGGAACTTGCAGACAGAGGTAATGTGGGCAGGTTGACCCTCCAGCAGCAGCCTACATTTGTGGTAAATTAAAATGACCACAGAATTACACTGTTTGCCTTACTAAGAGGTATATTTTGTTAACCTCCACCAATAGCTTCACCTTTGTACAGATGAACTACATATGCCCAGGCAAGAACTACCTTTGTACAATAGCTTGCTGTACCAGGGAAGCCAGCATGCTTTGATCAGCGCTTACTTCTAGGTATGTTTGTAGATAGCTAATTCTTTCCACTGTCTACTGCTAACAGCTTAGATAGCATTAATTTCATTGGACAGCATTACAATGATCAAAATAACATTTCTTAAGACTATTTTTTGGTCCCAGAAGCTTTGGGGATAAGAATACTTGTAGTTTTAAATAGTAAAAATGGGATAATACTGCAGTTACAGAACAATGCTAGCATTATCCCCAATATTTCCCTATAAACACAGCAAAGCAAAATAACATGATAAGCAATATTCCCCAGGTAAGAAAAGCACTCAGTAGCTTCCTCATCTCCACAGCATTACATTGCACTACCCTTTGGCTTCTACAAACTACTCACATCTGTGATACCAACCATAAATTGAGTTTCTCCTCCCTTTCCCCATTTTAAAACCTGTTGGTTATTTTTTCCCCTTCTTCATTATTCCCTCATTCATGTAATTTTCATGTATCAAAGGGATGGATCGTCTGCCTTTAGAAAAAAAATAAAAATAATTATAAGTAGTAAGAATTAGTAATTACCCAGGTGGAACATAAAGGAAAAAATTAAAAAGTTTCTTACAGTGTAATATTGTAGGCTGACCTGTTGGAACAAGGATTTACACTCTGTTATAGGAACTGAAGTTAGAAGCATCAGAGAGTTTACTGAAGATATCAACCACTCATTCATGTTCCTTTGCTGCACCATGCTGACCAAAGGTCACATTATCCATATTTCCTAACACAAACCTTCCACTCTCTCATCACCAATGTTCTCCATGCCAGCACTCCCACACCTGAACAATATCCTCCACCCAGCCAGCCCTGATAAGCAAAAATCTGAAGTGACTTTGGAGAAATCATGGGAAGTTTATAAAGCTGCTAATTTTATGCTTATTAGCAGGTAATTCCCTATTTACTACCATCCCATCAGTCTCTCTCTAGCTGTTTTTCTCTCTCTTTTTTTTTTCTTCCCAGATAACCCACTACAGGTTTTACTTACTCAGACTGTTACACTATTTTCAAGCTGTTAAGCACTTTCAAAACATGCTTTTCCCTATGACTCATCCAAACAAACGTTAATAGGGATTAGAACTGGAACCCAAATTGGCAGAAATTAAGAACTTGCAGCTTTGTTACAGTATCAGTTGTGATGCACCCTTAAACATCCTCTAAATATAAAGAAAGGCTGGCTTTATCTGCTATTGCTTCATGTTTAATTCAGATACCTTTGAGCAAGTGCAGCTCTGCCCATCCCATCCTCCCCCAAATCTTCTATGTATTATGGAGAATAGAGACAAATACCCCAAAACACAGAGGGAAAGTTTTAAACCATTGTTTCCACAAAACTATAGTTTACCAGAGTGGAAGATTAAGGCACCGTAGATTTAAGTAAAAATGGGAATTCCACAGCTCCACTAAAGCAACTATCTGCAATTTTTAAAATTGTGTAATTACTTTTAAGAGAAGATGAGCGTACTACATAGTCATGAACAAAACCTGAATTCTTCCTATTCAAGAACATTACAGATAAACAGGAAATGGCAATGGTTTTCATAAAGTAGATGCAAATGAAAACAAACTCCAGTAGCATCTTTCTCAACTGACATAAGCTTCTTACCAAATAGGGAGGAAGGTTCCCAGAAGGCATGCACATGCAGGAAGTTGTGCTCTAAAGCAATATGGTCTTTGGGATTCTGATAGGCTACCTTTGGGATTACTGCATATTTCAGTTTTACTCTTATGTTAATACAAATTTGAGTGAGTTACAGCTGATTTGGACTTTGGAGTAGATTTCTCCAGCCTATTAATAAATTTCACTAATGTTAAAAATAAGGTCTAAAATAAGGAAAACTAATATTTTGACTGAATCTGTGCTGCGATATTTCTGTGCAAGTCAACTTCTGTTTCATTGCAAGGTAATGGTCTGTCATTAGTTATTTGCCTCTCTAGTTATGCCCTTAAAAGGCTCCAAGGCTAACATGTAAAAGGTAAATTGTTCTGAGTAATAACATTACTGCAAAGAGCTGTAGGAGATGAAGTCACATGTCTCTAGTATCTAGAAAACTGAGGAGATCCTCACAGGATCCTACATTGAAATTTGGGTTGAATCTTTGTGTTGTGCGGGTGGGCAGCAGGGATAACCAGTAATTTCCCAATCAACAAACAGAAAACGGCAGCAAGTTTCAGAACAAGACCACTTCATACAATTAGAACTCTATTGTTGTCTAATACTATATATATATATTTTTAAATGTAGGGCCTAATAACAGGAAAAACAAGATGGCAAGCCTCCCATGAAACTGCATTAGAGTTTCTCTCTTTATTTACTGACAGCACTGCATTCCAAAACAGCCCTATGCAGAGCAAACCTCGCTGTGAAGCAGCGCAGGAACCGCTCGCCTCACTCCTCAGCTGTAGGGCTGCGCCCAGGCTTCAACTTCCCCAGCAAGAAACGAGAGCTACGTAGGGACTAGGGCCTCCGCTCCGCCGCAGCACCACACAGCACCACGGGCTGCCCGGGGGCCCGCGTTCCCCGCCCCGTGCGGCCCAGAACGGCCCAGCTCCCGCAGTGCCGGGGGCTGCAGCCGGCCGGGCCCTGCTCCCCCCGGCCGGCTCCCCTGCCGCCTTCCCGAGTAACGGTCAGCCCTCCACAGCCTGGCCTCCTCATCTTCTCCCCACCCTATTTCTTTTCCTTATTACTATTATTTTTAAAATTTTTCTTCCTTCTCGTGCCCCCGGCGGCTCGTTACCTTTAGTTCCCGCTTCTCCAACCAATTCCCGTCCGCAAACCGCTGCCCCCACCTTCCCTAACACGTAAGCAACTCCCAGCAAAGAAAAGGAGGCGGTGGAGAAAGGAGGAAAAAAAATTACAAAAAATTATAAATCTCTCCTCCCATTCTGGGTTTTATACTATATATCCGGCCAAGGGAGGGAGGAGCAGCCTCTGCTCTGTCTTTTCCTCCACTGCCTCTGGGAGCTAGGGTGGGGGGCTGTGAGCCGGAGATGCGGGGCGGCTCAGGCCGCCGGGGCTCCGCTCCTCCACAGTGGGAATCTACCGGGGTTGGGCAAGGAGATATCCCAGACCCCACGCTCAGGCCACCCTGCCTCTTTCCTCCACAGCACACGGCGTTGCCTCCTCTACGCGCCCGCAACCCGCCCGCAATGCCACCAGGCATCAGCACACAGTACAAGGAAAGGCTCTCCCCGCAGCTCCTCTCCTTACCGGGATGGCGGGGCTCCGCTGCCAGCTCCAAGCTGCCTGTGGCGTACGAGGCGAGAGGCAGCTCCTCAGCGCCTCCTCGAGCCCCTTCCTGTCTTCTGCCCTTGTCCTCCCCCCACCCGGCAGTGGCGCGGAGCCTGGATGGGGTTCTAAACGCTAGAGGAAATCACGGTGAAGGGGTAAGTCGAACCGTTCCTAGACCGTCCTCTGAAGTACAAAGAACAGTGTTCCCTCTTCTGCTTAAAGCCCATCTATTCTGCTCTACGTCTAAAATGATGAGGAAGAATGTCGTGGTGTGTTTGTCACGCAACTTGCATTGCAGGTATTAAGAAGAAAAAATGAGGAGATGTACAACCTATCTACTCAACCACAAATGCTAGTTTTCTCATTTCAGCTGCTAAAGATAAATATCAGAAAGATCTTTTCAACCCAATTTCTGAACAAACAAGAAGTGATGCTTTTATATGGATCATCACACAATGTGTACAAGCATTAATTAATTTAACAAGGTTGTGTTTGCCTAATTACCATCATCAGTTTATTAGCACTGAAAAAAAGGCCCCAGAAACGTTAGGTAAGGTGACCAACACTGACTGAATCAGTACCAGCACTAAGCAGACCTCCTGAGGGAGAAGGATTACATACTGCACTCACAGCTGCAGTTCTTTTGTCTCTAACACCATCCTTGAGATGTTTAAAGGCTGCAGGTGCCTGCCAGTTCTCTGAGAGATTTTTGAGCATGTGTTTGCATGCTTGGGTGTTACCAGCTAAACCTTAAGACTAGGTGGAGTCTCTAAAGGAGATATGCTTTCATGTTTTCACCTCTTTCTGCTTAGCATCTATGCAATATGCATTTTGCTACTCTTAATGTAATGTTGACCTGTAATGTAAGTATAGGGCTCTTTAGGCCAACCTGAATCATAAAAAATTCCAGTTACCCAAGATGTATATCAAACTGCTCTCTACTATTTACAGAGCTAGAGTAAGGTTATTTGTGTGGGATCAGATAGACCTGTTCAGATTATTCATCTCATGCAAAGATTCAAGTTGTAGGGCACATTGACTGCATCACCTACGTAGATGGAAGATAGCATCTGGCTATTTGTGAAAGCAGCAGCCTCATAGTGGGTTAGAACACTTAACAGGACAGTTGAAGTTCTAGCTTTCATTTCAGATTTTCCTTACAGAGAATCCACAAGTTCAAGCAAAGTGTTTTGAATTCATTCATTGGAAATATAGTGGGAGGAAACTTACAAGGAAAGAGACCACTGAAAGTGGTTCTTACCCAAGCAAGTTACAATCGCTGAAAGTGATGACATTTCAGATAATCATGGGTAAACAGGGTTTTAGTTGCCTACATCTCATATTTAATTTAAGTATCTGCCTCAATGGACTTCAGAGGCCTCTGTCTAACTGAAAAATCCATACTCAAACTTCCAACTTGGCACAAAATGGGGATTAAGAGTGGCTTTTTTCAGTAACAGTGGTCTTGCAGTTTGAAAAATAACCAGAAACAAAGCTTCTGGAAAGCATGGAATTAGAAGTATTGCCCATGTTGTCTTCCAGCATACTGAATGAGAGCTTGATTAGCATCAATTCTTGCAAAAATTCTTCCAAGAGGAAGAAAAATTACCTTCAAATTACAAATCTATTGAAATTCCTTTGTGAAGATTGGAAAAAGTGAGCAGGCTTGATGAAGATTTACCAACTAAAACCAGTTGCAACATTGAGAAGGCAACATGTCAGATGCAGCTCATGATAGCTTTCACGAAAAGCTGAGGGGATAATGTGATTAATAAGATGAAGAAACAATCAAGAATTATTATGCAGTGCCAACCTCAGCTACTGCCCTTTGAATCAGAAAACAGAAGGTTGCAAAACAGCTGTCACCGGCAGGGGAAGACCAAAGGCCCATCTGAAAAGACTCCTTTTAACTGGTTGAAGTAGTACATCACAAATGCTTAAAAGCAGTGAAAAATATGAACTTTCCAGGGTACTCTGCCCTCAATTACAGATGGGAGGTTAGTGCTCACTATTCTTTCTTAATTAACCCTCTCAATTCCATTGCTCTTGAACTATTGATAATACAAATCCTTGTTTGCAAATGAAGTAAATTTCCCCTAAGCCTAAATTTGAAATAAAGCTTGCAAAAGATGGCACAAACCTGAACTTCTATCTTAAGCTGCATAAGGAATGAACGTGGGTAGGTAAGATGAATTTTTACTTCAGTCATTAAACTATGACACAAAACTGCTTAAGGATAGTTGCCTGACAAAGATCCACAAAGGTAGTACCAGAAGAGTAAGAACTGTACGTCCCTCACTTCCTTTGACGGTGTGCCCTGACTCCAACAAATTACTGGGGGGCAGGAGCAGGGGATGGATATGTTGACCATCTGAAACACATAACTGAGTATTGCTGGGACAAATGGGCCTCAGTATAGAACCTTATTTTTATGGATGATGAACTAAGGAATGTTACAAATGCTTCACAGAAATTAGAGAAATTTAATTAGGGCAGTTTAATTCCTACATGGTCAGTCAATATTCTTAGTATTACAATTACTAATCTGTACCAGACACAATGCTGCCTTGCTGTAACCTATTGACATGGTCTTACATAGTGTCTCATTTCAACACAAGCTGAAGCATGAACATCCTGTGGCAATGATTTTTGCTTTTTTTTTTTTTACCCTCACTTCGTATGTGGAGATCAAGTGTAGGATTTAGTAGTGAAAAATTTTGTTTTGAATAGCCTATAGGTTGAAAAATTGTACCTCTTTTGCAGATTTAACAGTACAAATTCTTTCCTTGAAAAAAAGCCAAACTCAAGAAACTACTTTTTCCTTAATCTTCATTTACACACCTTTATATCATTAAAAAATTGAAGTTGGAGACAAATGTCAACAAAGCCTTATGGGTACAAAAAAAAAAAAAAAAAAAGGGAAACACTTAAGTACAGCAATAACAGGACAGGCTGGAGAGCTGGGCAGTAAGAAAACAGATGAGCTTTAACGAAAGCAAGTGTACAGTCTTGCACCTGGGAAGGAATAACAAGTGTCAGTGCAGGCTGGGGCATAACCTGTTAGAGAGAAGCCCTGCAGAGAAAGGCCAGGAGGTCCTGGTTGATGACAGGTTGACAGTGAGTCAGTAGTGTGCTTCAGTGGCCAAGAAGGCCAATGACATCCTGGGCTGCATTAAAAGAACTGTGGCCAACGTGTCAAGGGAGGTGATCCTCTCCCTCTACTCCACCCTGGTCAGGCCTTACCTGGAGTACTGTATTCAGTTCTGAGCTCTCCGTGCAAAAAAAGACAGGGATCTCCTCAAAAGAGTTCAGTGGAGGGCCACAAATATGGTAAAGGACCTGGAGCATCTCCCCGATGAGGAAAGGCTGAACGACCTGGGTCTGTTCAGCCTTGAGAAAAGAAGACTGAGAGGGGATCTGATTAATGTTTATAAATATCTTAAGTGTGGGAGACAAAGGGATATGGACAACCTCTTTTCAGTGGTCTGTGTGGGGACAAGACAAGGGGAAATGGCCATAAACTGGAGCATAGGAAGTTCTGCACCAATATGCAAAGGAATTTCTTTGCGGTAAGGGTGATAGAGCACTGGAATGAGCTGCCCAGGGAGTGGAGTCTCCTTCTCTGGAGATATTCAAGACCTATCTAGATGCCTACCTGTGTAGCCTACTGTAGGGAGCCTGCTTTGGCAGGGGGGTAGAATTTGATGACCTCTAGAGATCCCTTCCAACCCCTGCGATTCTGTGATAACTTTAATACCCAACAACAAACCTCAGGTCATTCAGTCCATTAATTAAAGGATTATCATTTAGCAAGGACAGAGGCTTGTCTCAATACCAGTGAAGTGGTTTATCTGCCCATTTATGAGAAAAGAAATTGAATACATTTTTTTAAGAAATTAAATTATTTTGTAGTCAAGTAAGTGGCTTAATTGCACTTGTGGTGTATCTTCCTCTAATCAGTTTTAAAGCCACCGTATGACTCATCGTATACTCTGATGCCTTTTAATAGGTGAAGCATTAAAAAACTTCACTACTGTTAAGCACCAATGGCAGTAACTCTGTATGGCGAACTTGTTTGAACATCCAAAACCAGTTTATGTATCCTGAGTCTTAAAAGACTTGGTAGAACATTTGTGACCCATTCTTGAAAAATATTATTGCTTATTTTGAGGTTAACTATTATGCTGATCATGGAATTACTATTCACAGAACTATTTTCAACATCTTTGGGAATAATAAGCAAAAATGGGTGTTTTGTTTTCATTTTGTTTGTTTTAAATGCAAAGTGGCTTAGTCTGAAGAAATAATACAAGATCCCAGACATTATATAAACTAAAAAAAAATCCAGATTTTTAATCTAAACGATTTATCATAAATCACTGCAATGAGATATCAAAGTGTACAACAAGAAAATCTGAGGGAAAACGTACAATAGCCATTTTAGTATTAATATTTATTTTTCAAATAGAATTACCTAGGTTGTCTGGCTGCTGAAAATATTTCCAGTCTTTTTTTCTTTCTTGCGCTTAGCCTTCTTAAACAACTTCTCTCCTGAGCTTGCCATTTTCCTGTCTTCTTTCAACAGAAAAAAATGCTTTTATTTTACTGACAGCTTAGGGAAATATAATTGGATTGTTCTGGAAATTCTGAGTCCTTCTCAGGTTGAATAAAGTGTTCTACATCTAAACATGGAGCCTACCAGCAAAAATTAGTTTCTTCACCTCTTAATAGGAAGAGTTGATGTCCTTCACACCAAAAAGTAGTAACATCTGCCTTTCTATTCATTAATATCTACATGAATACTATTTGCTACATCTGAATTCTTCTTTCTTACCCTACCAGAAGGGATACCTACATGGAAGAGACCTCAGCTATAATGAGAACATCAAAGAAAGAAATGTACACTACTTCTCTCTTCCAGGTTCATTTCTGCAAGGGTACGAAGGTAGATCCTCAATTCAGAGGAAGATTTCTCCAAACTGCAGCTTAAGTTGCAGTGGTTTGCAACTCTGGTTTACCACAGACACAAGAATAACCACTGTGACTTTTGACTCAGACAGAAAAAACTTTTTTGCTTTATCTAGGAAAATCCCCGCTTAAGGTCATGGTTACAGGTAGATGCTGTCTTGGATTAGATCCTGTTGTCATTTCCCTAAGCATACCCTATTCATACATGGACAGAACATTCAGCTTAAAACATTGCACACTAGCAGATTTAACAGCTATCTTGGTGAGAGTTTCACTATTTGCTAGTTAGTAGAAAGAAAAATTTTGTGTTTACATTACATCCAGCAGTCCAAACAACTTTTTACTCTTGAGATTAAACAAGAAAGGATAAGAATCCTTGCAAAATAAAATCTGAGAAGAACTGGTTAAACAAACTTATCTTGCAGGTATATAACAGATGCTAGGCTGTCTGATGGACAGAACAAAGAGTGATAGACTTTACAGTGTACAAAGATTGTTCTAGTTGGGCAATTAATGAAAAAAACAAATTCAGAATTCAGATTACAAAGTACGTATAAACAAAGGAAACAAAGGGATGTGCATGCGTGGAGGGATGAGTGCATGATAGGCAAACTGAGGAGATTGTGAACCCCGAATACCTCAGACAATGGGGAAAGGGAGAAGGTCTCACTAGCATTGGGGTACAGGAATAAAAGAGGGGTTGTGTCCCCCATTACTTTGAGAGACACCACAGGAGTATTCTCCAGTGGATTCTCCCTTTATTTGAGTATAGAAAACTGAAGACTCTCCTCTGTTTCTTTCTGGGATAAACATGTTTGAACAAACCTTTTGGAGCAGAAATTTTCCCAACAACTCTCCTGGGGCATGCTGTTAGCAAAGGCACTTCTAATCACAGTCAGAAGATAGCCAAGGAACATCCCAAGTACCATGAGAGACAATTCTGACAGGATACTGTAAAACCTTTCCTATCTATTGAATACACACAGCTCATATCATGTCAGCTTCTCATGATGCTCATGCCACAACTCCCTGGACATGAGAGAGGCTCACAGGACAAAAATTTCCCAGTCTGTGCAAAGGAACCTTTACTCTTCTCCAAGCCAGTGGGGAAAAAAAAAAAAAAAAAAAAAAGTGATAATATTTCTGGTTTTATATTTGCTTGAGAAAGCAATACATATCGGAATAATTAATATTCTGGAATTTAAATGAATGATTTATAAGATTGGTTATAAATAATTTTCCAGAGGACATCTTATGCTTAATTTTATGGACTTTCTTTTAATTAAAAAGACTCATTTAATACTGTCAGGCATATTCAATGGCAATCATTTTGGAAACACTGTTTAAGAGAATGCTGTGTGCCAGTCTTTACTTTGTGCTTCCAGCAATTTATGTTTTAATGCCACCTTCCTCTCTGATGTCAAAATAGTTTTCCTCGAAGTCTCTTGCATAAAACAGGACATGGGGAAAGATCCAGAGGTTGGGGCGGTTCCAGTCAAAGCACCCAACAGAAGCTTCTCTATCTGTGGCAGGGGTGCTGAAAGAACATCATTTCCACTTAAGGCCAACACTTACCTGAGGCTAATTGATATAACCTTGTTACTTTTTACTACTTTTTACTATTTTTACTACTCCTTTTTACTACTGAGTGTAATACAAAAAGAAGTAATCAAGGCAACCAGCAAGATGACTGGCTGTACAAAGATACAAATTACAGGAACTGGTGCTACTGTTACAGTGATAATTACTGAAGTAAAACCACCTTACACTGGAACATCCAGGAGATTTGAACACAAAGTACATGCAATGCCTGTGCTGTGCAGTTCCTCATGTACACACCATTCATCATGGACAGGTTAGACTCACCATTAAGCTTTCCCAGACAGCTGCAGAAAACCTTTTTTTAACTTAAATAACCATGCTTGAACATAATAGATCTTAGTGTTCACATAACTTTGTTTTGTCTTGTTTTTTGTTGAAATATTATTTCACTGTTAAATTGCCTCATCTTGTATTTTGGAAATAACTATGTTGGACCATCAATTTTCTCCTTTTCTTACTTTCCTGATATGTCTCAGTAATAATCCCACTTTAGTGCATTTTGTTCCCAAGAATAACTGAACAATAGCAGTTGATGAAAGAAGCACACATAATTCTGCTTGAAAAATCAGCACTTAGCTGAACTGAAGAGAGAAGATTTTGATGAACAGCTGACCATGAGTCTTAAGAAGTTGTTAGATGACCGAACAAAAGACAGATGTGGAAAGTTGAAAAGAAGACATCAAGAAGTTTTTGTTACAGGTGAATTTGCTTTGTAGCTAGTAAATTCTCACATCAATCAAACAAACAAAATCTTTCTCAAAGTTGTCAGATAAACGTTTATCTCTTTGTCAGTGCGACATTCTCAGATCACACACTTGTTTGGAAACAGATTCAGCTGCTTTAGAGTTCTGTGTGTGCTGAGCAGCCAGCTGGTTGACATCTCTCCAGACAGATAATGGGACTGAGTAGAGGTCATTATTTGGGATTTTCACCTTTTCCTATTTTTTTTGAAAACTTGTAGGAATTTCAGAATTTTTCCATCTTTACTACACTTCAGCAAACTTGATCAGAGAGGGGAAAATGGCCAAATGATTTAATAAGCCTTTTTTTTTTTTTTTTTTTTTTTTTTTTTTTTTTTTTTTACTACTCCAGAAACTTGAATAGTAAAATCAAATTCCTGCTTAACTATGAAACAACTCAAAAGCATGGTGAGTCATGTCAATCAGAAAGATGGTAGTAATATGACATTCAGGAAATACTGAAGTTGGTCCAACAATAAATTTCATAATTAAAAAATATATTTTTTTTTCAGAACATGGATTGTTCAGTCCTCAAGCCTGGGAGGTTTCAAGATGCACTGAAGCTGACATAGTTTAGTAGACAATGTGATAATGGGTCTATGGTTGGACTAGATGATGTTAGTGGTTTTTTCCAACTTTTATGATTCAGTGATTCTATGAATATTTAAAAAATCCAGCAACCCCCCAGTAATTTTTACTAGACCAATCTACATTCGTAATCATTTCATCTACATTCATAAATCTATTTCTAGATGACTCCACTCATACTTTCTTAGAGCCTGAATGCTTTGTGTGCACTTTCCAGATGCTTATTGGCTTAAGAAATAATCAATATGAAATTTCAAAGAAGTATATAAAACACAAATATTACATACCTCTTTTTTTTTTTGTTTTCAATGTTATGAAGGATGAGAATGAACAGCATGAGAACAACATGGAGTCCAAATACCATCAGTTTCCTGTAAAGAGGACTGCAAATACTTTGAAACACTGAGCAATTCCTGCTAAAGGAAAAACCCTCTTGAACATCAGCTGGACATTGTTTTCTTCCAGGAGTTTCTACTTGTGTCTTTAAAAATTTGCAACTTGACTTACGACATTCCTCTGAGGTTGAAGTTGCCCTGTTACCACTACAATACTGAAAGGAAACTCCTGAGAAGAACTGATTTTAGGTAATATATAATAGTATATTTGTCTTGCACTTGCATTTTGACAATATACTGCTTATTCAGGTGAAGATTCTGGAATATATCTGGAAGGATCACCTTCTCCGAGAGCACACATATAAAACAGTCTGCAGAGAGAGAATTTTGCTGTCCTGAAAAACCTAGCTATGGGTGGAAGCCTATGAGAATAAACAAATAAAAGTAATAAAATCTTGTAACTAGTAAGTCTATTCCTGTGATAATGGCAGAAAAATTTAGTAATTTAAATTTGCCAAAGATTCCTATTTATAGCTGCCCAACTTTTCTGACACAAGGAACAGGCTTGAAATTTCTTTTATATAATTCTTGCTTAGCAACCAAAAGTTCAGTGAATGCCAATTTTCTTTATGGCTTACAACATGCAATTCTTCTATTAGTGAAAGACTGATTACAGACTATAGTCCAGATTAACCCACATGCTCTTGTTGTTTCCTGTCAACTGGCACCCCTGTGCTGCGTAAGTAGCTAACCAACCAACTTAGCAAGTCAGTTTACTTTCTGATCTTTTCTTGTTACTCTGGATTTGGAAAAGGTGCATTTATTGCTGCTGCAGTAAGGCTCAGGGTTGCAACATGGCCAGTGTGCACACACTGCATAAAACAATCGAATCTGTTTTTAGATTGCCTTTATTACCATGTCCTATCAGCACTAAACAAGAGTGTATCTGCTAATCCTCAGAGTTTGTGCAACCATCACTATGCCCCACCCAGTACATTCCAAGTGAATGCAGCAAACTGAAAAGAGGTGCAAAATCTGTTTGTTTTTGAGTTATCTTCTAGACAAACTCTAAAATTCCAATGAATGAAGTAAGAAACATTTGAATGAGTCAAATTCCAAACAAAAAATTTATTGCCGCATACGAAAAGAAACCGCACAAGCTTTAAAACATCATTCTGCTAACTATATGTATTGAGTTTTCTTTTTTATTTCTTGGGGATGGGATGGAATTAAGGAACTTAGGTAATGTTATTTACTTTCTTTGCACATGGATTTATCATTTTGTATTTTCCTTTTTTTTTTTTTTTTTTCCAGTAATTTATTAATTAATAAGCCTATGCTCATAGGTGAAGATTAGAGACTGAGAGAAGAAACTTAAAAAATTAATCTGACAATTAAAGTAAGATATCTACAAATCTTTTCACCTGTCCAACAGATTGAATTGAATGTTTATGAGTAAGGAAAATCATAGAAATGCATTTAGTGGTCTGATGATTTCAAGTCAGACTTCTCAAAACATCAGATGAACATACTGTGATGCATTTGAAATTTGCTGCTGTTTTTCACCAGTGTCAACATTGCATAATTATACTGAATAACCTGCGGTGAAATATCTGAGCACTGCAAGGAATTAATGAAATACATTTTTAGGTCAAATTATGACTAAGCAAGTATTGCTGCTGTGCACATCTGAAGTGCCTTACATCACATAATGTCAACTCACTTCTCATATCATGATTGCTACTAGCCAGAAACAGGCTCTTTGTCATACAAGTTTTATTTCTGCTTTTTAAACTGTCGTGGTTTTATGATTTTTGTTATTGATATCCCACATCATAACATCATGTAGCGCACTGGGAGTTAAAGAGTTAATGCTGCAGTTCTATGGATTGTCGACAAGTTCTGTTTACCTATCTTTGAAGAGAAGAAATGTATTGCAGCTCCCAGAAAACCCTGCTGTTCCATTTCCTTTTTCCGGTCACTGGGAAATATCAAACTGACTGGAAGTCATGAGACTGGCTCTCTTTGTTCCCTGGCCAATCAGAGTAAGAACGTCAGTTTTCAGAAACTGTCTCATTTATTTGATTTATTAGCTTCAATCTCAATTAACCTGTATTTTTTTTCACTATTATAATTAGTAAAAAGTAAATGTAAATTAGTTTGTTTTCCTCCTCAGATCATATCTGCTGTTTTGTTTTTTTTTGTTCCCTTTCCACCATTTTTTGAGCCAGTGGGCCTGTGCACCTGCTGTCCCCATCATGGAAATAGATCTGGACCATGTACTAAACTATAGACATTAAAATACTAGAACTGTAATACTTCAATCAATATTTTTCTAATAGAGGCCCAAAGGTGGAACTGGTTATTTCCCAATTGACTGATCTGTAAACAGTCTCCATGTGACAGAAGATGTGAACAGTTTTCAGCTTTAATGGTTGTTTGATTATGTGCTCATATTATTTTGGTCTTTACCAAAACCAGTATGATCTGGAAATCATATTAATTTTTCATAGAAATGTGAGTTGATAACACCCCAGTATTTCCTGTGTTTCATAAATGACACTGAGCTTCACAAGCACCAAATAGGTTAATCCAAATATCCATTATGGGGTATTTATTTAATAGGATGGATTTTTCCCATCCCAGAATACAATTCTATATATGTTACAGGAATAAAATTACTGTGAGGCGACACCTAGTGATACTTTGCAGAAAGCTGCAGACATGCACACTGAACACATAAAACACTCCTTTCTCTGTATATGAGGGTCATGCTACTCATTATTCCCTACTCCTATCTAGACTGTAATATGGAATACCAGATATTCCTTGAGAATACCACAGAAAGTGTTGGATACTCTGGCTAATAATCCAAATAAAACACAAAAACAACTTGTTCATACAATTAATAAAACTAGCGGCCTGAACTTCAGGAGTATGAACATCCATTTTTTTAAGGCATTATTGGATGAGATTCCCTGAAAAACTGTACTTAGGGACATAAGAATGGAGCAGAGCTGTCAGGACACCTTTCTGAGAGCACAGGAGTTCTTCATCCCTCAGCGTAACAAATCAAGCAGAGGAAGCAGGAGACTGGCATGGCTGAACAAGGGTCTGCTGGTCAAACTGGGGAGTAAGAAGGAAAAGTATAAGCAATAGAAAGTAGGGATGGATGGCCTGAGAATAATACAGGGATACTGTTCAGATGTGTAGAGATGGGGTCAGGAAAACCAAGGTACACATGGAAGTGAACTTGGCAAGGAATGTGAAAAATAACAAAAAAGGATTTTTTAGATGTATTGGTTAGAAGAGAAAAGAAAGAGAGTGTGTACTCCCTTCGATAAATGAGGAGGGAGAACTGGATTGAGCAGACATGGAGAAGGCTGAGGTGAGTGAGTTCTGTGCCTCAGACTTCATGAGTAGTCATGTTTCCCATGCCTCTTGTGCCTCTGATCTCCTATGTGGGGTTGGGGAAGAAAAACTCCCTCTGTGAGAGCAGATCAAGTCCAAGACCACCTCATGAGGCTGAGAGTGTACAAGTCCACAAGGCCGAATAACATGCATCCCAGGGTTCTGAAGAAACTGGCAGATGTGTTTGCCAAGCCACCCTCCATTCATATTTGAAAAGTCATGGCTGTCTGATGAAGCTCCTGGTGACTGGAAATAGGGAAACATAACTCCCACTTTTAAGAAACAGAGGAAGGAAGACCTGGGGAATTATAGGCCAGTGACACTCACCTCTGTGCCTGGGAAGATCATGGAACAGAACCTCCTGAAAGCTATGTTGAGGCACATGCAAGATGAGGAGGTGATCTGAGACAGCCAGCACAGCTTCACCAAGGGCAGATTGTTTCTGGGTGGGCTTCTACAATGGAGTGATGGTATTGATGGACAAAGGTAGTGCAGCTGATATAATTTACCTGGACTTCTGCAAGGCCAATGTCCCACACCACACCCTTATCTCTAAATTAGAGAAATATGGATTTGAAAAATGGATTACTGAATGGTGTCCTGGTTAAGCTGGGACAGAGTAGATTTTCTTCATAGTGTCTGGTACAATGTTGTTTTGGCAAAAAAACAATGGAGAAAACAATGTTGTGTTATCATACCTATGTTTTAGTTGCTGTTGAGTAGTGCTGCACAAAATCAAGAATGTTTCAGTTTTTTTTAGCTTTTCTTACTGTCCTGCAAGTGAAAGGGCTGGGAGAGCACAAGGACCTGGTTGGGGACAGAACCAGGACAGTTGACTTAAACTAGGGGACATTCTGTATCATATGTGAAAAAACTATAAAACTGAGGGCAGTTGTCTGGAAAGCTGCTGCTCCCTGGGGACAGGCTGGACATCTGTCAGCAAGTGGTGAGCAACTGTGTTATGTATCACTTGTTTTGTGTATATATAATAATAATGATGATGATGAATCATGATTATCATTACTGTTATTTCTCCTTCTTCCTTTTCTCTCCTCTTTTTTCTTTTTTTTTTTCCCCTTTTCTGATTCTCTCCCCTATACCACTCGGGGGGGGGGGAGAGGGGGGAGCAGGAGTGAGTGAAAGGACTGTATTCTATCTACCTACCTGCTGGGTTAAATCACAACAGTCCTTGTGGTGCCCAACATGGGGTTCAAAGGGTTTAGATAATAACAAACATAATTGTTTCAAAATAATTGTTATAAATGGCATAGTAGCTTAATAGCTGCTGGTTACAATGCTGCTCTTTTCATTCACAATGTAGTTTTATTTGCTTTCAAGGTTGTTTTTCTTAATTCTGTCTGAAGTAAACCTAACTGAGAATGAGTGGCGAAAGTACTCACTGTGACCAGACCAGAGGTCTTAGGAGGGGGTACTTCATGAACCCAAACGGTACAGGTGGGCTTTTGGTATCTTTTGGTATAGCTGCCTTGGACATTAAGTAGCTGACTACATTGCCTGGTCTCTCAGAGAACCTTTCTGTTTATGAGGTTTCTATGAGTAGAAGAACAGCAGGTGCTAATTGCCACTACAACAGTTCACTGTCAGCAGTACTGCAGCAACTAGGACTCCTAATTCCTATTCACAAGTTGACTCATCATCTAGGGAACCAATAAGTATTTTGTAAGACTCACCCAACATTCAATAGTTCCATATGGCCAATGGAGCTCAGAGGCTAATAGTAGACTATCATGGCCTGAATGAAGTCATGCCACCACTGAGTGCTGCCACGCCAGACAGGATAGAATTTCAATACAACCTGGAGTCAAAGGTAGCCAAGTGATATGCCATAACTGATGTTGCCAGTGTGGTTTTCTCAATTCCTTTGGTGGCAGAATGCAGTCCACAGTTTGCTTTCACTTCAAGGATGTCCAGTACAGCTGGAATTGACCACCCTAGGAGTTGAAATACAGCCTTATCAATTGCCATAGTCTCATCCACACTGCACTAGTATAGAGGGAAGCTCCTGAACATCTACAGTACATTGTCAACATCATTATGTGAAGCAACACAGTAAATGAAGTTTTTGAGAAAGGGAAAAAAAGAATTCAAATCCTCCTTAAAAAACCATTTGCCACAAAGCAAAGTATGGTCAAGTGACTTACACAGGAGATCCAGCTCTTTGGAATAAAATGGCAAGATGGACGTCATCAGATCCCTATGGACGTGATCAACAAAATAATTGCTGTGTTTCCACCATCTGACAAAAGGAAACACAATCTTTCTTAGGTGTTTTGGGTTTTTGGAGAATGCATATTCGAGATTACAGCCTGATTGTAAACCTTCTCTATCAAGTGATCCAGAAGAAGAATGATTTCATGTGGGGACCTGAGCAACAACAAGCCTTTGAACAAATTAATCAGAAGATAATTCATGCAGCAGTCCTCGGGCCAGTCTAGGTAGGACAAGATGTAAAAAATGTGCTCTGCACTGTAGCTAAGGCTAATGGCTCTACCTGGATCCTCCAGCAGAAAGCACCAGGGGAGACTCAAGGTTGACCCCTAGCATTTTGGAGTCAGAGATACAGAGAATACGAGGCCCACTATACTCCCAACTGAAAAAGAGATACTGGCAACATGAGGGGATTCTGAGCTGCTTTGGGCGTGGTTGGTACTGAAGCACAGCTCTTCTTGGCATCACAACTGCCTGTGCTAGGCTGGATGTTCAAAGGGAGGGTCCGCTTCATACATCGTGCAACTGATGCTACACCAAGTAAGTGGGTCACACTGACCACACAACGGGCTTGAATAGGGAATCCCAGTCATCTAGGAATTTTGGAAGTGATAATGAATTGGCCTGAAGGCAAAGATTCAGAGGCCTCACTGTATAATAAAACTGCTGATGGAGAGGGTGAATAGAGTCAATTTACAGAAGGGAAGGCCATCCAGCTGGCTTTAGATACTGTTGAATGAAAGAAGTGGCCAGAACTCTAGCTCTATACTGACTGATGGATGGAGGCAAATGCCCTGTGGGGTGGTTACAGCAATGGAAGCAAAGCAACTGGCAGTGCAGGGTCAAATCCATCTGTGCTGCAGCACTGTGGAAAGGTTGCTTCCTGGATGGATAACATGGTTGTAAAAGTACATAATGTAGAAACCCACCCAGTCAATACAACCTGCAGATGGATCACACTGCTAGCACTGAAGTGACTTGGGTAAATCTGGACTGGCAACATAAGGATGAATTATTTCTAGCTCGATGGACCCATAATATATCATGAAGGAAGAAATGCAACATATAGATGGGTTTGTGTCATGGTTATCTCTAGATCTATCTGTGTCCATGACAGGGGAATAGCAAGCCCACAGGCTCACCATCCCCAGAAGGGGAGGGAGGGTGAGGGGAAAGGGAGCAAAAAGGGAAAACAAAACAAAACAAAACAAAACAAACAGTAGCAATGATCTGAGGAGGAAAATTAATTTACTAATTGTAAAAGCAGAAAATACAAGTTAATTGCAAATAAAGCTAATAAATAAATTAGAGAGAGTTTCTGAAAAGCAAGGTTCTTATTCTTACTTCCCTCTGGCAGGGATCAAAGAGAGAGAGACTTGTGACTTCTGGTCAGTTTTATCTTTCCCACTGACAAGAAAACAAAAATGGAACAGCAAAGTTTTCTGGGAGCTGTAGTACATTTCTTCTCTTCTGAGACTTTCAGTGCACTACATGTTATGATGATGTGGAATGCCAATAACAGAAATGATAAAACCATGCATGACAGTGTGAGATCAAGGGGTGGACTTGATCATGGACTTCATTACACAAGTTACCCATGAATGTGAAAAACATGCACAGCAATTAAGAAAGCCAAGCAAATAAAGTCTCTTTGGTTTGGAGGACAATGGCTGAAATATAAATATGGGGAGGCCTGGTAGATGATTTTATCATGCTCCCAAAAACCTGCCATTTGTCTGTGTTTCAGCTGGGATAGAATTGTTTTTTAAGAGTGTGTGGTAGGATGCTATGCTTTGGTTCTAGGAGAAAAATAATGTTGATAACACACCGATGTTTATAGTTGCCTGCTAAGCCAAGGCCATTTGCAGCAAAGGGCCCAAGGAGCTGGGAGGGAACAGGCTTAGGACAGCTGACTTAACTTGTCAGAATAGATATTCCATGCCATACAACATTAAGTGGAAGGAGTTTTGAAGAGAGTGGGAGTTCGTCTCTCTCTCTTCTGTTGTTTGGGGGGCTAGCTGTGCCTTCGTCATGGTGTGGTGAGCAATTGTTTGTGCATCACTTGTTATATACATATATATATATATATACATATATTTGCCATAATCACTATCCTTTTTCTGTATCTTAATAAATAGTTTTATCTCAACCCACAAGTTCTACTTTTTTTTTTTTTTTTTTTAATAATTCTCTCCTCCATCCCACTAGAAAGTGGGGGGAGTGGGCAAACAACTGTGTGGTGCTGAGTCACCTGATGAATTAAACAACAACACCATGGCAAAAGTCATGTGCTTACAGTGGTGAAAGTAACTGCCAGATAGTTGGAAACATATACTGAGCCCCATGCCACCACCCTAAATACTATTCTGGGTCTTGAAAAGCAAGTCTTATGGTGACATTATACTCCAGAAGGAATTGAGTCTGATAATGGGACTCATTTCCAAAACAACCTACTAAACACCTGGTCTAAAGAGCATGGCACTGAGTGGGTATGTCACATCCTCTATCATGCATCAGCCTCTGAGGAAATTGAACAATACAAGGGATTGTAAAAGACTACATAAAGAGCAGTGAGTGCTGGAATATTCAAATACTGGGACACACATTTAGCAAAAGCCATCTGGTCAGTCAACACTCAGGTCTCTGCCAGTTAAGCTGATCCTGCCCAACCAAAACTCTTGTGGTCTTTCAAAGGAGATGTAGTCCCTGTAGTGCACACAAAAAACATGTTGGGCAGGACTGTTTGGGCAAGACTGTTTGCCTCTTCCTACTTCAGGCAAAGGCATGCCCATCCACGGGACTGCTTTTGCTCAAGGACCTAGGTACACTTGGTGAAGAAAGCAGAAAGATGGGGTTATCTGATGGTACCTCAAGGGTATTTGATGCTGAAAGAGAACTGCCAATAATTTGAATATTATGATGTCAATTACTACATAATACTACATGTCATCATTATCATGGTGTCATGGCTTTATGATTTTTGGCTATTGGTATTCCACATCATAGTATCATTTAGTGCACTGGGAGTTAAAGAGTTAAAGCTCCAGTTCCAGGTACCTGGATCTCACCCCAGAGGACTTTGTGTTATTTGTCTTTCAGTTTCTGTTCAGAGGGAAAGATAAAAAAACATTTGCAAATCACTTTCCCTTCCCTTTTTTGACCTTCTGGCTCTTCTCTGCTCCCAGCCGTATCGTCTCAGCTTGCTTAGAGTAAGGCCTTTGTCTTTCAGATACTCTCTCATGTTATTTGATTTATTAGATTCAAATCTAATTATACTGTATTATATTGTATTATGGTGTGTTATCTTGCATTCTGATATCTGATTTAGTAAACTGGCTTGTTTCTCCTCCGATCATTGCCGCTGTTTTGTTTTCAGGCCCATCTCTCTACTCTTTTCCCCTTTTGTCCATTTTCCCTTTCCCAGGGCATGGGTCCCCTTGCCCCTCTAGTCTCAGAAACAGGCCGAACTAGCCTGTAAACCACTGAGGCATGGCTATTATAATACCTTATCGGTGGCATTACAGTAAGAATCACCTAGATTAAAGAAGAATGAATTCTGATGGAACCAGAGCTGTTTTCGTTACACGGTAATCCAACACTGTGCATCATCCTTCCTGCTCAGTCAGGCTGTTATGACAGATGGAGCCCAAAGTTATGAACTAAATAAACTCCACAGACAGTGGAGTTTCAGCTTTTCAGCTTCTCATACTGTCCTGCCAGCAAGGGGGACAGGAGGAGGGAGGAAACAAGGAGTTGGGAAGGGACAGAACCAGGGTAGCTGACCTAAACTGGCCAAGGGGATACTCCATACTATGTGACATCATGAGAAAAAACTATAAAACAGGGAAGTAACTGAGCATCTGCTGATGGGTGGTGAACAAATACTTTGTGCATCACTTGTTTTGTATCAATTCATATACGTTTGTAGATAGATACAATTATCATAAGTACTGTTATTTCCCCTCTCCCTTTTCTGTCTTAGCTTTTATCACAGCATATAAATTCTACTTTTTCCCACCTCCAGATTTTTACCTTTGCTCATTGGGATCAAGAGGGAGTGAGCAAAAGATCTGTGTGGTATTCAGCTGCATGTTGGATTCAGCTGGATTAAACCACAACAGGTTTATAGTTTGTTAGATGACAGCAGTCAGAGGACTGTCAACAGTTTTGCATCCAGGTAAAGGCAGGTTACAATTGGCATCCCCAGGGGGTCCATCATAGGATTGGCGCCCTTCAGCATCTTTATCAGCAACATACTCAGCGGGATTGAGTGTACCCTCAACAAACTTGCTGATGATTAGCGGCCAGAAGCATTTCCAGTATGAGGAAAGGCTAAGAGATCCAGGACTCTTTCTTCTTGAGAAGAGAAGACTGATCTGGGATCTTACCTTTCTTTACAAATATCTAAAGTGTGAGCATCAAACAGAAGGGGCTGGGCTCTTCAAATATTATTGGGAGTGGCTGGTTGACTACATCAGCTAATTCCCTCAGGAATCTGGGTGCATCTAATTGGAATCCATAGATTTGTAGATGTTCAGGTTCCTCTGAGATCAGGAGCTTAGGTGGGTTTGAACATATAGGTGTTAAATAAGCTAGCTTTGAAAACTAGGGAAGGAGAACAACATCTCAACATTTCATGGTCAGCTGTGCAAACACAAAGAAAGGAACAATACAAAATGAATGGCTTTGACTGGTTTGAATGCACTGTAAGAAGGTCAGACCGAGGAAGACGTCGAGCCTTCATGAGGAAGACTTCTGAATTCATCCCCACGACCACCAGATCCCCACGCAGGCACCAGGGGAGAGGCAGTATGTAAAAGAATTTCCAGAAGGATAATGAATATGTAGATGAGTTCCAAGAATTCTGCTGAATATGTATGGACTTGGCTTACAAATTTGTAGCATTTTTGCTTGCTGGTGTGCAAGTTTGCACCTGGCCAGCCGAATAAACCATACCTGCTTTATAACCTAACTGGGTTATAGAGTTTGATTCCGCACGTCACCTCAGGTGGTCAAAAACCTGATCTGCACTTACCCTGGGAGTGATATTGCTTCCCCAATTCCCTCCTACTAAACCAAACATTCAAGGGCTGTGTGATGAGCATTTATCAGAGAAGATCAAGGGGAAAAAAGTTATGCACCGTGGCCTTCTTCTTGTCTGTTGTTACCAGCTTGCCTGATCCACTCACTAGGGGCGGTATGTCCTTCTGGACTTTCCTTTTCTGGTTGAGATATCTGTAGAAGCCTTTCTTGTTCTTCTTGACATCCCTTGCCAAGTTTAGTTCAAGCTGGGCCTTGGCTTTCCTGACCACATCCCTATACAGCCTATCAGCTTCCTTATACTCTTCCCACAGTACCTGTCCCTGTTTCCACCACCTGTGCATTTCCTTCTTGCTATGCAGTTTCACCAGCAGGTCTCTTGCCTTCCTTTCCTGACTTGCTACACCTGGGGATGGAGAGCTCTTGTGCCCTGAGGAAAGCTTCCCTAAAGATCTGCCAGCTCCACTTTGTACCCTCGCCCATGGAGGACAGTTTCCTGGGGTCTTTTGTTAACTAACTCCCTGAAGAGCTGAAAGTTAGCTTTCTTTAAATTTAAAATCTTAATCATTCTCTTTGCCTATCTCATGTCCGTTTGGAGCATGATCACAACCATAGCATGATTGCTACAGCACAGGCAGCCTTTGATTCTGATATCACCAATCATTTCATTTGCATTGGTGAGCAACAGGTCCTGTGTTGTACCCCCCCCTAGTGGGGCCACATATATTACTTGACTCAGGAAGTTATCCTCAGTGCCTTCCAGGAGCCTCTTGGGTTGCCTACAGCTCACCATGCTACTTATGTAGCAAATGTTTGGGTGGTTGAAGACCTCCAGTAGGACAAGCGCTTGTGATTGTGATGCCTCCTGTAGCTGGAAGTAGAAGGCCTCATCAACATGCTCCACTTGATCGGGTAACCTGTAGTAGACACCAATCACAAGGCTCCATTTGCTATCTCAGTCGCTAACTGTTACCCATAGGCTTTTGACTTGCTTGACTATTCTTTAGGGACATTCTATTCCTTTCCTGATGTAGATAGCAACAACCTCTCCCTTCCTTCTTCACCTGCCCTTCTGAACAGCTTGTAGCCATTGATAACTACACTTCAATCATGGGAATCATCCTAGTGCTTTTTGGTGACAGCAACTATGTTATAGTTTGCTAGTAGCACAGTAGCTTCTAGCTCCTCCTGTTTGTTTCCCAAGATGTGTGCATTGGTGTAGAGGCACTTCAGCTGGGCAGGTGGTCTTGTCACCTCCTTAAAGGCTAACTTCTCGATTCCATTTAAAAGTTTCCCTTGATTTTCCCTATTGCTTTTTCCTCTTGTCCCAGCAGTCACTACCTCATCACTGTAGGATTTTGACCATGCTACAGTGTTGCCAGCAACTCTCAATGCAGCAGGTCCTTCAAGGCCCCTGCTAGCGCCCTGTCCATCTAACCTAGCTTTGCCATTCCCTTATCACGGGAAGGCTCACTATCCTCCCATCCCCCTTCAGATACAGTTTGAAGCCCTCTCAAGGAGCCCTGCTAGCTTTTCCCCAAGGATCCTTCTCCCTCTCTGAGGGATGCAAACACTATCTGGTGCCCACAAACCCATTGTCACATAGGCCATTTGGCTGTCAAAAACAAACAAACAAAAAAACCCAACAAACAAAACAAACAAACAAACAAAAAAACCCAAACCCCAAAGTTGTGCTAACAGCACCAGCTACTAAGCCAGTTATTTAAAGATCCTTAGATCTGTTTCCATGTCCTTACCCAATACAGGAGGCAGAGAAGAAAATATGATCTGTGCATTCAAATCCTCCAGCCATCTTCCCAGAGCCCTGAGGCCCCTTTTGATAGCCCTTGACTCACATGTAGCTGCTTCATCTCTCTCTCTATGGAAAAGCAGTAAGAGGTTGTGATCTGTCAGCCATACCAGGCTAGTTGGTTTCCTAGTGACATCCCTAACCCAAGCCCAAGGAAGACAGCAGATTTCTCTAAGAAAAGGGTCTACTTGGCATACTGGACATTCAGTTCCCTGCAGAGAGGAATCACCTACAACTAATACCCACTTCTTCTTCAGTGATGTAGTCTTGATGTAGGGAGAAGGCTTTTCCTGGTTTGGTTTTGTTAGAAGGTCCAGTCTGAGTGGACTGTTATCACCCTCTGACAGGCATTCCAGACCCAGGGCCTCATACCTGTTGTAGAGAGGCAACTGGAGAGGTGGATTGAACAAGGAGTGTTTTCATTTGCAGCTTCAAGCAGACTTGACTCCATCCTCTCCTTTCATTTGTGTTCTTGTCTCCAGCCTGACAAGTTTTGTTTTCAACCTCATGGGATACAGGTTGCCTTGGATTTTTTTTTCCTTTGAAGTAACCTGTCTGCACATGGATGAACTGTTGTTTCCACACTCTTTTTCATCCCCAAGACATTTTTTAGTCAATTTATTCCATCCTGTAGCCTTGCCGCAAGGCAGAGTAGGTTGTCTACCTACTCACATCTCACAGACCTGTGCTGACTGCTGCCCTATTGCACCACTGAAAGATATACAGCTGGAGGTCTGGAATGCTACATGGTTGCCTCTGAACTCACTCAGGGTTGCAACATCCTTTCTGGCAGGGAAAGGCAGATACATCCTTATACATCAGAATGGTGGGGTGGGGGGGCAGGGAACTTGTCAGAAGGATTTCAAGTAACATTCTCTACTATCTTCCAACACTTTCAAGAACTGTAATGGTTTTAAGAAGGAGACTAAACACTAAACTCAGGCTTCTAAAAATCACTCTTGATTTCTTCCCAGAGTAGCACTGAACATCCAAAAGCCACCAAAGACTGTGGGTAGGCTGCTGTTGTAACATCAAAATAACTGGTAATTTGAAAAGCTGTGTCTGAAGAAGTTTTGCTCTGCCTAATGGCCAAGAGGAATATGTACAAAGACCTGAAAGTTAGCAGAAATCATGACAGCAGCACAAATCTAGTTTTGAGGAGGCTATGGGGTCTCACAGAAGATTCTAGACCCCACTTGGGATGGCTGGTGGACTTTGGCTTTATCTGGTACTACACTTTTGGCATAACATGGATGAGATGAAGTCCTCTACCTACCTCTTTCTATTCAGATCACATCTAGGCCTAGCTTTGCAATACTTGCCTTAGAAATCACCCCTAACTAAAATCTGTGATGCAAAATAATAAGAGAACTCCTTGATGCAAATAAAATCTGGTGCAAAAAGTAGGGTCATTTATTACCCATCTTTGAAAGAAGTATGAGAAAACAATTATTTAACCTTCAGAAGGAACATTCTTGATTCAGCTTTCCTATTCAGTTGCTGAGAGCAGTTTGGATCTGAATGTGAAGAAGTACTGAGTGAAAGATATAGGTAATTCTGAACAGCCCTGCAAGCCAGTGACAGGTAATCATTAATCTTTTTCTTACAATAGTGGTGTGAAAAGCAGGGTATGCAAGTCTGCAGGATGTATGCAGATCTTCTACATCCATTAGAAGACTAATGTATTTAAAAGCATTGCTTGAATGGTCATCATCACTAAGCACAAAGGAAAGGAAGTTGTAATGGATCTTTCCACTCTAAAGGGGAAAATTTGCTTGGGAATAGTAGCCTCTGTTTTTCCTGAACTCCTCACAGTCCTCATTCCTAACTGACATGTGCTTTAAAACACCAAGTCATCAGTATTCACCGTACTCTTAGTATAACATTATTAGCAGAATTAGTATGGTTACTATGGTATTTTGGTATTGTTTCTTTCATAAGTGTTCAGAAAAATGAGATTTTCTTAAAGGGAACTGGAAAAAGAAATAACACTTCTGAAATAAGTGTGAAGGAATTAAATTAAAAGAAAAAAAGGAGAAAACCGGATCAAGAAAGTGTTCTCTACACCCTACAGAAAAATCTATATTTATCTAGTTGAAAACAGTATACTGAAACATTAGCCTAGCATTTTACATATGAAATGTTAGCATTGCTAACACTTTGATGGTGCAAGAAAGATGAGTAACTGTGAGAAAGGTTGCTAAATGGTTTAAAATTAAGCTTGTATTTCTGAGGTCATACTACTTTCAAGACTGATCCCACATATGTGAAATGATACCGTTAAACAATTATTATTACTTAACACTTATAAATGTGTTATCAAATTTCATACTTATCGAAGTGTGAAATGCTGCAATCAAAGGAGAAAGGAAGGAAAATCTAACCATGCTCCTGAGACCTTTAAGGGAAGGAAAAAGAGCATTCTTGCTGTGACATCAAAATACAATTAAAAAAATTTATCAAGTCAATTCATCACTTAAGTAGTTCAGACTTGTACTAAAAAAAAATCTAGAACCTTTTGCATATCTTCAATCACTAAGTATTTTATCACATAGTAAAGAAAAATAAAAATGCATATACTCAACAGTTGTTTGTAAGCATTTATCAGGTAACCACATAGTGCAGTATTAAATATGCATAGCAAGGGTTTTGCCCATGTTCACTACAGGAGGTGAACTTCTACTGTTCACAAATCAGCATTTCTTCCACTTCTCTGGTGGTATGCTGTCAGTGTTTGAGCCTCAAAAGAAACATTAACTTGAGACTGTGATGAAAATATGACCTTGGAGTTAGCATACTCACATAAAACATTGTTTCTGATGTGCCCTGTCTGGCAGTTTAGGCAGATTTTTGATCACCCTTGACAACAGAGGAGGAACATCTAGTATGGTGAATAGAAATGAAAACTATCTGCTGTATATTTACTATGATTTCACCACTTTGTTTCATTTGAACCTTAGTTTCTTGCTCTGGAAAATGAGTGTATTAAAATATATCAGCCTCAAATGTGACAGGAGGATTATTCAATCTGTGTTTAGAAAAATCCACCGCCAGAAAATGACAGTAAGGATTTCTGAAATTGTTTACTTCCATTAATATTTTTCTTCTTCAGCCATTCATCTGCCTGCCATTTTCAAATAAATTACAACTTCTGCTTTTGAGAAACATTTTTGATAAGCTGTAGGTAATTTAAAGAGAAGGAAAACTCTAAAAATATCCTTAGTGTATGAATATGGTCCTTCACAGTTTATTTCCTTAACTGTACTTACTAAAATCAAAGGATTTTGGAAATAACATAAAAATAGGCATTATTTTTCTAACACATTCTCTTCCTGGAGAGGGAGAGGAAAAAAAAGAACATCTACAAGGATATTAGCTAAAACTGTACAGTAAGACGTAACTTTATGTAGATTTAAAAATCTGTTGGATCAAGGCCAAGGTTTTTTTTTTAAGTACGAATTATTATATATTGGCAAGATTATCTCTGCTTTCTCAGACTAAAATCTGTTTGAAGACAAGCATTTAGGTTTGCAATATTTCAGAAAAAAACAGTTATGAATCTTGTTTTCCTCATTCTTTCTGAAGTTCTAAAACTTAAAGTAACTTCCAACAAAATAGAGTATGCATACAAAATATGTATGTGGACATGCATGTCACATTGGAGCTGTAAAAAAGACAGACATAATTAATCTTATGACTTCAGCAACTTCAGCAGAGATACTATCAAAAGATAGATTTTTTTTTTTTTTTTTTAGAACTATTACTTTAAAATTATGGACATAAGTACCTTTAGCAGCTTGAAAAATGAGACATACCAATGTGAAACTTAAAAGAAATTGTCCCCAAAAATCTTATTTAATGGATTAAGAAAAAAATCTGGGCATCAAGAAAAATAAAAGTGGTTCTATTTAAATATTTATGTGATTTGCAGAAATTAGACAGAACTCTAGGTTGAAAACAGAATTACCCTTTAAGCTTTTCATAAGTAAGACAGAGAAGCAAGACCTAGAATCAAGTCAGAAAGCTGTTATTTGACAGTAAAAACATACCAGTTCAGATTATTTAAGCATATTCTTTTGTATGTCAGTTTTATGCTTTGCATCAATGTATATTTTTATTGGCCTCAAATATATACTACTTTCTGTTTTAAAACAGTTTCGCTTTAAGAAAAATCTTGAGAAATAGTGCAACAAATATATCTCCTTACTCTACCCCTCAAAATCTGCAAAAGACCACATGAACTGTCTGTTTTTCAATAAGTTACACACAAACAGTAGAAATAAACTGGGACAGAGTACTACTTCATTGCTCTTTTCCAGTAATATTTTCATGAAATCAAAAATACAGTCTACAGGGTCTTAGACAGCCCTGCTTATGGTGAAAATATTGAAGACTGGATGGAAAAAAAATCTTGTATAACAGAACTAGCGTTAGATAGCTTAACTGAAGCTTAGGTTCAGTTTTAAGCTTCACTGCTAAAAATAATTATATTTGAAACTAAAAGTCTAAATATAAGAGCTTGACTTTGGCTTTAAATGCTTGGAGTAGTTTCACTGAAATGGTGGGGCTCCTTCTCCAGGGCAACTTTCTGAAGATGAGCTGCTTTCTAGAACTCTTGTAGACTTCACCAGTCTCTGCTAGGCAAGTTTCAGCTACAGCTAGCCTAAGGGGAAGATTTGGTCTCATGGTGATTTAGAAATAAATTAGAAAACCTAACATAGAAATCTGATGATCAGCACATCTAACTTCTACTTTTGTATACAGCATTAGGTGACCTGATGGTTAAAATGCTGATCACCAAGCTATTTTAGCTCCTTTGTTGGTAGGCCTGTATGGGTTAATTACTCAGCTGATATTAACATAGACTTCCCCAGAAAAATTGGATTTGTTTGGTACTCAGCCACTGATGCACAAGATGAGCACTTAAAGCTCTTAGTCATTCTTCTCTAGAAGAAGTCTTTCATTGCTGTTGTTTAGTTTGTTGGTTTTTAAACTGTTGTCTGTTGCTGTGAGTTGGATTGACTTAAAGCAAAATTTGTGACTCACTCATTTGTTTATTTTAAGTGGAAATAGGGAGTTGGGGGAAAAAGTACCATGAATAACTGATACAAATGAAATTAATTATCTCACCTCTTTAATGTTTATGCAGACACTCCATGGCCATTTTGAGATTTCTTGATTTTTATTGTTTTTGACTTGAGAGCTAAGAATGTAAGATAACTGTATAAATTACTAACTTGTAAACATGACATCAGATTTACTGTTACTATTCCTATGACTTATAAATCTTTAGTATTAAAAAAAAAGCAGAGAAAAATTAAAGCAAAAATAAGGTTGTCAAGAAATCTTATGGTATGATGTGCCTTATTTATACTGCTCTCTATTACTGGAACTACCACTTCAATAGCTCATCAAGAGGCCTTTCACCATTATATCTAGATGCAAACGTAAGACTCTCTTGCACCATGTTTAGGTAAGCATAATTTTGTTTTCTCCTTAGTTCCCAGTTCAATTTCAATCACTAACACAGATGCTTTCTTTTTATCCTGTATAAAGTATTGTGAATAGCTTGTCAACAGATAGGTTCAACATGCTTTCAAATCTCACTGATAGGTACCAGGAAAAACAATTATTCTAACATTCCTCTGGTTTAATGTTTATATGATAGTACCATCCAAGACTTGTGAGACAATTAGCACTGCATTTTGGCAAGTATGTATAAACACCTGTAAGAAAGTTTTACTCTAAAAAAAAAAAAAACAATTAAACTCTATTACCTGCAATTGACTGGGAAGTATTGCATCAGCATTGTTTATGAAAGCAAAAAATATGAGTTTTTACTTGTATTAATTTGTCCTATATTTTCTGCTATTTGGGGAGCCATCATGTATCTAAGTAAAATCAGCCTCAGAAGAAAGAGAATATTTATGAGCAGAATGGAGTTCCATTTGAAGCAAGGACAACTTTCTCCATAGGGAGGAAAATAAAGTTATGGAACATCTAAATAGATTGCGAGAATGCAAAACCATGAGATGTACTCAGAGGTGCTGGACAATGTCATTGGAACTAATCCTTGATTATCTTTGAAGTGTTGTAGCAATTGGAGAACATTCTTGAGGACTGTAATAATCCAGGACTGCATTACTGCTGTACTCAGGCAGAGAGAGAAAGAAGATCTGGGGAAACTAGAAACCTGTCATGCTCACAATAGGAAAGTGATAGAGCAAATCTTCCTAGAAGACATTTTCAAACACATGAAGGTAAGTAATCAGTGCAGATTTACAAAAGGAAAATCATGTCTGGCCAAAATGCTAGTTTTCCATGATGAAATTAGTGGTTTGGTGTACCAAGGGAGATCAGCAGTTGTTGTTTACTTTGACTTCATCAGGCTTTCACCACTATCTCCAACAATATACTCATGAATATAATGATGAAGTACAGACTAGATAAGTGCTCAGCAAAGTGAATTAAAAACTAGATGAAATACTGGTCTCAGAGGGTTGCAGTCAGTGGTATAAAGTCAAGGTGGAGGCCAGTCACTAGTGAGGTTGATAGTGAGCCCAATATTATTCAATATCATCACCAATGGCCTGTACAGTGAGACAGTGTACACCCTCAGGAAGACTGTTGATGATACCAAACTGACAGAAATGTCTGATGCACTGGATGGTTGTGCTACCATTCAGAGGAACCTTGAGAGACTAGAGAAATGGGCTGACAATCTGATTAAGTTAAACAAAAAGAATTGCAAAGTCCTACTTATGAGGAGGAATGACCCCCCACACCAGGATATGCTGGTATACATTCATCTGGAAAGCAGTTTTGTAGAAAAGGGTCCAAGGTCCTGGTGGACACCAAATTGAACATGAGGTAGCAACGTGCTCTTGCTGCAAAGAAGGCTAATGGTATCCTGGGCTGCATTAGGTAAAGTATTAACAGCAATGAGAGAGGCAATCCTCCCCTTCTCAGCATTGGTCAGTCCACACCTGCAGTACTGTGGCCAATTCTAGGCTTCCTAGTACAATACAGCAGAGTGGAGGGCCCCAAAATCATCTAGAGATTGGAGCATCTGTCATATAAGGCTGAATGATTTAGGACTGCTTAGCCTAGAGAAGAGAAGGCCCAAAGGGAACTTACCTGATGGAGGGAGTAAAGCAGATAACAGGTGCACTATTCTCAGAGTATCCAGTGATAGGACAAGTGACAGTGAGCCTGAACTCAAATAAAAAGAACGCATAGTTAAAAATAAGGTGTAGTAATTGGGCAGGTGAATACAATGGGAAAGGCATTACAGTAGAGGTGTAACAATGGAAGGACTAGCGTTATAGAAAGGTACTATAAAGGAAGGGAAGAAGATTACTTGCCCATAATAGAAGATTCTAGGTTCACAGAGGAAAGGAGGAGTCTATAAAAAGAGATTCTTCCATAGTGGCTGTCAGCCCTTAAATGAGGTCTAAGAGAGGTGGAGCCAGGTTCCACCCCTTCTGGTCACACAGGTGCCTTCACCCGTGCTCTCAGGGCTGATGCAGTCTCTTCCCCAGGTGCTCAATCAGGAGGTTCAGGCTGACTCAACAGTTCCCATATGTAAGGCAAAGCCCCTTTTACTGTGGGGATAGTAGAGTACCAGTGTAAGTTGTCTAGAGAGATTATGAAATTTCCTTCTTTGGGGGTGATCAAGACATGATTGGATGTGCTCATGGTTAACCTGTTCTATCTGTCTCTGTTTTGAGCAGATGTATTGGACTACATCATCTTTAGAAGTGCCTTCCAACCTCAATAATTCTATGATTATGTGAATTACATATACTTGTAGGTAGATGAAGTTTATGAGATTGATTTTATTTATTTTATTTTATTAATTAATTAATTTAAAAATAAGAAGATAAATTCATTTGTAGCCATTCTCTCAAATTCAGGTGTTGCCATCAAGAGTTTGTTACAGAAACTTACAAAACCGTATCTTGACTCCAATCCAGATCTTAGAAAATTAGATCTAGTTAGTTTGTTTCTAGTTTATCATTTTCAAATAATGAAACAAAATATTAAAAAAAAAATGCTTGTAGCCAAAGGAAAAAAAAAACACAGAACAATATACTCCCCCACACAAAAAAGTACCCTTTTAAGCAACACAATACCATTTTAAGTCAGTCTCTCTCTGACTTGGTGAGAGAATTTTATGTGGGTGCCTGACAGTTAACCACCATCTATGGTAAGAGTAATCTTCCTCAAAGATTACTGACATTAATTTCTGAGGTTTTGTTAACTATACAAAGATGTCTGCTAAGGGAAGATCTTTGCAAACTGCTGTTCCTCCTGGATTGCAAACCTCCAAACTGCAATTTCTTTTTCCTTGCAAATTCTTCTTCAGTGATTTTCTGCTCTTCTGTAGGAGAACTTCCACATACTAGATCACTCACAGCTTTTACTGTTTCTGAAAAGGTTAAACAATTTTTCATCTTTTTGTCAGTCAATGCTCTTGCTGCTGTTGTTATAATAGATGAGGGTAACTACTCACCAAAGGTATCTATAGGCAGTGCTACCCTGTATAAGCTCTTGTGACTAACTAAATGAGTTTCATGGCCTGATTAATTCCGGAAATACTACCTATGTATCATAATATAAGGGGAGCCAGACGGATATTTCAGGCCTGTCCACTCCTGCTCACTCTGTTCAATCAGACGCCAGAAGCATTTTTCTTTCCTAGGAATTTTCTGAGCTTTCTCAACTCTTTTTGGGCCTCGAACAACTAGATCTGTATGTACTTTTCTGCCATATTTCACACCATAAATTTGTTCAGCTAGTAGGTATGCTCCTGAGAGACTATTCTGAGAGAAAATACTCGCTTAAGCCATCTCACCATAACTGATATTAAGTATGTAGTTCTTTGGGACAAGCTCAATGAGCTCAAGGGGATTTATTTATTTATTTGAGGTGGAAGAAATACTATTGCCCCTATTGTAAACATCAGAAGTTAAGCACTGTTTTACCAATATCAGGGAGAAAATCCAAAACATAACATGAATGAATCTGCAGAACTTATTTTCTCTGCAAGAATCGCAGATACAAGTTGTAACACAAGGTACTAAACCTCTAAGGGAAGATTACAACAGAGACCCAAAATGATTGTTATTATAAAAATACTCTTGAAGCTTCTTCCTGTGTAGCAGGCAACAAATGACGTTATTCAGCTCTTGCGGGTGAAAGTTATTGATTCAAGTGAATCTGCACATTTTAATTACATACTGTATTTGTTTTGTACATCAGAACACAAATAGATAAGTGAAAATAGTGATCAAAAACATCATTATAATTTATTTTCACCTTTGCTTACCAAAGTCCTGCATTGAAGAATCCTTGCTGCATTAAAATGAATAAGAATGTAGAGACTAAAGAAAAAGATCGGCTAAAGAAAATTCCAGAAGACCATCCACTTGTTTCAAAAAGTTCAATGTGGCTAAATGAATGCAAATATTAATTATCAGAGCCCAGATAAATTCTATAGTACTTAATCACTTTACTACTTTATTTTAAAATCACTGAGTTAGGTGTTTCTTTTATATTTGAGGAGCTGGCCCCAAGCTCTGGTTTTCCTACCTTCCATACGGTTGCTGGACTTTCACTATAGCAGACTCCATGACACAAGATCATAAGAGAGGCTGGAAATGCTTCACAGACAGCATCCTGATCCAAAAATTCAGACCCAGGGCTTTCTGATGAGCCTCCATACAGTCCATCTTGTATAAACACCCCAGTCCTTCTCTGAAGGACACTGAAATCAAAAAGTCCAGCCCTCTATCCTGTTTATGATGGTGCCCTGCAGTAAATGCTTTGGAAAAAAGGTCGTAAACCAGAGTAAGGATGAATGCCATCCTTACTCTGTCAAATTTTTGCTGCCTACAGAAGGAGGTATTTTAACCTCAGCAGAAGTTCAAAACTGAGAATGGCAGTTTAATTACTCCTTAGGAGTCTATTCCTTATGAACTCGTCTAGTTTCCTTTTTATGTGAACCAATGTTTTTGACATTCATAACGTCCTGTGTCAATATATTCCCCAATTTATTGTCTTTGTAAATGAGAATTTCCTTCTGTTGGAAGGAGGCTGTGGATGCCCCATCCCTGGGGGTATTCAAGGCCAGGCTGGATGTGGCTCTGGGCAGCCTGGTCTAGTGGTTGGCAATCACGCATATAGCAGGGGGTTGGAACGAGATGAGCATTGTGATCCTTTTCAACCCAGGCCATTCTATGATTCTATGATTCTGTTTTCTTTGATCCCTGAGCCTGTTAATTTCCCCAAATGTTACCCACTACTTGTACTAATCATTTCTGAATTATCTCCTTTTCTATCATCATTTGTCCTGTGTCGCCTTTACTTCCTTCACTACAATCTCTCTTCCAGACTGAAAAATTATAGTATGTATGTTTTCTATACATATGTCCTGCAATCCATGTCCTCCTTTGATGGCAACAAAAGAAAGTATGTGATGGCCAGGTGTGACCAGTGTTCTTTCTCTGCAACAAGTGTAGCCTTTTTTTTTTTGGTAGAAGTCAGACACTGTGAGCTTCCATAGAAAGGTGTACGGCATGGCTAAAGGCAAAAAGATATGTGAGAGAACAAATGGGTTCAATAGCTCTAGAATCCAGATCCATTTTTTGAGGCATTCTTAATAATAGCAGACAAACTCCGCACACAACTTGCTCTGAATTTCATTCATGCAAACAGAAGCTTTTGCTAAAATTTCCATCACATTGCCACAACCCAATTCTCTGCTGCACCTCTCATGTCCTGCACCTTCCAGATGGTGATATCATCGGTGTTTAGGGAGAGATGCAAACAGAACAGTCATGATTGCTTAAATAGGATGCAGAAGGGCTGTGCTGGAAAGCATGGGAGTGCCTACTGAATAGGAATTCATCCATGATTATTACTAAGATTTCTAGTGATTGCCTTTGCCCTACAGCACTGCACTTCTTTGCTGCAGAAAGCCCAGCTTAGGCTGTCCCTAAGTTTTTCAGTTTGGGAAGTAATTGGTGCTTGGATAGGACACTTCTTAGGCCATGCTGGGCAATGTGTCTCTGTGCTGTATGCCATAAAAAGGTTTGCATTTGCTCTGTTGAACTGTATCAGGAATAATCACCTAGAAATGAAATACAACTGAGTAAGAGCCTAGGATGGTTTGCACTGTGAGGCAGTAATGATACAAATTGTGCATATTGTGAGGAAGCAGCTGTTAAGGATATCCATATATATAATTTATTTTTTAAATCCCTGTGGTTTAGCACTTTCCTGTGTACTGGAACTGCTCCGTAATGGCTATTACAGCAACATTTTTGGAGTATAGGTACAAACACAATTATTTTTGAGATTCGAAGTGACTCAGATCCTAGCACAATCTGATGGGTAATCTTATGAAGATCCAGCGGCTGCTGTGGAAGTTATCTCAGTAAGATACACTGTCAGATCTCCTCCTCTGCTGGCCTTTGCAAACCTCCCCAACTGAGGACCTTACCTGTGAACCCCACGTGTTCCTTGGAAAGAAAGGGAAAAGAATACAACAAAGAAGTATCAGTTCTTCCACAGTTATTAGTGATATATCTTATTTATAAGGCTTCATAAGACCTGAGCAAAATTTACTCGTGGTCTGAACTTAGGCAACTGCCATCTGAGCAGCCCTACCCTACACTCTGACTGAGTATTTCAGACATACCATCTGTCAGTGTTGTATAAATAAAACACAGTAGTTTCCTGTGTTTAAATGGCCTACACAATTCCTTGAGTGATGTGTACATACATATACATATAATATATATATGTGCATTATATATATTTTTCTCTCTGTGGACACAGATGCTAATGTTTATGTTAGCTGGTCTAAATTTTCTGCTGCCATTTATCAGGAAGTGAGCACTAAGTTGAATGTGGCAGAAGTTTCAACTTGAGCCAAAGCAATTTATTTTCCAAAGAAAATACTGCTAACAATAGAATTGTTAGACCATCCAGAGACTGGATGTTCTAAATGCACAGCCAGATTCAGAAGATGTTCCCTAAAATGTGGAGCAAGCATACTAATTGTCTTCTGTGTATCATCCTAACACCATTTCTATTTGTATACATAAGACTTTACTTTTTTTCTGATGCTTCTGAAAAAGGCTTGAGGTGAGGGATTTCAGCAATGCACAGAGTTTAATGTTGCGTGGCACAGTCTGATGTTCACAGGTTTATATTGGCCAATATTTATTGAATTTTGTTGAAGAACTGTATTTTATTTACATTCTGGCTGGGATTTTGAGATCTCTTAGCCAGACACCCAAAAATACCTTACTACTTCTTAAAGTACAGGTTGTACAAAAAAAAAAAAAAAAAAAGAAAAAGAAAAAAAAAAGAAAAAAAAAAAGAAAAAAGCAATATGCAGCCTGTCAAAACCACATTAAAGGAACAGGCTGTTTCTGAAGCTCAGAAAGATCCAAGGAGCTCCGTGATCTTGATATTCTGGCAGCACTCAGGGGCTTTTCAGCATCTCCTCAGCCTTGGTCACTTAGTACAGGCTGTAGGAGAAAATCCATTCAGCTTTCAGAAGTCTCCAGGAAAAAACAGTGGAGAAAACATGGCTGGAGCAAGATCCCTCCTTGATAAATGCACATTCGATGTTTGACTCATAAAAAGTGGCTAAAAGCCATTCACATCTGGGAGTCTCTTAAGAAGAAAAATAATGGCAAAAGAACAATGGAAAAATGGTCTTAAAACCTTTTACTTATTCCTTATAATAACTCTCTCCTATGTGCCCACTCTCCTGCCCTCCTTCTTATTTTTGGCAGAGAGCTAACTGTAGCGAGTAATTAAAGAGGGACTTTCATGCTAGGACAAACATGCAGAAATGAAAACATTTTACTTTTTTCTTTGCCAGTATGTACATTTCTCAGTAAATATTATTAAAGATGCTGACACTAACAACAGAGCTTCTTCTCTTCGTAGCCAAATCGCTTTTTCTGTTTTCCTTCTGCAGTTAAAGAAGTCATAAACAATCTCTGTCTGATCACAGTTCTACAAGTGTAGCAATTATTTTCTAATCAATTTCAGAGGTAAGTCTTAATTTTACATTTACCCATGAAAGGTGAGAAAGGGTTGATGGTGTATAAACCAAGGACAGCGTTGGTTAGATGTTGGTCAGTAAAATATACTGTATAGAAAGGAAAATATTTTACATTTTTTAAAACTTGGCCTTGGCATTTTCATTTGTTGATTCTTATTTCATTTGTTTTGAAGGCATAGATCTTGGAACAAAAATACAGTTTCAAAAGACTTTTAAGAGAAGCACACAAGGTAAAAATCCTTTTCAGAAAGAATTTTGCCTGGACAGAGAAATCAGGACCAGTCCTGGTCAGTCTTATGACAGAACTCTTCAGAATCTTTAGTCACCTCAAAACGTTTCCTTTATTTTCATGTTATAACAGAACCCAATCTTCAAGTTTAGCATGCTGTTTTTGTTTGTTTGTTTGTTTTTAATGGTGGGAAATTGTCTTTGCATAACAGCATCACTAGCCCTAATTTTGTAAATATCATTCTTCATAATCAAAATTTAAATTTGTAAAAATATTTGTTCTTCCTCTTTTCTGCTAGGAAAGGAAAATTATATTTTTTAATTAGGCAGAGGCAACAAACAAGATGTGTAATTATGTTATTAACATGTGTGAATTCAGAATAAGAAGTCCTGTGACTCTTTGCTTGGGAAAAATTGTCCTACACTTGCACAGTAGGTGACTGTTAACTTGCCAGTTGTTTGCCTGTCCAAATAACAAGACTTACCATATTAGTTCACTATGGGTCAGATTCACACCTCAGCACTGGGCATTTAAACTTTAGTTAAGTTTCACTAAAGTCTCTGACAGTGAAGCATCAGTGATCCCTAGGCTTATTCCATGTGACCTTCTCATGCCTGAATTTATCTTCAAAATAGGTTTGCATAAGATCAAGGGAAGACATGAGAGAAGGTAAATTGAAACATACATAAAAGGAAAAAGTATATAGGAAGAAAAATCTTATTTTCTTGCATTTCTAAAACCTCCCATAATTAATTACTTATATATGTACATATGGATGTGTTTATCCACAGCAGCAGATAAAATCTTACCTTCACTCATTTTCACAATTTGCTTTATTAAAGTACTAATTAATTCACCCAGAGAGCATAAAGTGTCTTCTAAACCCTCCTGTCACAGTAAGCCATCTAGGAAAGGTGCCCTTCTAATGTGCTTTTCAAGAGCAGGAAATGTCTTGCAGGAGAGGTGATAGTAGATGGATGTCTTGTCCACAGAGATCACAAAATTGTTGAGTTCAAAAGTTTTGGTGTAAAGACAAAGAAGATCAACAGAATTGCCACCCTGGACTTAAAGAAGCAAATTGTAAGCTACTCAGGGAAATAGTTAGCAGTACCTGCTGGGAATCAGCTTTAGAGGATCTAGAACTCCATTAGAGCTGGCTTCTTTTCAAGAACCACCCAGGAGCCCAGAACAGGCAATCTCATTGTCCAGCAAGTCAAGCAAGAGATGAAGAAAAATAGCCTGTCTGAACAGGGAACTCATCCTGGAACTAGGGCAGAAAAAGAAAATGTATGACCTTTGGCAGTAAGGTCAGGTTTCATAGGGAGTGTAAAGAGCTGCAGTTCAAAACTGCAGGGAGAAAGCAAGAAAATCCAAAGCCCAGCTTGAGTGGACAACGGCCACTGTGCTGTCAGACAACAAAAAAATCACTTTCAAGTGTATAAACAGCAAGAAAAGATCAAAGGAAAATATTGGGTCTAATATTTGGAATGGATGATGCCTATCAAGTAAGGAGGAGAAAAGGTAGAGACATTTAAAACATTTTTTTCTTCAATTATAAATGGCAGCAACAGCTTTTGGACTGTCCAGCCCTCAGAGTTTGCAGAGCATGACTGAGGGAGCACTTGCTTCCCATCTGTGATCATCAGAATTCTAAAGGACCAGTTGTATCAGCTTAGCATTCTTAACTCCGTGGAGCCTGAGGAGATTCAACCTACAGTACTGAAGAAATTAGCAGATGTTATAGCTGGACCCCTCTTAACGATTTACCAGGAATACTGGGAGTCTGGGAAGGTCTCTGCTGACTGGAAGCCAGCCAGTATTATCCCGATGCCCAAGAAGAGCATGAGGACCCAAGAAACTATAGACATATTATTCTAACCTCAGCCACTGGAAAAGTTATGAAGAAGATTGTCCTGGGTACTACTGAAAGGCATTAAAAAAAATAAAAAATAAGACACAGAATGGATTCGCAGAAGGAATGTGCTGCCTTAGTAATTTCACCTCGTTCTATGACAAAGTCACCTGTTGGTGGATGGAGGGAAAGTGATGGACATAATAGTTGTGGATTTTGGAAAGGCCTTTGATACAGTTCTTCAGTGTTCTTCCGGATACACTGTCCAACTGAGAGATGAAAATGATCGTCTTCTTCTGGGTGATGAAGTGGCTTGGTGGTAGAGATAAAAAGGGCTGTAGTGAATGAGTCTAAATCTGAGTACTGCTTGTTGTCTGATCACTAACAGTAATCTCCAAGGCTCAGATTCTAGGGCCAGTCCAGTTCAACATTTTTATCAATGATCTGCACGCAGGAGCGGAGTCCATCCTCCACAAGTTCACTGGTGATACTAAACTGGAAGGTGTCACTGACACACTTGAGGTATGAGAGGCCTTGCAGAAGGATCTGGATACACTGGAGCAATGGGAAATGATCAATGGCCTGATGTTTCACAAGCGTAGATGCTGGGTGCTGCACCTGGAGTGGAGCAATTCCATACAAAGGCACAGAATGGAAGATGAGTGGCTGGTGAGCAGCTCAGCAGAAAGGGACATGGGGGTGCTTGAGACAGCAGGCTCAGCATGAGCCAGTAGAGAGTCCTGGCAGCCAAGTGACAAAACATACTTTTGGACACAGCCTAGGCAGCTGGTTAAAAGTGATGCTTCTACTATACTTAGTGTTGGTGTAGCCTCATCTTGAATGCTGTGTACAGTTCTGGTATCCACAATTTAAAAAAAAAAGGCTGTTGAGGTCCTTGAAAACACCCAGAGGAGGCATCAAATCTGGTAATGGGTCTGGAAGGCATGTCCTGTGAGGAGAGACTGAGGACACCAGGGTTGTCCAGTCTGGAGAAGAGGAGGCTGAGAGGCAACCTCACTGCTCGCTACAGCTCCCTGAGGAAGAGAAGCAGAGGGAGGTGTTGGGCTCGGCACCTAGAAATGAATGGCAGGAGGGAAATGGCAGAGCTGCACTAGGGGAAAGTCAGATTGGGCATTAGGAAAAACATCTTTATCATGAGAGTGATCAAACACTAGAATAGGCTTCCTAGCAAGGTGATTGATGCCCCGTGCCTGTCAGTGCTCAAGGGGTATTTGAATAATGCCCTCAATAACATACTTTAACTTTTGGTTAGCCCTGAAGTGTTCAGGCAGTTGGACTTGATGATCTTTGTAGATCTTTCCAATTGAAATATTTTATGTTTTGTTTCTTTATGGCTGAATTAAAATTTATATTCTTTAATACTACTGAGCAACAGTTCTACTTAGATGTCATTATTTTGAGAACACCAGAAATATGGTTTCTATCCATTTTTATGATGGGGTCAGGTGGCCAGAACATGAGTAAGGAAATAAAGCAGAGCCAATTCATGCAAGACAGCCTTGAGTTTGTAACTACTGCAACTTGCAGACTGGATCATTACGTCCAATCAAACCACAAAAGATATGGACAAAATCCAGTTTGTCACGATAGGAAGATACTGTTCTGCAATAAAAGAAGGTCTTACATGGAGGTTGGTGGCCCTGCACACAGCAGGGAGGTTGGGGCCATTCTATGATTCTACGATCCTTGAGGTCCCTTCCAACCCAAGCCATTCTATGATTCTAGGATTATCATGTTAAATACAATATTACAATTTTGGATCATTTGACCCACTCTGTCAAAATTTTAAATTCTTACTTTAAGTATTCTATTCCCATCAGGCAATATACTTTGTGCATGGCTAGAATTAGACAGTTAAACGGTTTGCAATGTCCTCCTTAGTTAACTCATTAGTCCACACCAGATTACCAGATCACCAGATGCTAGTGTAGCACCAGATAATGAGGACCTGAATGGAAATATACTAAATTAATGAAAACCAGCTGGTTTACTTAGTGTGTTTAGGTACTTTACCTTGCTAGCCATCTGACTGGCCCAAGTGAGTGAAGAAGTCAAAAAGCTTGCTAACCCCAGCAGGGATGCTTAAGCATACCAGAGAAAATATTCAATAATTTCCATTTCAAAAATAATTAGGATTTTGTCTTTTCATTCTAAAATGCAAAATTCTGAAAATCTGATTATATATTATCTGGGATCTTCTCTACATCCATGACTTTGATTTAAGGAAGTAAAACAGCATGAATTCCAATTCTTTAAGCATTTCAGAGAGAGCTAGTTTTCTAAGGATTCTTGGATTTAGAACAAGTGCCCACAGGCTTTCTTTCTTTGTTAAGTACCCATAAAATATTGACTTTTATCTCTAAAATCCTTCTTTTAACAGTGTAACTAATGCTAAAAAATAGCATCCCATTCTAAAAAAAGCTACAAGATATGTCATCTTGAACTGCACTATCAAGAAGACACTTGAGAAAACAGAGGGCTAGCCTCTCCTGTAAAATACATGTACTGAACAGAACTAAATTTAACACACACAAACAAAAAGGCATGTGTTTCTTAACAAAATTCAGTGAACACCACTTGCTTTAACCCCAGCTGTACTACTATATAACTTCAATCTATGAAGATCATTGGTCACTGAAAGCATTGTCATACCTATTCCTGTTTTGAGCTAAAAGCTCAAAAGGTTCTTCATGTTAAAATTCCTGGACAGAGACTGTTATGCAATAACTACACAGAGGTTTGGTCCTTTGGATGTGCTGCTACCTTGAATAAGCATATTGAAGTTTGTTTAATTTCTTGCTTAACCAAGTGAGCTTTAGAACATGATCTGGAATCTGCATAAAAGAGGTGCTGGTTAACTGGTGTTTATAGTTGTGCTGTGTGGCAACGTGTTACTTTTTTTAAAAAAGCCTTTACATCTTCTTTTTTTCCATTAAATTTAAGAATTTTGTAAATTTAATTTTGTAAATATTCCAAAATGTATGTATTTTCTTACCTAACAAATATGCTTTTGAAGTCTTCCAGTGAAATATCAATAACTAGAGAATAGTTGTTTCGTTTTAAACACACCACTTTTAATAGAATACAACTGTTATAGATGTTTATGTCTACCACTGCATACCCTTAGACCAGTTTATACGGATTTGCATTTTTGTGTCTCTCAAAAGGGCCAGTCCTGCCCTTCCTCCACACATATAGAAAATTTTTTTCTTGTGGGATATTTTTTCAGATCTTCACATGCCCAGTGTAGATACCAGAAGCACAGTGGGAGGCCATGACAAACCCACAGCCACTGTGAATTTGACACAGAAGGAAGCAAATAGTAGCCCTCTGTTTGATCGTTCTGCGCTGTTTGTTGGATAATTATCTTGGCAGTAAATCAGAGTTGAGTGAACTGGGTGGGCAGGTGAGTGGGTGGTAGTCCTGGGATTCCAAAGAGAATTTTTCTCTGGCTGTGTCTGTGATCCTGTCCAGTGCCTATACACCCAGAGAGAGGGACACTGCAGACAGCCTAACTGCTGGTGGTGCTTTCCAAGTTTGCTCCCTTGTAAACCTCTCAGCCTGATCTGCAAATTCACCACCAGGAGTATGGGATGGCTACAGTATCAGTCAGGCCATCTAGCTCTTTTGGAAACCTCAGACAAGTCTTTAAGTCATGCATCAACTGTGGGCCAGACTTCTGCACGGGAGTAACATTACATACAGCATACACCCTTCCTCTGCTGACTTGCTCACCTTGATGCACCAAGCGTACTGAGAACAGACAGGAGCATCAGCCCTGTGCTTGCAGTCAGCATATCAGACATGTATAGGTGCAAATGGTTTCAGCATTTGACTTGAAGTTTCTCAGCTGAGTTAGCTGAATTTTCAAAATTTGTTAGGTTATGCCTTGCAATGCGACCAATACAAGTAATGTGCAGGTTTGCCCTCTAGTACTTAGTTGCTGTTAACACATGAACACTTATACCCACCATGCACATATACTTGTTTCTTTTAAGACTACATTGCAGTTTACTTGTACTTCATTGTATTTCTGGTGACTTTCATCCTGATGAAAAATATACTTCTAAGCAACTACCACATAAGGGTTCCCACTTCTAAACTTTCCAGATATAAATGCACATGTGCATTGGATGCATGTACAAGGGCCTTTATTTTCATCTTTCTTCCTTTAAGCATTAGTGACAGCTTGCTCAAATAAGTCTGGGAATAAGCAGTTTTATTTTGAACCACTCTTAGTGGCTACTATGATCAGGTTTTGTGACATCCCACTGACAATTGTTCTCCTTGGCTTTCCTCTCATATTATCCTTCTCCTGATCAGCAGTATTTCCTGATTTTTCCTGACTTGAACTCTTCAGAAGGTAAGTTGGATTATGCTCTTTAAGAAGTGCTTAATGGAATCTTACAAATCGAATGTTACTATTTCATTTTCCCTGGTCTGAACAATATTTCTGCCCTGAGCAAAGTAGATGCTATTTACCTTATTCCCCTGGTATCCCCATTGTATAGAACTAACCACACTGATCACTTGGAAGCAACATCCAGCTCCACTGTTCAATTTGTCCATAAGATAAGGGAGCTCAGTAATGCCTAGAGCTCTGGACCAGGACACCTGCTGTAAAGCTTATCCACAGAGTGATATCCCAAAACAGCTTCTTGTCCAAAGGCACGAACACTAAGTACCTTCTTTGGAAAGAGACATTTGTTTAAAAAACTAGAAGACAAAAATGCAGAAAATATAAAAATATGAACAAATTTTTCTCTCTTTTTTTTTTCTTTATAAAAAGCTTCTAACACAGGAGCTTTTTCATTTCTTTCTAAGTCAGTTTTTCTCCAGCCTCAGCAAAACAAGTTCTATTTATTAGTGTGAACTCGTCCCAAGATCTGGTTTTGCCAAGTCTTCAGCATTAGAAATCCCCTAAAAATCCTTTCTTTCTCATCCATCCTCCTAGGCTTCCTCTCCCACAGCATACACAAGGCATTTCCTTCAGTTTACTCTGAGCTCAGAGTTTCCTCAGGGTGTTCAGCCTCAAAGCTTGAGAACCACTGCAACACATTAGTCACCCCCATCACCACAGTTCCCAAATATACCAGCAAGGCAGATTTCTGGCTGATGCAATTCATCAATGTTACCCTGCCCAGTTTCACCAATGACCTGATACGCAATGCCCACCACAGCAGAGATTGACTCCATGACCCCTTGCTGACCTAGTTTTGTTAGTACCTTGAGAGGCACTACAACCAGAAGAGATGTGTGGAAAACTCAGCCCTTATGTTTAGAGTCCTCTAAGTGTTACATTTTTGCTTAGACTCAGAAACAGATGAAAGAGTGTGAAAGTATGTGCCTATTTCTAAGGTGTGTAGAAAGAAAACAGTACTATATTATAGGAGTATGTCTGCCTCATACCCCTCATTACCTAGCGATAACAAAACTTATGCATACAGAATAATACTCATTTAATCATTATTACTTGAAACAGCTCTATATTAGATATAATTCACCCAGGAGAAATATATTATTTTTTATACCATAATCTGTAGAAAAATTAAATGAACTGTGTGATTTATGTCCAATCTACATGTCCCAGTAGGTTTGTTTTTCTTTCTTTCTTTCTTTCTTTCTTTCTTTCTTTCTTTCTTTCTTTGGCCTCCAGACCACTTACTTTGAGGTCTATAGCAAAACACTATTACATTTCTGGAAAATTATGCTAATGAAGGTAATGAATGAGAACACTAATAACTTCTCTGAAGTCTCAGGAATAAACACTTGGAAGAGGACTGCCTGCTTCGTAGGTCCATAGCAGGGCAGATAACGAAGAGGGGCAGCTCCTGTGTCTCAAAGCATAGGCCAAAGGGTCTTACACAGTGACAACGCGCACAATATTCTAAGTAACAAGACCTTCACATTCATACTGCACACCAAAAGATATTCATGACACCATGGCAAAATACCCACTAGCTCTGATGTCACCTAAAATGAAGAATAAAATCAGGTGAGATACATAAGAGAGAATCCAGTGAAATGAAAATCATGTCCTGAAAAAAATTATTCAGCTTCCTAAGTGAAACAGTGTTATTTTCTACTCTTATTTTCATCACTGGATGTGAGGGAAAACATTTGTCTAAATATTTTTCCAGAGAAGTTACATTTTGTTTTCCACTTTCATAGAATGTTTGAATGGATTTTCCTCAGCCTTTCTCCTCAGAAGCCATTGGCTGAGTTCAGTAATGGAAAATTTCAGCCTAGAAAGAAGAACCTTTCAGAAACACAGAAGTAAGGGACTTGGAGCAGAAACTGTTTTGCAACTTTAACCACAGTACTACGTCAGCTTCCACATGGATGCTATGATACAGACATAACATTGTTTTACACATGCAGTCTTTGAAGATGAGGCAATTACTCTTAGTTATTTTACTGACCGGTGTTGTGAGAAAAGCATAAGATGTACACAGCTGGGACATACTACTGGCCTGATCTGACTAACTCACTCAGTTGTTCTCAGAAAATGCTTGAGAATGTTACATACAGAAGTGGTCAGAATGACTGGTCACAAAACACATCTTTGTGATGTGGCTTCGTAGGACTTGTACATCCTTTGTATTACATAGTCTTGTGAATTCCTAGGGTAAAATGGACATGGATGGTTACTAAATGGTAAGCATATGCAGCAACACAATACAAGATACTTCTGATACTGTAATAACACAGAGGTTACAAAGTCATTTCTCACAGATCTTAGTCCCCTGTAACCACATGATGACACTCAGGCTGAAAAGGAGTATGTCCAAGGCAAGAAGTATCATAAATATGCATGAAGTTTATTTCTCTGCAGGAAAACCGATGTTCATTATCAGTATGGGAATGGAGAAAGATCTAACCCACAGATACAAGCAGCAACGTGACTGGGAGACCTCCTAGTTATGTGATATTGTGCATATCAGCCTTTCTGTTTGGATTTTGCTATCTGTGAAACACCTATCATGATGTGTAAAACTGGGCTTTCCAATGTAGCCTTAGTAGATTCGATTATAGATCACACAGAGCATGTATGCTCATTCTTATGAAAGAACTTTATAGACTAACTGTGTAAGAATAAGTGGCTACAGTGCAGTAGTTACTGTGTTCTTCCATCCCTTGTGTCAGTTGTTGCTCCCTTAGAGTATCAGCAGCAACTCAGGAGAAGCAAATTTTTTGCTTGTGCAGTGTATAGCAAAAATAGCTTACCTAAGCAACCTAAAGATGCACTTGTACATCTCTCTGTGTGTACTCAGTGGCCAGAGGTCCTGTGCTAGCTTACAGGTGGGACGAGAAGATGTCAAGATGCTATTTATTTTTTCAGGTTGTAGAAAGCAGCTACTTTGAAACCTTTGATCTGCAGTGCAAAACATTTCATCTTCATTTTACACTTAAATAGGAAAAATATCTTACTGTTCCTGGGAGAATAGGAGAGGAAATAATTCTTGCACAATAGTTAACAAAAACAGTCGGAAAAAAAAAAAAACAAAAACAAAAAAACAAAACAAACAAAAAAAAAACCCCACATCCCTAACGGTAGCCACCTGTGATCACTCTATCTTTCTCACTTCCATTAGAGGGTGCTCTTGCTTCAAAAATTCCCTAACCAAGAGTTTCTGTCATCAAAAGATGCCTTTAAAGTAGGTCTTCTAGTTAGGTGGTCCAGTCTAGTCGTTAAATTCTTAACAAGTTAGGAGACAGCATGATTAAACAAAAAAGCATTTCTTATTTTCCCTGCTATATGAATTAGGAGCACTGCAGACATTAAAGCTCAAGAGACAGAAGTTGTGTAGAAACTGTTCTCTTTGGAGGTTCTCATTACATGGATCCTGAACAGAACCTCACCAATAGATTAAAACCACTTTTCACGGTTTTGTTCTTTCTCCCTTCTAAAGGGAAGAGATAAACAGGCTGTTTGCATTTGCATTTTAAAGTCTATTCATAGAAAAGCATTCCACTTTGGACAGAAGATTGGAAAGATAAGCTGAATCTGATATGTGTAGGACTTTACAAGTATGTGCATTTTGAACCCAAAATAAAGTACAAACAAGAACAGGATAGGTTTTTTTTGCTGTTATATTGCAAACAGTGACTCAATGCAAGCCATTCTGTGCCGGAAGAGGAGATGCTTGACCTCCACAGCTGTTCCTCCTGATAGCCTCCTTCCCATAGGACCTTCCAGACAGAAGGCAATAGAACATTTCTGGGGTGTTACGGTTTAACCTGGCAGACAGCTAAGCACCACACAGTCATTCACTCACTCCCCCCTCCCAGTGGGATAGGGAGAGAATATATAAAAAAAAAAAAAAAAAAAAAAAAATAGAGCATGTGGATTGAGATATTAACTATTTACTAAGAGAAGGAAGAGAAAAAAAATAGCAACAACAATCTTATATATATAGATATATCTCAATGTGGGAAACCTCACCCAGCCTGGATGTGGACAACACTGACAGACTGAGAGCTATTTCTTTATTCCATGGGTGGTGGTGCATGGCCGGTCTTAGTTGGTAGAGCAATCTGTCTGGTTAATTCTGATAACAAATGAGACTCAGACCTGCCAGGGTGCTCTCAAGGGAGCCTGCAATGTCTGGTGTCTGTTAAGGCTGTTCTTCCTTTATTCCTCATTAATAGAGGTTTTTGTTTGTTTGATGGTGAAGTTGAAATTGTTGTCCTACCATCCCTTGTGCCATATATATATGTGTGTGTGTGTGTGTGTGTGTGTGTGTGTGTGTACAAAACAAGTGATGCAGAATGCAATTTCTGACCACTGACCCAGGCAGTAACTGCCCTCCCCCAGACAACACCCCTATGTTTTTCAACCTCTTTTCTCATGATATAATACTGTACGAAATATCTCTGTCCAATTTAAGTCAGTTGTCCTGATTTTGTCCTCTCCCAGCTCACCCTCAAAGGTGCCTCTTCAGTCCCCCTAGCCAGCAGAACAGTATGAGAAGCTGAAAAATGAAATGTCCTTGGCTCTCTACAGTGCTGCTCAAAAAGTAAAACATCAAAGTGTTAACAACACTGTTTTTCTCCTAAATCAAAATATAACATCATACCACACACTATGAAGAAAATCAACTCTGTCCCAGCTGAAACCAGGACATGGGGGGATATACCAGTGTCTACCTAAAAGGCAGTCACTAGTACCCTTTTCCTGTGACAACTCATTGCCATTCCTGCCTTTGCTTCCATTCTTCTCTTCACGGTTTCTGTGGGTCATTAAAACTGCCTTCAACAACTGGGGTAAAAATGACCTCAGTGCATGGTGTCAGTAAGTTGTGACCTAGCTCCTTCTTGGCAGTCCATATGGATGCATTTTACTAGTGTTCAGACTTGAATGATTTTAAAAGAAGATAGTGGCAATAACAACAGGTTTCTGGAATTTCAGTTTTGTCTGAGCAGTATCAATATTCAAGAATCTCACAGCTAAATGCGCCTGTATCTGCCTCAGAGTAGAGACAGTTGATCCTTCAGGCAGTGGGGAATTGTCCCATACAAGATTCAGCTGCAAACTAAGGAGAAACAAAATTCTCCCACAACTCCAGATGCATGCTGCTGCATTTACAACTGACACTCCTGGCTATGATTTCTATTAGCATTTAGCAGCAGCTGTGCCCCCAGCTGGGAGTTTCACTTTCTATTTTTAAAATCAGTAAAACCAGAAACACTTGGGTCCTATAGTTTGCCATATATTCTTAATAATAAAATCCCCTCAATAACATACTGAGCTGTAATTCTACCTTGGAGACGCTTTGTTCCGTAGAATATGCTTTATCAAGGCTTAATATACCTGATTATATTGGGCGTGTGATTTTCTCTTCAATTTACTAGCTTCAAACACTGTGCAGTATATCACACAAAGAACCTATGCCATACTGTAGGTGTTCCCCAGCGCTAGACTCAGAAGCCAGTAAGTGACAGTAGCATCTCACTTCAGTGCAAAAATAGTAATTATGCATGACAGCCAGTTACCTCCAGGGTATCTTCTTGTTCCTACGTTATAATGATAGTAATTGATGGTAATATGCTTGAATTCTTTAGTATGCTTATACATCTAAGTAGTCTGTACATATAAGTGCATCTACATTTTAAGCAAGGCTATATTTTCAGGAGACAACTATATCCAACTAAAAAGCACCAACAAAATTAAATAAGTGAATGGGGAAAAGAGAGAATTTAAGTGGTATCTGATGAAAGATGAGAAGAAAACTCAGATGGCAAAGATAGGGGATGTAAATTTTTCTTTGTACAAATGAGAATACAGATCTTTGGGTATTATGTAAATTAACACTAGCCAGGTCTTCAGGACCTGTGTACCCAAACTTCTCATCACCTGAAGTATCACTCGAAAACTACAATTCACTGTGATTGGAGTCCCCTAATTTAATGCAAGCAACAGGTCCTTCTGCAACTGTTTATGTTATGTTTCACAGTAGTGATTATATTTCACTAAAATATATTATAAATGTTACTGTTTCTGCCTTGGATAGGGACTAGGGAAAGAGATAGTAAATATCCTTCTTACCTACTTGAGTTGTTGCTTGCCATATCTGATCCATATTTTCACACAGTACATTGCTTATGACTAGAATACATTTTCAGAATGACCATTTTAGGACATTAAAGCCCAAATATGTGTGGAATGGTTGCTTTGATTCAGCATCTTGAGAATGAATGAGATGGGGAATAATGTAAGCACTAGGATGACATCCTGACATGACAGCCAGGGGCAGTTTGCTTGGCTGCAGCTAGCTTATGTACCTAGAGAATCCAGGATATAAAACCAAAAAGACAACTCCTTTAAACAGCTCTAAATTCATATGAAATGAAATAACCTCAAATAAAAGCCTGAATCTCAGTATCAAACACTAGGAATGGAATAAAACCAGTGGGAACAATGTGGACAAAACTACTGATATGAAGATCCTGACACTTTGGTGCCAGAATGATTTTGGTTGTGCAAACTGCCTCTCTTGTGAAGCTTCCACAAATGCATTTGTTCAACATGAAGGTTGACTGATACGAAATAAACAAATCCTTATAGCATCATATCTGGCTTCTGCTTTGCCATCACACTCTATTTATGCCTTATCAGCTTCTCCTCTCAGATCATTTCTGACTTTATCTTTTTTTTTTTTTTTTTTTTTTTTTTTTTTTTTTTTTTTTTAGCTTTTACCTTTCACATTTAGCTAGTTATTCTACCATTAATAACTACTACTGGTTACGGCAATATCTATTGACAAGAGCAATGCTCATCCTCCTCAACCATCTCATCAGCTGAACTTGCAAAAAAAAACAAGGCTCTGGAGAACCAAGCAAGTGCTTTAGCTTTTAGGTCATTAGATCATTCCCCTCTAGCATTACCCAGCATTGATATAATCTGCTCACTTAAAAGATAGACTTGGAAACTGGAAAGCAGCTCCGCTAATAATGTCCCTTGATTGAACTTGCACTGGCAGGGGGATAGACAAGATTACTTAATGGGGCTTTTCCATCTCTGATTTCTGAATTCCCTGTTGCTTACAGGAAATGTTAGCAGTTATTTCTGTTTGTCTGTTTAGCTAGTTCCTTTATTTATTCTATAGCTCTTGGTTACCCTGGGAGGAAAAAAACTCCAAAACATATGATGCAATCATGAAAACATGGACAGGCCTAAGCTAAACGAGGATAGATGAAAAGATTTTTATAAGAAATTTCAGAAAATAATAACTCCTGAGCTGCTCTTTAGGTGGTCTGGCTGATCTTGTTGAAAAATTATTCACATGGTTTAGAAACAGAGATTTTTATCCATGTAAAATGTCTTCCATATCAAGACAACAAGCTGGCTTTCAGACCGCAAATGTAGCTGCCCACCCACAGACAGACATGCCAGAGAATTGCAGGACTTTTATTACTTAGGGTAGAAAAGTGAAGGATTAACTGTTGGAGTAAGAGTTAGAGTAAAAGTAAGAGTCCTGGGACAATCTGTGTACTGATTTCATTTCTCTGATGAACGCAAACCTTCTAGGAGCATAAGGAGAAAATAACCAAGTTATTTTTACTTTTTGACTCAAGGTAGAAGTTCAGCTCAAGTTCATAGATTCATAGAATCTTAGAACCTTTTGAGATGGAAGGGACCCTTAGAGGTCATCTAGTCCAAATCTCCTGCAATCAACAGGGACATCCACAGCTAAATCAGGCTGATCAGAGCCCTGTCCAGCCTGGCCTTGAATGTCTCCAAGGACAAGTCTTCCATCCCTCCTCTGGCCAAATTGTTCTAGTGCCTCACCACCCTTATTGTAAAAAATATCTTCCTTCAGTCTGAATTTCCCCTTCTTCTATCACCATAGACCCCGCTAAAGATTCTGTCCCCTTCTTTCTCATATTCCCCCTTTAGATATTGGAAGGCCTTTAATAGGTCTCCTTAGAGCCTTCTCTTCTCTAGACTGAACAACTGCAGCTCTCTTATCCTGTCTTTGTAGGAAAGGTGCTCCATCCCTTGTATCACTACTGTGGCCCTAGCATTGAAGCAGTGTCTGTGTAGCCATCTTCTGTGTTGTGTTTCTAGTGATGTTTCAGGAATAAAGAAAAGACACAGCACCTCATTCATTTCATAAAACACAACTTTAAGTTGAATAAACTCTCTGTTAAAACAAAAGGATGAAACAAGACTGAATATCGATTGTCCAATATGTCAGAGGTGTTGATGTAAAAGAAAGAAACCAGACAAATGCACCCCGCTCTTATCTCATCATTCACAGTGAGAGGTTACCACTGCTGAAGCAATGAAAGAGCAGAGTAATTGCAGAGGCTGAGCAAAACTGTGGATGTGTACATCTGCAGTATGTGAGTGAGCAGGCAACAGAAAGCACTGAATGGCTTCTGTCGGACTGGCACAGATAAATGGCACAAAGCCTTCTCTCATACTAGAACAGCTTCAGTACAGCTCAGCAGTCTTACCTCTTCTGCTCCTTCCACGATGCAGTGAAAAGAAACCCATTGTCCTGCTGAGGCTGAAATGCTGAGCAATTATTTTTCTTTCATATTTTGTTTCCAAGCTGACCATGTTTCTGTGCCAGGGATAATGTGGGTAACATTCGCTGTGAAAAACTGGCAACATAAGATTTTCTAGGAGGCTTCTCTGCTCACTGGCAAAGAGAAAATACATCCTTCACCTCACCACACAGGCCTACCAGAGTAACAAAGAACAGAGCAATGACTTTGCCAGACATAAGCTTGCCAGGCCAGCACTCTAAAGGGCCTGCAAGTCCCAGGGGCACCCAAAGCATTGTCTTGGACACCACATACACCCTAACTTGCAAGATGCATCTGTGCTTGGAAGCACAGACCTCCCAGTGAGACTATGAGCTTGCAGTTTTGAGATCCTGTCCTAGAAGGAAACTTCTTCTGGGCTCAGGTCCATCAGGGGCCCTCAAAAACATGATGTGACCTCACCAGGTCAATGTCACCATCTGGCTGAAGACTGGAACACTTGAAAGGAATGTCTTTGTTTCTCCACCTCTGGCTTTGATCGTGGTAACATCTCTCAAAGCCTGTGAAGAGAGCTCTGCAAAACAGAGCTCTACCTCTCAGATCAGAGACTGAAGAGGGATGGAGATGTTCTGCTCTAAACACATTTAGAAACTTTAGATAAGAGGGAGTATTAGGTTGCCTGGTTTCCCACACCTCTGTGTGAGTCACTGAGATCTAAATGGTTCCTGAGAGGAGACAGAGGACCTCATGTTAAGCATTTACCAGAAAGCAGCAAGCAAGCTCCCCTATACCTTTCCCCTCCTCAAATCTGTTTGTTAATGTAAATTTTCAAGAATTATCCTTTTAAGAAATGAAGGGGAGAAAAGGAACAGAGAATATGATTGTGCCTTGCAGCCAATTTGAGAGAGGAGCCGAGTTGGTTTTGGCATAATGCCAGTTTGCTGATTCAAATTTCACCTGTAAAGCCCTGTAGACATTAAAAAACCATTCATTATCCACCCAGACACAAAAACCTCATTATACTCTATTTTTCCAATCCTGTTCAGTATGCATGAACTGTTCCTGCAGAAGGACAGTATTTCTTGATTCCTTCAGATTACTTGCCAATCACAGGAGCACATGGGGTTTTGTTTTCAATGAAATGAAGGATTTTTTGTCTGGAATTCTCAAATTCTCAAATCATGTTCAGGTTCCCAGTTCCTCTTTAGAGAGCTCAGCTATAAGCATGAGTCTAACGTCTGCTCATCTTTTCTACTTCCTGGGACATTCACACCTAAAAGCTGAGCAACACGTTGATCGTGGTTTTACGAGTCCAACTAGAAGATGGTAGCCCCTGAGTGAGGGGGCTATGTCTGTGAGTAACAAATCTGGTGCTGACCCTCAAAACATATTGACTTTCTTCTGTAACACTTTATTTTTTTTTAACAACTTTTTATAAACAAATTTTAAAAATTTATGTTCTGTATGTTATAAATGTATGCTGGATTTAGTGATGAATATGAGCATCACTATTGAAAGACTGAGCTGAACCATGTAGTTAGATTTATTTTAATTCTACATATGTTTTGGCTTCAAGAGGAAATACGTTGCAGCTATTCTTAGTCAAGACATCACAGCTGCAAGTGGTGAATTAGAGGGATATCTTGCACAGGCACTATGCTGGATGTGCTCCCTGTCAGTTATTTTAAGTCTGAAAGAAAAATCCTTGTGCTCTGAAGAGAGCAAGTCCACCAGATTATCCACAGGAGTGTGTATTCAATAATCTCAACTGATAGTTGACTTTCAGTGGCCACCACAACATTCCTACCTGAGTTACACTATTGCAAAATGCCACCACTGCACTGTGGCTGCTATATAAAATGTGATGCTAATAAGGAAGTCTGCAGAGTAGGGCAATGGTTGTGCTCTGAGGTGAAGGTTCCCAAAGTAATGCTGTGTCCTTATCCTGTGAGCTGCCAAATGCCTCCTCCTGCTTATGTCTCCTCCTGCTTATGTATGTATGTAAGAGCTGCTGCTTGTTCTGGTACCAGCACCAAATATTTTTGGGAATCATTGCTCTTAGGCAAGTGACAGTCGTTCCCTGAGGACCCAAAGGTAATTTGGGGTCTCTCTTTTTTTTCTAACAGAGGTTACTTCAGCTTGCACACACTGTTCTGTACAGCCCTCATTTCACAGACACTGGCACTGAGAAATGTTTAACAAAGTACCTAAATGCAGCATAGATTCCCACAAAGTGAAAACACACATTAGTATAAGAATAAAGGGGTAATGCTGGCTTTTATTGCCATGTCTAAAGACAACCTAAGCTGAAGTTGGCTATCTGTACTCAGATTGTTTGGAAGAAACAAGGGTGGTAGGGTCAAAGGGATAGAATATTGATAGATCAATCATCTATTATTTGAAATTACAAGTCCCAAACTGGACTTTCAAATGATTTCTTAATCTCACTGTGTTAATGTCCATGTATTGCAAAGCCCAGGGCCTGTGTTCTAAGCAATTATTTTGGTCAGACAATTGCAATGCCCCCTTTGTTCCAGTTATTGCACAGAATTGCAGCCAGGAGTGTCATCCATTCTGTGCAGGATGTTTTGAGCAGAGTCCACTTCTGTGTGAACTTCCTGGAACTGAACTTCTGGAACAGCTGTTGGCTCAATCTGGGGTAGAGACTCCCAGGTCCAGTGAGAAGCTGTGATGCACTACTAAGTGAATTACCAGCCCTGTAGTAATGGATAGAGGGACAAGAGCTAGGTAAGTGAATCTTTTGCCAGAAACTGTGTGACTAGGCAAAACTGTTGCAAAACCAGCCTCAGGAGACAGCGGAGTTTATGAAGGAATATGTATTCTTTGTGCTTGCAAAGACAACAAAGAATCCACCACTCCCAGGCTATCTTGGATTTATAGTTACTCAAAAACTTCTATCTAAGCTGGGAAGATCATGGAACAGATCCTCCTGGAGGCTATGCTAAGGCACATGGAATGGAAGGAGGTGATACGAGACAACCAGCATGGCTTCACCAAGTGCAAGTTCTGCCTGATCAAACCAGTGGACTTCTATGGCATAGAAGTCACAAATACACAAAGGAAGAGACACTGTTATCAACTATCTGGACTTCAGTAAAGCCTTTGACATTGTACCTGAGAACATCCTTCTCTTCAATTTGGAAGAATGTGTATTTGATGGGTGGATTGTTTGATGGGCAAAGAACTGGTTATGAGATCTTACCCGGAGGGTGGTATTTAATAGCTCAATGTCCAGATAATAAGTGTTGTCCCTCAGGAATCTGTATTAAGGTCAATGCTCTTTAATATCTTCATCAATGACACTGACAATGGGGGAGAGTGCACACTCAGCAAGTCTGTGGTTGACACCAATCTGTGTGGTGGGGTCAACAGTGGGCCCAGGAGAATTTCAAGAGAGAAAGCCAAGTGCAAGATCTTGCACGTCAAGAGAAACCCCCACTGTCAATACGAGCTGGGAGATGTGAGATTAGAGCACAGCTCTGCAGAAGAGGGCTTGGATGTACTGGTGGATGGCAAGCTGGACATGAGCCAGCAATGTGCCCTCACAGCCCAGAAAGCCAGCTGTATCCTGGACTGCATCAAAAGAGACATGGACAGTAGGTTGAGGGAGGTGATTCTGCCCCTCTACTCTGTGCTGGTGAGACCTCACCTGAAGTACTATGTCCTCTCAGGAGAGATATGGACCTGTTGGAGCACATCCAGAGGGGGACCAGAAAAATTATCCAAGGGATGGAACACCTTTTCTACAAAGACAGGCTGAGAGAGCTGCAGCTGTTCAGGCTAGAGAAGAGAAAGCTCTGGTGAGATCTGTTAGTGGCCTTCCAATATCTAAAGGGGGAATATGAGAAAGAAGGAGAGAGAATCTTTAGCAGGGTCTGTGGTGGTAGGATAAGGGGAGATTCAGACTGGATATAATGAAGAAGTCTTTTACAGTAAGGGTGGTGAGGGACTGCCCAGAGGGATGGTGAAAGACCCGTCCTTGGAGACATTCAAGGTCAGGCTGGACAAGGCTCTGAGCAGCCTGATTTAGCTGTAGATGTTCCTGTCTATTGCAGGGGAGTTGGTTTAGATGACCTCCAAGGGTCCCTTCCATCTCAAAATTTTCTATGAATCTATGGATCTATGATTCTAAGAACAGCAGAGCTGTGTTTAGAGGCAAAGATAAAAATCTACTAAAGTGAATGGGAAACTTCTGATTTGTCTCCCTTAGCTTTTGGCCAGTGCCTCTCCAACTTGGTGGTGGGACTCTTTTTAAAGAATATCATGGCAAATCTTTGCAGATACATGTATCATATTTGAAGACTAAGCTGAATGCTCTCCAATCCCATGTTTATATTTCAAAAAGGCATTAAGGAAAACAGCAAGGAAAATCTTGAATGGTGAGAGACATTCAGAATTGGCTCCCCTCTGGATACTGCCAGAGGACCTTTTCCTCCATAGCTTCCTTATTCTCCCAAAGCTGGGTTTTTTCTGTTTTTCTGCTTGTTCCTTGGATTTCTTTTCTTTTTTTTTTTTTTTTTTGTGTGTGTGTGTGTGTGTGTGTGTGTGCAGGTTCCCATGCTGTACACTTACAATACTATTATTTTACAGGAGAAGAGAATTCCTATTTTTAGTTCCAGCATATCAAATGGGCAAAAAAGCATTAAAATGTCTAGGGACAAGTCATTTTGTCCTAAGCGATCAAGCAGAAAAAAGGATATGGCAGAAGTAAAGCCTTAGAAAGGATACTCACGTGGTTGAGGCATTAGTCTGTTAACTCTGGAGATATTTGTTCCTTTTCTGGCTCTCCTACAGCCTCCTTTGGTCCCTCATGGGTTAATATTCCTCATTTCTCTTCCTGTAATATGGAAATAATGCTAACCAATCTAACAACTTGGTGCTATGAGAATAGATTAATTACCGTGTGAACAATTTTCAAACACATTAGTGATTACTACCATAACAAAGCCCTCTGTGTAAACAAATACCTCTGGGAAAAAATGAGAGATGGGATTTAAGGTCTGTTTTGAGGTAAGCTCTTATACCAGTACTTCCACCATAGGCAACACACCCATACCAAAGGAAAGAATATTACAAATGCAGAGTGTCATGCCTTAAAGATCTTGAAAATCAGCCAAATCTGTAAAAAGCTAAGGAGACTTAATGCAATACTTATATATCCTGGGGATAATTCTCAGGCATGCTGAGTAGCCTCTGCTCCCCATTGACTTCAATTTGTGGGCACTCAGCAAATTCAGATGTAAAATAATCATTTGGTGAACAAAAGGTATTTGAATGAAGCCTTATCCCTCAGTCTGCATATTATAGTGAATGTAGACATGCTTACAGTAAGAAGTTCCACCAAGATAACTGCCGTGCCGTCTCTACATGAGGCTCATAATATGAAGACTTGCAGCTGAAAGTACCAACTGAAATGACACAGACATTACCTCTTTTTTCCCTATCTGATTGTTCCTCCTAAACTGTGAAATTGTCCTTGTGTGCCAGAAAAGCAACCAAGAAGGGAAAACAGGTGAGTATTTTTCCATTAATGTCTTGAGTATCTAGGATGGCCCTGGGACTCCCCATTCCTCAGTATGCTTGTCTAAATCCCAAGAAACACTGCAGTACCTGAGCAGACTCCAAAAGCCACTGCAAACAGGCATCCTCTTCCCTTGCACCAGTGTTAGGCACCACTGTAAGGCACCAGGTTCAGACTAGAGCCCAGCATAATCAATTTCCACCCACTCAGAAGCAATATGACAGCCTTGAGTCAAGTATTTAATCCTTTCTCAGAAAAGCAGATGATTTGTTTCTGCTTGAAAATGGAGCTTAATTCTGCTCTGGTCTGAGACAACTTTTTAGATTCAGTTAACAATAACACCTGGATTTTGGGGATGCAATTGAACCATTGCTTCCCTGTTGGAAAACATTTTGCCTTTGAGGATGTCAGCATACAGACCTGCACTCAGTGCATAACCATAGTTAAACACTTCCTTTGAGGGTGAGTGGAAGTAGGTTTTTATAGGTGCAGAAGAAGTATCAAGGTGTGATATTGTGAACTTCTAGCCAGGGAAGCAGTGTGTGACTGGACTTGACCACACAGAGGCTAGTGGACCTGTGAGCCAGGCTGACAGCACAGTAGGGTGCAATGTGTCACCACTCCCCTTACCAGCAGAATGTCCAGCCAAACCCAGGAAGATCAAAACCTGAAAAACAAATTAAAGCAAATTCCAGCCTGAAATGCACACAAAGCTCATGCCCAGTATGTGAGCCCCCATCCTTCATCTATGCATCATGGAACATTTGCTCGTAGTGGTGTGCTCCAAGAAAGCAGCAAACTCAAAGGGAAATACCTGAGGGACAGTCAACACTGTGCTCCCTGTTTGCCAACCAGGCCACACTCCTTCAGACTTGGCTGTTTCACCACTCCTTGCTGATGACCAGCTCGCCTCAGACCCACCTCAGAGCTCCTTATTTGCTTTGGCGGGCCTGCAACCCCAGGCAACCCAGCCTGGTGTTTGAGCCTTCCCCAGCACACTACAGAACAGAGAACATGTGTTTTTTTATTTCAAAGATATTGCTTAAAATAACTCCATCTCTATAAAGTTGAAAGTGGAACCCCCTTTCTCCTCTCCCTCCTCTCTTTGTGCAGCAGTGGCTCCCATGAGGATCCAGAGGCAGATGTGCCGTGAGGATCTGGTTATCATTCCTCCTTCTCACATCTTTCTCTGCATTGCTGGACAACAGCAAGCAACTGTGAGAAGATGGGGGGAATGAAAACATAGGCTGAAAAACATCCCCTGTCTCCTTTCCCCCTCACTGTCATCCTGTGCTCTCTTCAAACACGTTTTTAAACATACCACTTTTGGTCTGGTTTCCTGGATGGCACATCTTCATGTCTAGCTGGGCTCCATCCATTACCTCATGAGACAGGGTAGGATCGAGGTAACAAAATTGATGGAACATTTTGAGCAAGGGCAGTGGGTGAAAAGACCCTCCCAGGACAGCAGAGGAAATGGGACAAGGGGGCACTTATATATTTTAAAGTCACAGACTAAATCCGTTGCAAGAGGGAAAAGGTAATTTATAGTCTAGAGAGATAATTTGGCATTCCTTCTTGTTTGTCCTACCAAAATGATGAAATGACTCATTTTATTTTATTTTATTTTTATTTTTACTTTTTTTTTTTTTAATTTTACATTTGGTACCTGACTTCATCCACGTTTCTTTTCTTCTCATTTATTTATTTATTTAGTGGTTTGGAGAAGGGTTATTTAAAATGCCTGCCTTAGAGTTCAGAAGCAACCAAGTTACTTCCACTTCTGGAGGGTCCTATATTTTATTCCAAATTGGCACAAGATCTGTTCAGTTATTCTTAGCCTTGCTGACACCTTTTTGCTTTTGTTACATTAATGCATGGATGTGAAGAGGGAATGGACTCAGTTCTGGATCCTGTTCCACTGAGCTGCTAATTCACATTAAGAAATGTCAAGTCTAATAGAGTACTGCCTTATGTTGAGGCCAAGAGAAAAAGGAATTCATCTGAAAACTCACTTTCCAGGAGTATTTAACCCCTTCAAATGCCATTAGGCTGCATATATGTCACAGCAACATCTCTTTTATGGAGGAGCCCAGATAAAATATCTCATTACTCATCTTTCTACTCCACTGTTCCAAAACTCAGATCATAGCTCTGTTACAGCTCCTACTGCTGCATGATCTCCACTTGTATCAGTCTACTGTCTGCTGAAGGCAAAGAGACTCTTCCATATTACAATGTAGGATTTGTGCGTGAAGGTATGTATCAGGGCACTCTACACAAAATGAAGAAAGGCAGGAAAATACAAAGGTGCTCTTATAGGTGAGGGAGAGGAAATTTGCTTCTTAGGGAAAAATAGAAGGGTGAGGAGCTACTATGTAGATGGAGGTAATCTTTGCTAATTGTATTGCAGTGCAATGTGCACTAAAGAAAACAGGTAGTCTAGGAGTATGATTTCCCAGGAGTGTCTGTATGAAACCCTACATATGCGGTTGTTAAATATAGGGAAGAAAGATGAAGGCTAACTGGCTGCTTAGAAAGTGCTCAAGGAGATGGAAAAAAAGATGAGCATTTTCTAGCTGAAGGTAAGAAACACATCTGTTTATCTTGTGCAGGTACAAGAGGTATAAGGAGTTGAAGAAAATCTGCTTTTGCTAAAACAGAGGAATACAAATTATGGTATTTTGCCACATGACAAAACTTGAACTTCATTTGAACATTTTAGGAAAACAAAACTTTTGGCTCAGCCTCAAGGAATAGCGTAAATAATTTAATTTTTAGTCTGTCTCTATTCGTATCAAATTATAAAACTCCTTGGTATGAGAACTGCAGGACGTGATGAACAAAACAAAGAAAAATCCTACTGCCAGGGGTGCAGTAGCTCTACTCAAAGTTTGCTATCTGTTTGTCTTCTGCAAGGGAAGAGTCTCAGGCAGGCTAGTGAGCATGGATATACAGCTAACAGTGTCTTGCAGTGCTCAAATTAACTTATTAAAATGCAAATGACTGCAAAAGGAAATGAATACAAAACAAGAGAGATCTCCTGTCTCTGTATATTTTACTTTTTCAAGATGTCTACTTCCACAAAGAAAATTTGTCATTGAAATCAAAATGTTTCATTTTCAAATCTTTTCTTGAAGAGGAGCTGCCTTAGTTGTGGATTTTCCTTCTAAACATGAAAGATTTTGTTTATGTCCTAAATGATACTACATGTATGATATAGGCCAGTGTTTTTATATATGTTTCTATGGACATGAAAGCATAACAGTTCTTGATTATTTTTTTAATGAAAGCTGCATATGATCTTTTCTAAGGCTTCTCTGAGCAGTGGATATCTCAAAACATAGGGCTAGCACTATCACTGGTACCAGTACACGTAGGAGACTTGTTTTTCTTCACAAGCAAGGCAAAGGCAGGAGAGAAACTAAACTGATGGAGGTGAGACTGCAGAGATGTTAATGGGCACCAAAGGGTAAGTCCCCAGCCCATGGAGCCCTTGTTCAGCACAGCCCTTTTCTAACACCATGTGAGACTGGCAAGCACAGTCCTCCAGGAGGGGAACTCCCTCTGTGTTGGCTGGGAGAAGAAACTCAGTTCTTTGCTCTGCATCCTTCGAGAAAACAAGAATCTCTCAGTTTGCTTTTATGAGAAGATTTCACATTTTGTTCCAGCTGGAGGGGAAAAGAGAGAGAAAAAAACACACACTTTCCTTTACCAGGCAAGAGTTGTCTGCACACACAGGCTGGGCCCCACACCTGACACTGTAGGTTATTTCCCCAGGATTTGCATGTGCCCTGCTTCCCACCCAGCAGAGAAAGCATCGGCCCTGGGGAAAGCAGCACGTCCTGTGTGAAAATGCTTCAGAAGCAGACGAAACGTGGTATCTGGCTGAGCAGATTTAGTTCTGCCTTGTTTTGTGCAGGTAATAGTAAGGTAATAGTAAATCTTAACTTGCCAAAAGTAGTCATTGCCTGCAGAGCATCTTCAGTGCATAACTCAGCTGTGATGATATATGCCTTTGGGAAATTGGGTCCTTCACCACCAGTTATTGGTTACATGAAGTCCAAAGAGGCTCTGCACATAATCAGAAATCACAGAAAAAATCCCAAGGCATTAAGTGTTCAAAGATCTGGACTATCTCTGAAGTAAGAGGATGAGTTGAGGCCATTACAGAAAAGGGATGCCAGGTCTGGATGCAGACTAAACTTTCTAGGAAGGTCTGGGATTGCAATCTATCCCATCAGGGAAACAAGAGCAAAATAGCAGTTCAATTTTTATTGTACCTTTTGTATTCATAGATGTGAATCTCCAGGTGAGGCCTCTCTGCTTAAAACAACTAGGGACTATGCAGGTGCTGGGATGGGAGCCAGCAATCCAGCTGCCTGCACAGCCCCTCCAGCTTTGAATGGCAGGATCTATTTTGGAGATGGATATCTCCCTCCTACACCAATAACCAAAGTGGGAACCAAAGTGAATATCAACTGTGTAGGAGCAAGAGGAAGTAGTAATGTCCAGCAAACTACATGTTGTCTCTGATTGTCCTTAACATGTGGCTGTGAGAAAAATACCTTGCAAGCAGCATGTAGTGTCACTCCTGTCCCTACCTGTCCCCACATCCCCAGGGTAGGAAGAGGGTGCCTGTTGCAGTGTTGGGGCTGTACACGTGAGTGAGTTGCTGGGTGGTTTCATCTGCACCAGCAAGATTCTATTTAAACTCCTGCACTCTGTTTTGCCTGCTGTTA